>NW_025999842.1:45042307-45090633 GCF_001458135.2 Marmota marmota marmota
TTTTAAAAAAAAAAAAAAAAAAAAGAAAGAAAACATTAGAAAAAGTCATGTTGTACGTCCCTAAAAAGAAGATTCACTAACAAGGCAAGAGCACATGCAGTCAAAATCCACAATCTTCTCAGGTCCTTCAGAAAACTGAAGTCACAGGACAACCCCAAGCCCCCAAACTAGACAGTAGATGAACACAGAGAGTCTCACCCAACTGGGAGCAGAAACCACTGCTGGAGCCCAGCAACTAGTAACACATAAAGGATAACCGACTAACTGCTAGAAGTTAAGTGTATATTTGCTTGAGAGATCAAAAGCAGTGTGAGCCATGCTTAGGAGGACCTCCCACACTTCCCTGAGTCTTACTTCCAGGAGACCCACCAAGTTCTCAGGGTGAAGACTGAAGAAAAATCCCCTCCCCTGTGCTTTTGGTAGGGTGAGGGGAAATACAACCATTCTAAAACACCCAAAGCACTCTGATCTCCTTTAAAAGAAAAAAGAAAAAAAAAAAACTTTCCTCAAAAAATACTACTTTACCACAGCCTAACCAGCTTATAGAATTTTACCAGAACCTAACCAACATGGGAGAAAGGAATCAGCCAACCTCAGCTACCTCCAACCTCTGTATGGAGAAAGAAATACCTAACTTCAGCCTCCTCTATACTCCTACAAGGGGAGGGGAAAACCCAACTCCAGCCCCTGCTAGCCACTTTGCCCCTGGTAATGGAGAGAAAAAATACTAAGAATAACTTATAAAGGTCACATTCTAGATGTGCAGGCTCATTAAATCACTGGAACCTAATTATAAGATTATAGGATGCTCCTCCCAAAATTGATGGCCACATCAACAGGGTTTCTGTGTATTAACAGTGTATTTCCAATTGAAAGAATGACATTCAAGAGCCTATTTAAGAAGGAGTGTTTAAGGAAATACAACAAGGGAGATTCAAAACAAGACACTAAGAAATTTTAGTCTCTCACACCTATAGCTATAGTAAATTGTAAAAAGAGCCTAACTCCTAGTCAGATAATCATAAAACTTCACTCTGAAAGGTTGTTTAAATTAGTTTCTTCCACCTGAATACCTGAATCATCCTGCTTGTCTGACTTTCCACAAAAATAAATTAATTAATTAAATTAAATTACAAGGTATATTAAAAGGCAAAAGTCACAGTCTGAAGAAACAGAGAAGATATCAAAACCAATTTCAGATATATAACAGATTTACTATATGATTAATATGCTAAAGACTATTATGATAAAAATGGGACACTAAAGAAGAAAAAAATGGGTAGTGTAAGTAGAGAGATGAAAACTCTATAAAAGAAAAAGAAAAAAAGAAATGATAATAGCCGAGTGTGATGGCACACATTTGTAATCCCAGCTACTGAGGAGGCTCCTGGGGCAGAAGGATAGAAAGTTCAAGGCCAGCCTGGACCACATAGCAAGACCCTGCCTCTAAAGAAAAAACAGTGCTTCAAAGAAGTGATAGAAATTAAAAACATAAGAATAGAAATAAAAATGATTCTGATGGATTATTCAATAAACTAGACACTGCCAAGGAAAGAATCAATGACCTTAAAGATATAACAAAGAAAACTTTCTAAATTGAAAAGAAAAAGAAAAAGGATCAAGCTCTCTCTTTGCTTCCTGGTTACCATATCCTGAGCTGCTTTTCTTCATACCCTTCCACAGTGATGTTTGCCTAACCTCCAGCCTAGAGATTCAGAGTCAGACAACCATGGATTGAACCTCTGAATCCACTAACCAAAATAAACCTTTTCTCTGAAAAAAAAAAAAAAAAAAAAAAAAGAAAGAAAGAAGGAAGGAAAGAACATAAAAGGAAGAAAAAAAACTTTAAAAATATTCAAGAATTGTGTAACAATTACAAAAGATGTAATAAATGCATTGTGGATATATGAGAAAGAGAAGGAAGAGGAAAAGGAAGAGTTGAAATTTTTTAATAAGACTAAGAATTTTTTAAAATTAATGGAGCACAGAAAACATTAAGCACAATTAAGTACAAAAAAAGTCTACACATAGAAAAATTGTATTCCAACCTCATACAGTGGCACACACCTGTAATCCCAGCAACTCTGAGGTGGAGGCAGGAGGATCACAACGTTTTAAAGCCAGCCTCAGCAATTTAGCAAAGCCTTAAGCAACTTAGTGAGACCCTGTCTCAAAATAAAAAAGGATTGGGAATGTGATTCAGTGGTTAAGTGCCCCTTGGTTCAACCCCTGGTATCTGTCCCCCAAAAAAGTTATATTTGAAACCACATAAAACCAAAAACGAAGAGAAAACTTGAAGCCAGAGAAGGTAAAATATCTTACTTAAAGAGGAACGAGTATAAGATACACATTGGAATTATCTCCAGAAATCATGTAGCTAGAAGAATAGAGTGACAGACTTCAAGTGTTGAAAGAAAAAAGAAACAATATTTATAATTTTATCCAGCTAAATTATCTTTCAAAATACAAAGGAGACATAAAGAATTTCTCAAGCAACAATTCAGAGAGTGTTAACAATAGACAATCCGTTCAAGGAAAAGAAAAAAAAAAAGGTTAGTTCAGACACTCAGATGTACATAAAGAAAGGAATAGGGTTAGAGAGAAATAAATGAAGAAAAAATAAGATATTTTATTGTTTCATTTTTAATTGATCTAACAGGTAATTTCTTGTTAAAAATAATAACAACACCACTATACTGGATAATTACAGCTCAATAAGTGAAGAGAAAAACAACAGTGTTATTAAAGAAAAAATTGGGAATATTTTATCCTAAAGTACATTCACTACCCATGAAATTATTTGTGTTGTTTGAAAATGGATTTAGATTAATAAATGTGCATTACAAACTCTAGGGCAACAATTAAAATACAAGAGTTTTTTTGTTTGTTTGGTTGGTTTTTTGTTTTAAATGGCATAATTAATAGGCTTTGATTTTAAACTATAATACATTTAATTTTTGTGGAAAATATTATTATATCTAGGGAACTCACCTCGAGAAGAATAAAGAAACCAACACACTTTTTGTTCTGTTTTTGTTAAGAAATGGTAAGTTACACTCTCCTATAAAAATATTTAAAAAGTAAAATGGGTAAATAATAATCTTTAATAAATTGATTAAAATTTTAGATTACCACTACTTACATTTTGGTATGTATAGTTCTAGTGTGTGTGTGTGTGTATGTGTGTGTGTGTGTTATGAATTTTTAAAGCAATCAATCATGTACCATTTTACAATTGGAAAAATATAATCTCTCCACAAAAAGGATACATAGGGAATATAAGCTAAATTAGAAAATTTTACAAAAAATTCTCTTTGACTCCAGTGATAGAGATAAGAAGTTGCAACTCAGATGGTGAGACATTCAGGAAGGAATTTATTACATATTTTCCAGTTTTAAAATAAACTGAAAGAAAAGCAAAGTACAATTATAGAACCTTAATTTAGACTTCCAGAATCTCCTTGGGGTGGGAGGACATCAACTGTCTGGACAGGGTTTGTTTTCTGGTTCTCTAAAGAGAGCACCTGAGAACAATTATTTCCATTCCATCCACTCTAACAAGGTACCATTGCTTTCCCCCTTATTCTGCTGAGTCATTTCACTAAACTGTATCTTTCTGCTCATTCTTCAGGGGAAGTCCCTTCACACTGTGGACAAGTGTTAACCATAATGTGGGGCTCTTCTTCATTGCAACTCTTAGCTAAGTTTGAGTTTTGAAAATCCCACTAAAAATTATCTTTGAAAAGAAAATAGAGGAGTTATTTTAAACTTCCTGTTAAGCAGTTGGTTTCCTTGAATAGGTTATATTCACTCATAGGATATCTCAGTCCCAACTCAGCACAAGAGGGTCTATTCTTCACTATTGAGCCTAAATTAGTATAAAACTGGAAATCTGCAAAGACATTTTCATACAAATCTTGAAGGCATGATGATTATTTCTACGTACTTTTTTTTCTAAACAACTTTTATAAATTTTAGCCCTCTCTTCTCCCAACTCTGGTCTCTCTTATATTAGTATTTAATAGTATTCATGAGAATCTAGTAGTTGCAGATTTTTGTTTTTTTAAGTTGTGAGTAAGACAGAATAGGTAGTGGGTCCCAATTAAGCCTTTTTTTTTTTTTTTTTAAATATAAAGCCAGTCCATGAAGTTAACCTGTAGAAACCTTCCAAACATTCCAGTCAACTCCTTTGTCCTGGGGAGGAGGAAAAAGAGAAATGGGAAAAGGGAAGCTATTCAGATCTGAGTGAAAACCAGAGACCCAAGGGCTAACTAACAACCTTCACACTTTTCCATTACATGTTTAGCATAATTTTGACCAACAGCATTGGTACTTTTCTAATATCTATTTACCACAGATTTTGAACAATAACATTGATACTTTTCCAATACTTGATTAGCATAGATATTGATCAATGTCCCTTCCCAGTAACTATATAAGCCCCTAGATATTACACTTACTTGGCAACCACCATTGGGTCTCCACTTACCCTGCAGGAGCTCTGTCTTTTACCTCCTCACTTGAATAAATCCTATTCATTTACACTTCCTCTTCCACTCCTGTGAATTTCATTCTACAAATTCATGAGGTAAGAACCCAGATGGCAATGCAGGTGGTCTGCTACAGCACTAGCTACACTACAGCTGCAGAGCTGAAAATCCAGTTTCAGTCAGATTTGTCAGTTACTTTTCCAAGACTAGCTACTTATTTTTCTCAAAAGTATTACACATTTGGCTCAGTGCAGGGGCCCATACTTGTAATCCCAGTGGCTGAGGCAGGAGGATTGCAAGTTCAAAGCCAGCCTCAGCAATGCAACAATGCCCTAAGCAACATAGAGAGAACTTGTCTCAAAATAAAAAATAAAAAGTGCTGGGATGTGGCTCAGTGGTTAAGTGTCCCTAGATTGAATCCCTGGTACCTCCAAAAAGAAAAGGTATTATAAACTTCATCCTGATCTCTTATGTATTCCATCAGTTTTTTTTTTTTTTATTTTTGTATTGCATATTTTTGTCACATGGAAGTTATTAGACTTCCTAATAATTTCTGAGTTCTGCATTGTTCCAAACTTTTAAACTAAAATTTATTTTATAGTTAATCTATTTTATATACATTTTCTTAGTGATATTCTGTGAATTATTTTTTTCCATTTATTCACTTTCATTTCAACTTAAGAGAAGCTATACTATGAATTTCCATTTTATATGGTCTCCTCTGGCTCTTCTGCTATTCATATTTTTGAAGAGAGAAAGTTTTTTTAGAGAAATCAGGAGTCATATAAAATGAATATACTTTTTTTTTTTTTCTTTTTCCAGGGCAGAGGACCAAACTCGGGGCCTTGGGTGTGCTAGGGAAGTGCTCTGCCACTGAGCTAAATCCCCAACCCCTGTACTTGCTTTTGATATAGGTCACTATAACACTACACTGCCTTTCACATTTTCATTGGGTTTTAAATGCTAAGTTGAACTTAAAGCATTTTTTCCACTAGGTTATGTACTTCAATATATTTTCCATTGATATTTGTGATGGTTAGTTTTATTTCTAAGCTTGACTAAGCTATAATACCTAGTTACTTAATTAAACACTAGTCTAGGTGCTGGTGTGAAGGCAATTTATAGATGTAGTTAATATCTAAAATCAGTAACCTTTAAAGAAAGAATGTTACCCTCTACAATGCAGGTGAACCTCATCCATCAGTTGAAGGTTAACAGTCAAAACTGAGGTCACCTGAAAAAAAGGAAATTCTGCTTCAAGGATATATAGCATTAATTCATGACCAAATCTTTAGCCTACTTGCCTGTCAGATAAATTTAGAACTTACCAACTCCCATAACTACATGATCCAATTCTTTAAAATAAACAACATTGTATATAATAAATAATGTTCTTTATATATAATATTATGTAGATTTGTATGTAAATTTCTCTGAAGAACCCTGACAAATACAATATTAATATTTGGAAGTGAAAAAATAATTACACACGTATTTCTGTTAGCAGTAAGTGTGCAGTCTAAAAGAAAGAAACAAAATGGGAGCTTACTTATGTACCTTATGGTTCTGAATTTCATGTCATCACAGTATGTTCATGGATGCATTAGGAAAAGTATCACTAGTAAAAATTCAAACTGTTATAAAAAATTGGTATTAATTTGGGATCCATGAAGTTAACATTATGCTTAGCTATTGAAATCATAAGTATGTATAATAATAAATCAAATCTGGACATGATGAGTGAGAAAATATCTTGTTTCTTAAAGAGGAGCTTTGTACTGTTCAACATAAATATATATGCACAAACAGAATTTTAGTTTATTTACTCATCCATGTACTTGGTTTACTGAATACTCATTAAACATTTACTACATCTCAATCACTAAAAGCTAAAAACAATTAAAATAAAAAATTTCCTTTATTTTTATAAATTACTGAAAATTATGTTTTACTGTAACAGTGGTCCCTACACCTTCTGGATGTAGCCCTCGTTGCTCTAAGGCTTATTTAAAAAAAATGTTTTTCCTCTCTCCTCCCTTTTCCCCCTCCCTAACAAAATTGCGGAAACAATGTTACTTTTTCTTCTCCTAGTTAATTGCCCTTGAACACACCCACTACAAGAAGGAGATGACTGCTAATGATCTGGGAAGTGCATTTCTCCCAAATTAACAAGATAATCCTGACAGGCATCTGGGTGCCCGCCCTGCCCAAGTCCCTCCTGATTGGGAGAGTCTCAGCCTTTGGGACAGGAGTCCCCTGTGTTTTTTCTTGGCTAGCAAAGTAATAAACCTTTTTTTTTCTTTTTCTCAAAACTGTGTCCTCATTATTAAGTGGCATTGATTGGCATTGGAGGCAGGGACAGAGCTTTTAGTTACAGTACTAAAAAATATTAAGTTTAGAAATTATATTTAACATTTGTCAGCAATAGCAACCAAGCCTTTAAAAGATTATTAGTAGGTTCAGGCAAAACTCTGGGCTAGAACTAAACTAAGTAAGTTGTAAAGTTTATGGGTGAAATATACACCTTGCCAAAACTTTTATCCTTAAAATTCACCACAAGAGCACAACAGGATAAAAGAGAGAGAGAGAGAGTGAGACAAAAAGAAGGAGTTAGTTTGAAGCATCTAAAAGATATCTGTCTTCTTTAACCTAAATGAAGACCAATTAGATGAAAGAATGATCATGTAGAAGACTTTAAGAACTGGACACATAAGACCCCTGTAAATAATGAAATTAAGATAGGGCATTAAAAACAAGGACTTTATACGAATGTCTGAGGAATAGTACAGCCCACATCTTTAATCTGAAGAGGATAGGTGATCACCCCCCACCTTCCTCTCTGCAGGAAATACTGTAAGTCAGAAACTACACCTGACTGAGTAGGAGAGAAGCAAGATTCTGAAAACAAAGAGGGTAAGTCTAAATCTTTAAGGAGAGCAGTGAGACAGTAGCTGCCACACCACTTATATTCAATAATTTAATAATGCCCACAAGATATAGGAAAGATTCATCACCTGAGCAACTAAGTATCTTCCAGAGGAAAGACTAGCAGAACCTGACTGTGGGAATACCCCAGTGAAAGAGGACCTACAGTTCATAAGCTTGTATAGAAATAGTGTCTTGCTTATAAACTTAAAATGAATATTGCCTTACATGTAAATATGAACTAATGACAAATACTCACCAAGCATTTGATGAAAACCTTTAATAATCATAGACCAAACTTAAAAAAAATATATGGATGATTGACGGAGAGAGATAAAATACAGATGGCAATAGAAAATTTTAAAGAAAATGTAAAATATTTTCAATATTTTCCCAGAGATAAGATATTGCATGCTTTAAGTGAGATCGGGTAGCATTTACAAATTGATGTAAGAAATAACACTTGGAAATTGAAAACATGCTAGCTGAAATTAAAATTCACTAACGCAACTGAAACTGTAATTAAGGAATTTTCACTGAAGGTTTTAAAAGAGAAAGAGACATAGAAACTGGGCTTTCATGTGAGATTAGAAGTTGAAGAGAAAGAGAAGACAAAATATAGTGGAAAAGACATCATCAGGTAAAACATTTCAGAAATGATGAACCTATATTTTCCAGATTGAAAACTAGCATCCTAATGAAAGAACCAAACCACCACAAGCACGTTATTGTGAAACTTCAGGATGCAATGGATAACCTCTCAAAGGTAATACTGGAAGGTAGGATATAAGGCAGCAAAGCTTTCAAAATTTTGAGGGGAAATTATTTTCAACTGGTAGTTGTAAGGTCCTTGCTTAGCATCTGGATGGCCATCTGGACAGCTGCCATTTTAAGAAAAATTTTGCTTTTCTGCCCAAGGGCATTTCTGAGAAAGGCTCACCACTCCTTCATACCAACCCAACCCTTAACCACCTGCATTAGGACCCACCCAGCTCTATTCCTTGACCCTGCCCATAAAAGTCACAGAACCCAAGCCTGTATTGCCTCTCTCATCTATGGAGAGATGTGCCTTTATTTGTCAGCTCCGACAAATAAACTGTTGTGTGTATCTCTGCCTGGTCTCTATCTTCCATTTCTCACTCACCGGTCTCCCGGTTCCTCACTTTCCTTTCATTGGTGCCGAAATCTGAGATTGGGTTCCCTGGTGTGCCTGCTCCCCTCTTCGAGGGTCACTGAGTGTCCCTGGGCCCCAATCTGAATTCCATCATGGTAACAGGCCCTCCATTCTGCCTAACACCTTCTCTGCACCCATCACCAGACATTCCAGGTAAAGACCCCTGTCTCCAGTCCAACTAAACAACCTATGGGTCCCGGGAAGTGACCATTGATCACCTGGCACTCCTAGGGTTACTGTGTTTTCGGGGGCACTCCCAGCCACAGCTTTCACAGCTACAGCTGATTCCTACTGTAGATCAGTTCTATAGGTAGTCTTTTATTTGGGTCCTGGGTTTTGAAAAAAAAAACAAAAAACTGAGAGGGATTAGGAGTTGTTCCTGGTAAGACCTCTCAGCCTTGGGCTAATCTCTACAGCTTCTGCCCCTATGTAGTCCCGGCTGGGCACCCAAATGCCTCTACAGGCCCTGACCCCCTATGCTTACACAGAGGTGGTGACTACCTCCTAAGCATAACTGTCCCCTTGACTGGGTGATACTAGTGACTGGGAGACACTCCACCTCTAAACTCACCTCCTACGTCACACCATAGGTGGCTCCTCATCCATTCCCTCCCACAGTCCTCTAGGCTGCCTGCTTTCTAACCTCGGGTCTCTCTCTGTCTCACCCCTAGACCTAAACCCCTCAAAACTTTGCCATTTGTGCAATCAGATCTGGCCACAACATCCTTTGGATTCTAAATGGCTGCTTAATGACATTCTAGATCCCAGTATTATCAGAGATATTTTCAACTATTGTGAGTGTTCAGGAAATTGGAAAGAGATATCATATGATAGGCTTTCTCCTCTCTACTTTCTAAGCCCTCTCTCTGCAACTCTTGCTCTCTTGCACAAGTCCTCTTAGCTCTCACCTCCCCAACACCTGCTTCCAAAGGGACAGAAGATAATACCCAGGACTCCTTCTCCTTTGACCCAGCAGATGAGCCCCTGCCATACCACAATTCTCTTTCTAATGAAGCCTAAGCAGCAATTGTTCCCTCGGCCCCTCCACCCTTCTCTTCTCTCACCACAGGGTCACAGGCTGTCACTGCCCAACCACCATCTCTGTGTGGTCTATACAAGGTGGCTAGGGTACATGGTGTAACCTGGGTTCATGTGCCTTTCTCTTTGTCAGATCTTTCACAGATAGAAAAGCAGCTTGGGTCCTATACTTCAAGCCCCACCACACATATCAAAGATTTTCAGTATCTGACTCAAACATATGATTTGACCTTCCACTATGTCCATACAATCTTGTTTAACACCTTCATGCCAGAGGAGTGCAACTGAGTTTAGGAGCAAGCTAGAAATTATGCTGATGAGGTACATCAGACCTCCCCTGCCCATCCAATTGGCACTGAAGCAGTCCCTGATCCGGACCCCAGTTGGGATTATAATTTGCCTGGAAGAGTAACTAGTAGAAACCAATTCATTACTTGCCTAGGCAGGACTTAGAAAGGCAGCCCATTCTCTGAGACTACACATGGGAGACATCTACTAATAACTACTTTTTCTCCCAGAGTTTCCCCAATATTAAGGCCAAACTAATATGCCTTGAGAGGGGACCCCTAATTCCCCAAGCTGAGGTTCTGGGAGTGGCTTTTAATGTGTATAACGGGAGAGACAAGAAGGCCATGAAGCAGAAATATCAGATGCTCACTCAAACCATTCATCCGGCCTCAGCATCTGTCCCTGGTTCCACTGGCCCATGGAAGGGTCCCTCTGGACTGCCCGGACCCTGTTTTAAATGTGGTCAGATGGGTTGCTGGGCTCATATGTGTCCCAAGCCTCACAAGCCTCCAGGCCCTTGTCCTAAATGCTATCAGAAAGGACACTGGGCCTTTGACTGTCCCCAAGCCCATAGCAGCCACCAGCATCCAACCCTTCTGGTTCCACTTTCCAACTCTTAGGACTGGCTACAGAGGACTGATGAGGCCCAGGTCCCCATTACCAGACCACTACCATCACTCCATGGGAAACCAGGGTAACTGAGTATTTTAGGTAGGCCTGTCTCCTTTCTCCTAGACAACAGGGCTACATATTCAGTCCTCACAGAGTTCTGGGGGCCTACTATCAACCCTTACACTTAGCCTTGTTTGTACTTGTGGCTCTCTAATTTTTACCCACTCCTTTTTGGTCATTCCACAGTGCCCTGTATACCTTGTAGGAAGGGACATCCTTACAATGTTGGGGGCTATGCTTTCCTTCTCCCCTTCTATATGCTTCCATCCAGACTCGTGTGCCGCTCCCCGGATTCTCACCCTTACCTTAGGACCATCCCCCATTCCATCTGCCAGAGCCTTCCCATTACCCACTTCCAAGGTGGACCCTACTGTATGGGACGTTTCAAGTCCTTCTATTGCCTCACAGCACAAACCCATTCACATCCATCTCAAAAACTCCTCCATTTTCTGGCCCAATCATATTGCTCTCCCCCTTTGCTGCTGCTATCCTTCTATTTTTGCAGAGCAGCCTTGTCAGCCTCCTAAAAATAAACCCGCTTCTTATCCCAGGTGTGTGTGTGTGAATTGTCCTGTGCCACTTTTCTTTCATTGATGCAAGTGACTCGAGTTCTCCCATCAGCTTTGCTCTCCCCTCCAGGGAATTGAGCTGCTTTGGGATCCTGGCCTGAGGGCCCAGGACAATTACCACACACCTTCTTTCATTCACCTAGCACTATTCTTCTTCATCCACACTCTGGCCTCTTTGGGGTAAGTGACTTCACTTTTCCTCTCCACTCCTCCTCACAAGTCTACTCCCTCTCCTCTGTAGAACCTAGATCTTGGCCCAGCACCAAGATTCTCACCCATCCCTTCCCCGGGTCAAGTTCACTCTGACTTGCCATGGAGAACTCCCAATCCCTTCCCCTTGGCAAGCTCAATCTCAGGTCTTAGTTCTCAGCTCCTCAGCAAAGCTCACAAAAGCCCTGGCCGGGTAACCAAGCCCGGGACTAGAGAAGTAGTGGGTGACTTCCTTCTGTCAGTCCCAGATTCCAACTGGCCATGGGAACAGCCCAATCCCATCTAACTCAGTTCTCGGCTGCCTCCTCACCCACTTAGCCCCACTCCATTTGGATCCTGCTCCTCTTGCTCCCCTGCCCAGTTTCTACTTCTCTGGATTCCTCCAGAGACCCTACTTCTAGACAAACAAGGGACCCAGAACTCTCCTACATTGTAAAACCCTACGTAGCAATCTCCCTGGCTGAGGCCACACTGAAGCTAACATTGACAAAGGACAGACTCAGTAGGCTTGGTGGGAGGCCTAAGGGGGAAAAAGTGTCAATTTAACTTTCCCTTGGCTACAACACAGAAGAATGACTTCAAAATTTTCTCTCTATCTCCCTGATCTCACAAGCCCATTTCAAGGCTGAAAAACAGGGATTTGCTCTAGGGGTCCTCAGATACACAACCTTTGCCCCTGTGGCTTATCTATCAAAGGGTCTTGACCCTACTGTTTGGGGATGGGTCTCTTGCCTACAAACATTGGTTTCAGCCTCTCATTAACGAGTCAAAGAAACTCACCTTTGGGGCCCCACTCTCCATCCTGGCTCTCCATCACCTAAAGGAACTCCTCACCTACAAGGGCTTACATTCCTTACCCCGTCACCTTTTATCTCTACAGGTATCCCCGATGGAAGATCCCAGTCTTACTTTCCCCATGTGCTCACTTTTAAATGCTGCTAATCTCCTCCTGCTCCTCAGGACTCTTCCACCTCTTCTCCAACCCATTCATGCAATGAAACTCTTAAGGAGTTTCTTCCACATCCCTCCCACATACAGGAAGGCCCCTTGCACCAGGCAACATACATCATTCACACATGGCTCCTCCTTCCTTCAGGACAGAGTTTGTTGGGCAGGATATGCTATATAGTCTCTAATCTCAGTTGTGGAAGAAGCTCCCCTCCCCTAAAATACATCCAATCAGCAGGCTGAACTTGTTGCCCACATCAGAGCCTTCACTTTGGCAAAGGGAGCCTCTTCATCTTCTACACTGACTCTAAATATGCTCTCTACATACTTCTCTCCCACTCTGTTATTTGGAAGGAGCGCGGATTCTTTACCACCAAGTTACTAATGCGGATTCTTAACCATCATCAGTTACTAAAGCCCCCTTTGTCTCTGATCTCCTTCAGGTCCCAAAGCTTCCCACTGCCATTGGAACTGAAAGATGTCAGCTAAATAACCCCCTTCTCCAGTGGACACTTCCTTTCCTGACCTCTCTCCTTGTCATAGGCCTTTTGCTAATGCTTGCCCCCTGTGTCATTAGATTTATTCAAGACCACATTCAAAAGATCTCTAACCAAACCGTGAACCAGCTTCTGTTACAGGACTTCCAACCCCTCACCAAAATTGGGCCATCCAGAATCAGCATCACCCGGCACCTCCTGACCATCACCACTGCCTCAATGACACCCCATGCCCCTAACAAGAGTACAGACACTGCCCCTTCTCAGCAGGAAGAAGCTACAGAAGATTGATCTACATCCCTGTCCCTTAAGGGGCACAAAAACAAACAAAAAAGGGAGGAATATAAGGTCCTTGCTTAGCATCTGGATGGCCATCTTAAGTGACAGCCACCATCTTAAGAAAAATTTTGCTTTCCCACCCAAGGACCTTTCTGAGAAAGGCTCACCACTCCCTCATACCAACCCAACTCTTAACCACCTGCATTAGGACCCACCCAGCTCTATTCCTTGACCCTGCCCCATAAAAGTCACAGAACCCAAGCCTGTATCTTCTGTCTCCATCTATGGAGAGATGTGTCCTTAGTTGTCAGCTCTGACAAATAAACTCTCGTGTGTAACTCTGCCTGGTCTCCATCTTTCGTTTCTTGTTCACCGTCTCCCGATTCCTTCCTTGTTTTCCTTTCAGTCTTTCTCTAATCAAACTATAAATTAAATGTTTATGTAGGATACAGAATTTTTAAACTTGTAGCTTCTCAAATTAATTAATATCCCATGTACTTTCTCCAGAAACAAGTGGGGATGGGACCATCAGAATTGGAAGAAAATCAAGAAAGAGAAAGTTATTTCATTGCAAACATCACTGATCAACACAGAAGCAGATCAAAAGGAAACTACCAGCTAATTTTAAACAGAAGGACAGTGTCTGAGCAGTAGGTCTACAAAACAACCAATGCAAATTGTAGTGTAAGAATGGGTAATTTCAGAAGGAACACTTTCACAGGAAAAAAAAAGAATATTAATTTACTGATAGTTTGGGCTCTGTAGAAAATTACATTGAGTGGCTTTGTTTCAACAAAGATGTTAGAGATTTAGGAGAGAAAACAATAAGGTAATCATTACAGAAAAAACGGATATACCACTTGGTTCAGCAGTGAATTGTCACAACAAAAAATAACTTACTTACCTTATACTGAGAGAATGAGGAAAAGAAGACTTGTAAGAGAATACTCCTTTCATGGCCATATGTAAAAGTCAGTTGTAACTATCTAAAGTCAATGACTTGAAAAACACTAACATTCCTACTAAGGAATGCAAATACCAAAAAAATATTTAAATTAAGTATTTATTTTGCCACTCTAAGGTAATATGGGGAAAATTTGGGAGTGGTCAAGGGCAGAATGTTTGCTGATAACTTTGTTATAGTTTTCTTTACTATTTTCTGGCTTTTTAAAAATAACTTTTATTTGTGTATTATGCATAAAACTTTTTATTTTGATGAATTTTGAAATCATTTTTAAGAATTAAATGAGAGAAAAAGGAATTCTTGATACTAAAAACAAAGTACTTTTTCTGCTAATCTTTTATCACCTAAGTACAATACTCAGATGCTACCTTTCTGAGTCTTTTCCTTGTGTGCTTTCAGCTCTACATTTATAAAATGAAGTAGTATTTTATATATCTAGGCAAAGAATGTACTCCCAGGTTTGGGGCAGCATTAAGGCTTTCTCCTAAATGAAAAAAACACCTTGTACAGTACTGATATTTTCAGTTTTTTTCTTCAGTAATGTGAGTTTTATATTTCTGTGAAAAGAACACACATATCATCCAATGACATACATGTGACCACTTAGTGGTCTTGGATTGACATTTATATTTATTTTCCAAACAGGGATAATTTTTTTTTAAATCACT
This sequence comes from Marmota marmota marmota, assembly GCF_001458135.2. NCBI lineage: Eukaryota > Metazoa > Chordata > Mammalia > Rodentia > Sciuridae > Marmota > Marmota marmota. The sequence continues at coordinate 45,057,030 of NW_025999842.1, forward strand.
AAATATATGGTGAAGGTTAATGAGGTTTTAGGCCTATATGGGGCTTTGATCAAAGGTTCCAGAAACAAATATTTCATTTAAATATTCCTGCTCCTTTTCTTTTTCATAAAGCCTAAATTATCACATTAGTGACATATTAAAACCTAGTGACTCTAGTAGAATATTTTGTATTCCCTCTTCTCTCTACTTATTTGCCATGTTCTCTTTTCAGGAAATCAATATTTTATAGGTTTCTGTAGCCCCCAGTCCTTTTCTTCTTGCACTTTCCCTAAGGTTTCTATAAAACTTCTATCCCACTCTGACCTGTTCTTTTTCTTGTCACTTTAGAAAGGAAGGACTGAAGCCAAGAGGGGTTTACACTCTGCCTGATACTCAAGGCCTGTATAAAACAACTTCCCAAGGTCCCTTGACTTCACAGAGTGTTTGAGTCTTTAGTTGAAGAAAGTATAAAACTAAGACACGAAACAAGATCACAATTTGTTATGCATTTTATATCTAAGGGTGAAATGCCCATAACAACAAAAACAATATTGAATGGGGTGTTTATGAGCACACCATCTACCGTTTTCAGTGTATTCAGCAGTCAATACACATGAAAGTCAGTGTGGATATGGAAAATGAAAAACCCCAAAATAGTGTGGCCTGAGAAAAGGGAGTGAAAAAGAAAGCCATACATTGATAGATTTTCTTTCTTCCAAGATGAACCCTCTCCAACTCCTGGCCACCGGCCCCCAAACCAAAATCCAAATTCCTGAGTGCCCAAACTCACAGGCTCACTAAATCACCTCTCAGTATAAACTATATAAGCCCAAACTCCTCCTTTAGCCAGTGGCTCATTTACCACCATGGAAGTGGGTTCGTTGGAGGTATAATCTTGTTCCTGAATAAAAAGCTGAAATGACCCATGAAGTTTGCAACTGGCCTGGTCTTTTTGTACTAACAGTCAGCACTTGTCCCGAGGTAGCTAAGAACTACCATCTAAAATAATATCCAAGAAATGAAGATCCAGAATAAGGAACATGAAAACTTAATGTCTATATCATTAAAGAATGGAAATTGGACTAAAACATTTTGTGAAGGATTTTATTGCAATCAAAAATGTCTTTTAGGATCTTTTTTAGCAGGAAAAAAACACTTAAGTCCACCTAAACAATTCTGATAGTGTTTCCTATTCCTCTACTAGTTATATTTAATAAGTTGCCCCTCCATCCAACCCAGTACATTAAGTCAGAAGACTGCGAATAAAGTTGACTGCTTTTCCCTTTCACTATACCTCCAAATTCTGCAGACTGTGCATCTCAAAAACATTAGTTCCAACTATATTTCTCTGACTTTCCCATTGATATCTGTATCATATAAACCTAAGTAGCCTACCATAGACCCAACTAATATTACTAAATTCATATCTGTGTCTTCCAGTTTAAAACTGTCTTGATTAGAATAAATTTCAACCCCTTAGAATATATTTCAAGAACATCTGTGATTGACTGCACTCCCTCTTGCATGTTTCCATATTTGTCTCAAATTGCCCACTCTTCTTTCTTTTACCTCCTAAATTTGAGCTCCCTCCTCTTGCCTACCTGCTTTCTTGTAAGCTGATTCTGCTTCCTCCAACCTTGTGCCTTCCTCTTCTATTTCCTATTCATCCTCCAAAAACCTGATCCCTAATCTAAACTCAAGTCTTCATGCTTAGCTTCTGGGTTTGCCCTCACTCACAACCACTTGGTAAGTAGAGGATTCCAGTGGTTTTTAGAAAATTAACAGATTTTTAAAGTGAGAAAACATTATATATTTTTATGAAAATGGGGAAAAAATCAATCTCCCATTTCAATTGCCTGTTTGGGGACACCTAACAGAACACTAATGTGAGGTCAAAAATTTGCTGTGACCTCAATTTTTTTTTTTTTTTTTTTGGTAATGTTAAAAAAAATGTGAGTGGAGCTCCTATACCTTTAGTTTAATATGAATTGATCAATTTCCGGTTAGATATTTGAGAAAGCAATTTAATAGAGAGATCTACAACTTGTGAAAATACTTATATTATTTTTCCTAATTGTATGACTAAATAACAATGAAAGCAAAGAGAAATAGATTTTGAAATATCCAAGGAGACACCTTCTGACCAAATGTTTTCACACACTGCTTTATGTTCTCAAGTGTATTATATATAGTTCTCTAATAGTACCTTATTTCTCTCTCAAAACAACTCCATGTGGTAGATAAAAGGTTATCACTGGACAGTTTAAATGGCTCATCCAAAGCTGCCACTTGAAAGTTATTGATCCTTTTGATTCCAAGTTCAGAGCCCTTTGTTCCATAGTTGCCCAATGTATGTGTCATAATCTTGAGAACTCAAGGTGTTAATACTTTAGAGTAACACTGCTCCCTCCAGATATTCTATTTTAAAATATAAATAATTCAATAAAGATTGTATATTTAAGCACACTTATGTGGCAATTATGTGGTAATTTTTTTATATCATTGTCCTTTAAGTCAGAGAAACTCCATACTAAGAGGGATTTGTGACCACTGACAGGTGGTTGGAGGAGAAAATGATTATCACAAAATAGGATTTGGATACTTTGCATCCTTACCACTTTCTATCTCACCTACCTCCATACAAGAAAGCCAATATCTAAACAAATGTGCTTTATTTAAAAAAGCAGTTCTTTCCCAACTATGTTTAGCTGGCACTAAGTGGAGGGAGGGGAAGGGAATAAGGAAGAGAAGAGATGGTGTAATGAGATGGACATCATTACCCTAAGTCCATGTATGAAGACACGAATGGTGTGACTCTACTTTGTGTACAACTAGAGATATGAAAAATTGTGCCCTATATGTGTAATATGAATTGTAAAACATTCTGCTGTCATATGTAACAAATTATAATTTTAAAAAATTCAAATGAATTAGTATTTTGCTGTCTGTACCTGTTACTGTATCTTATACTTGAATAGATACAATTTATAATATACCTGTGTATACACTATCCAATTTGATTCTCTCAATAGATATGTGGTTTGCATATGTATAGAGGAGAAATCTAAGTCTGAGAGACAAGAACAGAGTCCTGTTCTTCAGTCTCTTTAAAACTCTTCCTTCCCAAACCCACCGTCTCATGCTGATAGAGCATCCTTCTAAAATGTATACTTACATTTCATCACACCTTGAATCTCATAAACAGGCTTGAGAATCAGAGTACCATAAAAGTCTTTAGGAAATGGATTTGTTGAGTCCCACTTGTTTGAAAAATCTGTAAGTCTCACAGTTCTTGTTCTGTTCTTGGGAATCTTCCATTCAACAATCTCCTTTAGGGTATAAATATGTTCATCTTCACACTCATAGAATTCTCCTTCTTGTGCCAAAGGCAAAGTAAATGAATGATTTTGATGATTCCTTATTACTCCACAGTTCACCATTATTTCTCCATCAATCTCTTCAACTGAATTGAGCATAATTTTTTCACCCTGTTTTATGGTGAAACTTTCTAGTTTTATATCCTTCCGATGATAGAAGCAAGGATGCCCTAGTCTACTGGGTCCAATATGAATGGTCCTTGTAATTTCTTCCATAGTAAGGTATGGAGTTTTATCAGCCACGATCTTAAAGAGACCTAAGAACATAATTGTGTGAATTAGAAAGGCATTGCAATGAAAGTTCTCTTAAGAAAATCACAATAAGAGTCATAAAACAAATATAATGTTGCTTTCTGAAGTACTATTCTTTTCTAAAGATCACAGACATATTTTTTAATCCTGACTTTTTCTAGATAAAATGTAGGCATACTGTTGTAGATTACTGGATTATCAGATCTGGAAAAATAAATGAAATAAGGATAAATACCTTGAAACAGAAAATGCCCTGTTCCCGGAAATGGAAATTTTCTATGTGATACTGGCTCTGCCTCCGGTACCAATATGATCAAGACAAAGGCAATTAGTTTCTCAAGATCACATTTTTTACTTTTAATTTTTGAAAAGCAAAGATTGAATTAGATTAGGTTTTGCATCCATGTCTTCTTTAGAGACACAAAAATTAAAAGCTATTCCAGAGGGAAACTGATTCACAGCCAAATTGAAAATTTGTATTTCTGGAGCCAGATCATGATGTACAATATTGTAAATATATCAAAGGCCACCAATTTGTATAATTTAAGTTTAAAAATTTTATGTTATGTGTATTTTAACATGAAGAAAAACATTGCATAGTTCCAATGACTGTAAGATTTTTCAGAAACATTAGATGTGCTATAACTCACAAAATGGGAATATGACATGTAGAATTTCTTTCATGGTAAAACTCTGGGAGGAAACAAACATTCATAAATCATAACATAATATATCACAGCATATTGGTACTCCTTATATCCCTCCTTGGAAAATGCCAGGCTAGATCATTGTTTTACTATCATTATTTATTTTTTATTGCTTATTTAGCTTTTTCATTAAACATGTTCACTGTTTTCACTTTTGCACTAATTTCTGTTTGTGAATTTGAATTAACAAAATTGTTAATCACTATTTGAATTTTTTCTCTAATATTATCCCTATAATCATTGCCTCAGTGCAGAGATACAACTTCTTATAGTTGCATGTTTAACTGGTTCTCCTGTTTGAATTGCTTAGTTTTTATTTATGGGCACATCTGCTTTGCATCACTTTCAGAAATTTATTTTTTGAATAAATTTGTTAAATTGCAGAGAAAATAAGAAAATTTAGTTAACTGCTTTCTCAAACAAACAAGTTAATGATATTATATAGTAGCATGCTCTAAGTAGAGAGCATATTTTAAAATTTATGAGAATGATATAGCTTATTAGTTTACTCCACAAATATATTCCAATTAAATTCACCTGTATATCAAATTATTTGTTAACCAGGTTATAGTATATTTAGAATTACTGTACAAGCAATTCTAATAGGGTATTTTTAAAATCATGCTCATATGATAAAAAGAAATTTCAATTACTTTTAGATGTAAACTTCCTAAAGAAAATGTAAGTGACATAATTCTATAAGGAATGACTAAGTTAGAATGTCTAGTCAATCCTGAAAACCTTTAGAAACTGAAAACTGTTCATCCACTATAAGGTGTACTTGAAGGCAGAAAGGAAAACAAATGGTTACTTGGAAAGAATTTTATTATGCCTTGTATCAGGGAGAATCTAATAAATAGTATACTTGAATTTGCCACAGTAAATGAATTTGTGTGTGTGTGAGTGTGTGTATGTGTATGTGTGTGTGATTTAATCTCATTTGTCAGTGTGTGAAGATTTATTTCTAAGAGTCCACAATCATTATCAAGGTATAGAAAATTCAGCAGTTTTGGGGAAATAAGTTTTTTAAAACATAGCTACCTAGAATCTCATAAAAGTAGAGACACATAGTTTTATTTTTATCCTAGGTATATTGATGACATAAGTCACCAAAGAATTAATTCACCGTCATATTTCTTGGGGAATAGAGTTCACCTAAGGTAATAACAGATCTAAAATATTATGAAGTAGAAACAGCCAGAAACCCTATGGGCCACTATTATTTCAAGTTAATCACACTCCTCAGTGCTGTCTTGTTGGATGTCTTTATTGCAGGAAAAATACATCTGTGAATCAATGTGTTTTCTCTTAGAAGTTGATGTAACACACAGGTTAGCATACTAAGTGTCAGGATATAGGGAAAATATTTGATTAAATTACCATATCATCTATGATTGCGGCCAATCCAGAGTCCCTTATATAAACATCCATTTCATACCATGTAAACTAGGGCAGAATTTTTTTTAATATGAGTCATATTAAAAATTCAATTTTGCAATGAAAGAAATTAAATATAAACTAAAGCATCACCAGAACTGATTAACTCTAAATTTGACCAATTCTTCCTCCATCTCTTCCACAAAGAATATAAACAGTTTAATACTGGGGAAAATATGCTTTATTATTCTTCCAATGAGAAATAAAACATAATTCAAGAGCTAAGTAGTCATGAGAATTCTTATAAAATAAGCCAATATGTGATATTTCTAAAATAAGTTAAAAATCAGGAAGAAAATTGATTTGTATTTCCACTTTGGATTGTGAGCTATTAAAATAGATTTTATTGTTTTTTTAGATTAGGAGAAATTGTTCAAAAAGAACATGTCCCTTAAGAAATAAAAATTATAAAGAAATGCAATAAATTAAGTTACTGAAAATTAGTTAATATGTGAATCTACTCTTTAGAATATTTTCTCTGAATCTTAGGTTTGGGAGGAGTTTGTACTTTTAACTAATTCTTAATGATTCACAATCATTTTTATTAATAGTGACAGCAATAACTGAAATTTTTTTAGAAAGTCACAAGTTTGAATACTTTTTTCATACACATCATTCATCTTCACAATAAACTTCTGAGCACAGTAAAGCTAATACTATTTCTGGGAAATACGGAAATGGTCACAATTTTCACAGGTGGTAACTGTGCCTCTAAAGTCTCAATTCAGATTTTGACATCCAAATGTTGTATCTTGCCACCATGCCAAGTTGCCTCCTTAGTACACGTATGACTTACAGGGATATCATTCACAAAAACATGTTTATTCTGGTTCACAAAACATGTTTGTGAGTCTCACCAGATGGTCCTCCTTTGCATGCATCAGCCTCTCACTAAACTCCCAGTGAGAGAAGAGCAAGAATCATATCCCGGTTCATTGTGCAAAAGAGAGGACCACCAGACTTCTTGTCTTGTATTTTTTCTGTCTCCTTTATTGATTTCCACCCAAATAGTAACTTTAAAAATTAGATTTCCTAACAATATATCAGAATGTACACTGTAAAGATTTCACAATCTTGTTTTCCTGGTTCAAACCCTGGCCTGCTTTCCCAACTTTGACCAAATCTATTTCTTCTGCCTTAGGGTGGGCAAGAATGCCCTCAGGAGTGTGGTGCATTCCAGCTCTGGGCCATTCTGCCTGAAACTCAGGCATCCTCAAGTTTCCAAAGTCACCTTCCTTCCAACCTAGTCCCAGTTTCTCCCCCAGGTATTGATAGTGACATTGGGGACTACAAAAAACACACAGCAAGAAGGGACATACTGCCCTTGGAGATTTCCCTGATGCCTCACCATCATGATTCCCACCTCCAGCAAACCCAACTGGGACAAAAAGAAGGATTTCTGTGACCAAGCAGGTAAACCAGCCTGGCCTGCAGCTCCATCTGGTAAAAATGAACTGCCCAGACCAATTCCCTCAGCACAAGGCCAACAGGAATGCTTGAGGGAAGATACTCAGGGCTTGGTGGCATCCTGTGTATGATACCACACATGCTTCTGAGACTGTATTCATCACACTCACTTGCTCAAAGTCATTTGTGATTCTCCCCATGGTTTTTCTTTGGTGACAAATCCCAAACTCCCTGGCAAGTGAACTAATATAAGTAATCTTGGAGTGAATTTCCTACTGATTCTCATCCTTTTCTCACACATCATCAAAATTAGGGTTAGTGAAATATTAGCAACTTAGCATATAGAAGCAATTTACATGTATTATATAATTTCATTTTCAAAATAGCAATATGAGGTAGCTCATATTAACAAAACATTAACATATCATGGATAAAGATGCAAAGCTTTGAAGAGATGCCATAAATTCTCTATTATCTAAGACAGAATAGATTTTTGTGCCTCCAAAGCTCAAGGGCTTAATCATGGAGTTATATATTTCACCCTTTCATTATTATTGCAAATCATAACATGTAGAGCCTTTAACAAGCTAATAAAAATGATTCCAAAGTGAGCATTCATTCTCCCTTTGGATGCAGAAAAACATTTAACTTTTAAAATTCAATAGTATAAGAAAGTGAACTTTATTTATATTTAATACAACTTGACACTAGAATCATCAGTGTAGAAACTTAGTTGAGGTCTTGGAAAGAGGCCTGGCACTGACTGTACCAGGTTAAGGGTTTGCAGGGCTGCCCACACAAATTCAAGTACTTTCAGTACAGATCACCTGGATATATTTATGCAGGTCTCCAGAATATATTATTGTAGGCTTTAAATAAAGTAACTTATAAAATGGATATAAAACACAACTGAACAAAAACAAAAATAACGAAACTAAATTTTCTATTCCCATCTAAGTTTTACTTTAGCCATATTAAGAAGTACCAATAAAAAACTCTAGTTTTAAAAATATGAAAATTGACCAAAACATTTTTAACACTTCAAAGCTATCAAAAGGTGGACCATATCCACTATCATTATAAAGAAACTTTCCTTTGAGATATAGGTAAAGATAGGTCAAATATACAAACACTTGCACACACAATTTAAATAGATCAATATATGTATATGTGAAATGCACATTCAAAAATTTCTAACAGATGGAGGTATGTTTAAAAAAGTTTGGAGATAAATTATATTGCCATGTATTCTGACTATGAATCCTGCCCCTCCAAAAACAAAGCAAAGGTCTCTCAGGTACTGGTGTGAAACGTTCCTCTGCCTCTTTGAACATACTTTGTTCTACAATCAAATTACTAAACATCCTTGTTATTATGTACTTCATGATTACAATTCTAACTCCACATAGCTTTTATATCATTCTGTTGCATTCCCAAGAAATTTTTAGGTCAATATATGCTACAAAACTGTCTTCTTCAACACTATCCCAAATGCAGAGCTTCTAGTAGAAATTTTCACTTAAGTATCTGTATTCAATTTCAGATTTAAATGGCATGCATAGAAGGTGAAATGTTGGGAAAAATCANAGTAGAAATTATATATATATATATATATAAAGTGGTTATTCTCTCTCCTCATTTTCTTACACTCTAGAATTCTAAGCTATTGCAGGATGTTTATGTCAGAAATATTAATGCCACTGGGAGTTCAGTGCCAAACAGAACACTATTATTTCACTCTGGAAATTAGAAGAAAACAAATATATAGAATTTACAGTTCAGCCTTTGACATAGATTGAGCAAATTTTCTCAGCAATAATAATTTCCACAGATTTTTGCCAGAGGGCTTAGTATTGGAAATGGGCCTCAGGTGACCTCTTGAGGTGGACTGCCTTTGAGGAAGAATTTCCAGGTTGCTTTCAGGGGATGGTCTGACCCCATGCTTTGATAAATGACTTAGAATTTAACCACTATAATTTCATGCCCATAGTGAGCAGATTACTGGATAGGGAGAATAAAAGATGTAAGCACATTTTAAATGCAAACATTGTGCTGCTTGTAGTTATTCACAAGGTATACATTATACACAGTTACTGAAGTTCCCTTTGAACAAAGGAAACAGCAAAATGCCAAGGTATTTTTAAAATGTGCTTTATTCATGACTCTGAAGCCAATGGGGGGAGGAAAATACCCTCCCTCTATTTTAATGATCTTAATTTTCTAATGGAATGTTAGTGGAAAGAGTTTTGGAGCCATGTGGAGCTGATTGTGTTGTGCAGTATTGATGTTGCCTGCAAATTAAATGTACCTAAGTAGCCACCTGTTTATGCTTATGATTATGTAAAGCCCCATATGTTTCTCTCTCTACACATGGGAGGTAAATATTGAAAAAATTATTCTGGTGTGAAGGGTGAAAACAGCAGCAATTCTTTCATAACTGCCAACATATGCCATGGTGTTTCCTTGTAATGTTGTGCTTTTTCTGACATATTTGCTGATTTTTGCCACACAATGTTCAGAAAAAAATATGTTACCCATGGTTATGTAAAACAATTAAAAATCAGTTTACATTACATTCTAATTAGGAAGAGGTATAATTTTCTGATGTAACCATAAATTTTAAATGGATTTTACAGCTTATGATTTACATAGATTTTGATTTGCACAATAAAAAAAACTGAACTTCCCCCACCCACGAAATTCACCAGAATAGAAAAAAGTGCATGTTCATGTTCTTTATAAGCACAACCTTTTAGTTCCATATACTAGTCAACAAAATTAACTCCAATAAAACAAATTTGCAAATTCCACCTAAAATCAGTACTAGGCTTTTCAAATGGCTAACTCCTCACTTCTTGCTCTAACTCACCCTAAAGGTTCTGATCTCTGAAGTTGCTTGCTGTTTGCTCTCAAGGAGACAAGAAAGGGCAACTGCCAACAGGAGCACCTGAGCAGTTTGGAGATGAACCTCCTTCCTGAATGGGGATATCTGATGGAGATAACTCCTAAGGCACTGCCTCAAACTTATTCAGAGAGTGAGCCAGACAGAAACTTCTAGAAAAGACCAGACAGACTGGAGTTGCTATTGTGTTCATTTCAGACACTGAAAATAAACAAACTGGGGTCTTCCCCATTTTGAGTCTGGTTAAGAGAGGTTTAAATATTGCATTCCAGCAACCTTAAGCTCACATGTCTTTGACATCCCAGTAAAGTATTCACAACAGGACACAGAAATTGACAGGAAAAGATAAAAATTACCACATTATCAAAAACTACATATATTAGACCAACTACTTCAAAAAGCCAGATGTGACTTTAAATATAGGGAGGACTGAGAAACAGAGACCCTCTGAATTTTTTAAGGATAACAAGAATAATATCAGTTAATAGTCATTCAGCACTTGCTATGTGCTGAGATAGTAGTAGTAAGTACTCAAAATAAGCAGCTCATTTAATTTAATTATGAGAAGAATTTTGTGAGAAAAATATTAATGTCTTCCCAGCTTCATAGATGTAGAAACTGGTAAACTGAAGTACTAAGACACATGAGTTTACTCAGTCTAAATTTTTATTTTCATGTTTAGGGGTGTAGCATGAGTACATTTATTTACTGATGCATATATATTCTCTATAAAAATTTAATATGTTCAAAATAAAATCACTTATATTCTCACTATACCAAAATAGCTCCTTAAAATTTTGGTTATTTTTTTTTCAGTCCTGGAATATATACAAGTGGGTAGAAAAGTTTATAACAACATTGAAATGCTACAAAATGCACTCATTAGGATTGTCTAATTTAACACTGAATCACAATTAAACCTCATGTTTTAAAATATTTTTCAAAAACAATTTTAATAACTGAATTTTATGTTGTAACAGATGTATCATAGTTCATTCTTTTCTGTGATTCTGGAAATTTAATTGATTTCATTATTTTGTTATTCCAAACAATTCTAAAACGATTATTAGAATTTATTCTATATGTAAAACCACTGGCCTAAAGTCCTAAACATTACAAAGGCCCTTATAACAGCAGGCTATTGGCTCTAGGGTGACAGGACCAAGACTTCAGTATATCCCTATTATCAATCATTATCTCCACACACACACACACAAAAAAAATATTTGTTAAGTAACTGACAGATGGTATGTAAATTAATGTATTTTCAGAAGAGTTTATCAATCTATTATCAAATTTATTTCAATCTATAATCAAATTTATTTTCAAAAAAGATTTCAACAGTATCCTTCAGTCTGGTTTGAGAATTACCATTTAATAATATCTTTATTATTCATAATTATAAAAACTTAGCTAATTAAATATGAAGAAGAAAAGTTTTTGTGTTAATTTACATGAATGGATCCAAACTAATTTCTAGATGCTTATGTAACATTTGAATTTCTTTTACCCTTTGTCCCTTTCCCAGTTAGCATTCTACTAGACATTTTTATTGATGTTTTTGTTTCACATTTCATAATTATCTAGTCTTTTTGAAATTGAGCCATTTTCATATTTAATTATTTCCTTCCTTTTGCACTTTTTGATATACAGCAAGTTCTATTGTTCTATTTTATGTAATCAAATACATTGTTTATGATTTTTCATTATATTATTAACCTGAAAGTTATTTCAAGTAGAGACATAAGCTATTTTTACTTGAAACTTTTAAATCTACTTCAAATTTATTTTGCTGTGTTATAAGGTTGATGATAAAACCTGATCTATTGTTTTCTAGATTGATAAATATATCAGAGCAATCAATTAAATAATTCATATTTTAACCCCAGATATATAGTTTTGGCTTTATCAAATAGAAAATAATATATTTAAAGTATGTTTCTAAACTAAAAAGCGAATGCCTAAGCAATTGGGGATAGTAGAATCAAATTAAAAAAGCATTATTTTGATGTTTCTATGACAATGAGTTCTGCTATTATTACAGTAATTTGTTGTTTTGGCTTTTGATTTTTAGTAATATACAGTATAATTTATTATAACTTTGTTAAGTTTTAATATTGGAAGGATAAATACTCCCTCATTATTCTAATTTTAAATATTTGTGGAATATTTTCCTTGTTAATTCTCCCAAAAACCCAAGGACAAACATTATAATAATTATTATAGTAATATGGAAATTGTGCTTATCATTGGATTAAACTTACAAATAATTCAGATGTAAATGATATATTTATAATATGTGGTTTTCTTTTTAATAAACAAGAAAATATTATAGTATTTTTAAGTAAATAAATAAGGGAAAATATACAATATATTTATATTCACTGAATGGTTATAAATGATGTATGACTATATACATATTCCTTTTAATACATATGTATTTTACATAAATATTTTTACTTTATACATTTGGTTTTCATTCTGTCATCTTAGCAAACTCACAGATTCTAAGTTTCTAATTTTTATTTCATTTTATTCTATTGATATTTTTTGGACATTATTATTACCTACAAATAGTGATTATCACCTCATTTCTAAAAATTTTGTAATTTGGACATTTCTGGCCATAATTACTTATCTAAAATTCTAAAACAACATTAAATCAGAGTCAAAATAAACACCTTTATAGGAACATCCCTTCTTTTGTATGACCCACCTGAAGTGCCACCATTCTGAGTGCCTCTACCTGACTTTGCATATGCTTGACCCTGTGACCCTCAGCCACACCTGTCTCATGCCCAGCATGTATTTTCTAGAATTCTAATGGTTTTAAATTTCATGTTGCTAAATTAAGTTGGGACAAGTATACCATAAACCACTGAAATATGTACTTCTACCAGATGAATTTTATTATATGCAAGTTGCATTTCAGAAAAGCTAATGCTTTAAAAAATGGGAGGTGGGAGAGATGAACAGTCAAATTATAGTCTCAAAAAATCAGTTAGATTGACACTTTTGAGAATTTCTAGTAGGAATACAAATTGTGAGAGTCTTTATGAAGCAGAATTTGGCAATATATATCAATGCCTTAAAAACATTTTACTTATGAACTTATAATTTTATATATGAAATTTTAATTTACAGAATGCAGATAAAGTTTTAGTTAAAAAGCTATTTGTTACAGTACAAATTGCTTTAATGACCATATGAGTAGATTTAATAAAATAAGTATATTTAATGACACAGGTATGTTCTTGGGATGTTAAATCATGTGAGTCTATATTGCATTAGAAAACAATGGGAATAAATGTGCCAAATATTAATTCTTTAGCTTTGGAGTTAGAATTAAACAGAATTTTATTTACATCCCTGATTTTTCTTCCATTTTCTAATTTTACACAATATTCATGTGTTACTTATAAAACTGGGGAAAATAATTTATTTTATAAGTTTAAAAATGTTGAGTTCCTACGTCTACACAAAAGCCTAAATATGAATGTTTATAGTAGATTAATTCAAAATGCCAAAACTTAGAAGTAATCAAGAGGTAATTCTGGAGGTGAATGCATAATAAACTGTGGTTCATGCAGAGAATGGAATATTATTCAGTTCTAGAAAGGAATGTATTTCAGAGGGCCATGAAAAGCTATGGAGGAATATTAAATACAAATTAGAAAGTAATACAAATTAATCTGAAAAGACTAAATTATCATAGATTCCAACACTAAGAGTGAACCCTAATGGAAACTATGAACTTTGAGTGTTAATGACATCAATAAGAACTCACCAATTGTAACACATGTGTCACTCTGGTGTGAATTTTGGTATTGGAGGAGGGCTGTGGTGTATATGTTTTATGGGTTTTAGGGAGTATGTAGAAATTCTCCTTGGGTTCCAATGGAAGAACCTCTAAATAAATTTAGTATGAAAAGAATATGCTCTGCTCATCAGGTAAGATTCAAGGACCTAAAGACCTAACAACACAATTTTTTAAGGGCAATCAGGTTTCTCTCATACTAGTCCTTCCATGGTCATGCTGTTGAGATAATACCATGAAGAGAATTCAGAAGAACTGTGCAAATAGGAAAGTGGGATAGTAAGAACAAGGAGTTATGAAATAGATTAGAAGATAGACATAAAATATCACAATGAAAACTTGTAGAATGGCACCAGCTATAAGGAACAGCCTATTTTTAAGTGATCTTTCTGTCAGAATTCTTTTCGCATGCTCAAATGCACACAGGTGGGAAAAAAAGATTATTTTAACATAGAACTGCGAAGTCTATTTGTCTTCCAGATAATACACATAGTTGTTATCCAGAGATCAAGGACTTACAGAAATAATCTGATCATGTACTATAGTGTAGAGGAAAAGTTGACCAAAAAAATTGAACTGTCAATTGCTATAAAAGCTGGAATTTCTTTTGCATGCTAAAGAATTCATGTTTTCTTATAAATTTTGTACAGAATATTTCTTTTTTATAGGAAAATATTTTACATAATAGACACAGCAGAATATTTTTAAAAACTTTTGCTTAAGTGAGAACAGTAGGAAGGAAGTTCCTTAAGAGAAGTTGACCCATAAAATTTCAAAGAAAGCCTCTTAGTTCCTTGGAAAGCAAGTTACCTGAAAGAAAAGGAGCTCTAAGTATGGCCACTTTATAACATGCTTAATTGTAATATCCAGGTAGAAAAACAGAAGTAAATTCTGCCTTACATCTTGCTTTTTTAAAATAAGTCCTTCAAAACCAGAATATAAAAATATTATTCACTATAAAGCTAGTAAATATACTTTAAATATCTTTATAATGATTTTCTTATAATATTATAGAAACCAATATTTTAGTCAAATAAAAATTACCTATACTCATAATAACATGGTTAAAGATGAGAGATTTAGTCATTTCAATGCTAGATTAAAATACAATGAATGACCATTGAATGTTATATTAAATATAGTCTATTCAGGCATTATCCAAATAAAACAATAGGAAATTTTATTTTGAAAATGATAATGAGTCATATATTTTGGCACCAGGCAGAAAGGAACATATTTCATAAATTGGAGTCATTTAACCTGAATCAATTTCATGTGGAAGCACTTCTATTATTAATCCAATTTTATTTAGAGACAGGGTGTCACTGAATTGTTTAATACCTTGTTTTTGCTGAGGCTGGCTTTGAACTCGCAGTCCTCCTGCTTCAGCCTCCCAAGCCACTGAGATTACAGGCGTGTGCCAACATGCACACCATGTTTTATTCTTAATACTATTATAAATGTTTCATATGTTCAGAAGATTATGTGAAATAAAATTTGTTGTCTGGAGTTACTATATTTAGAGATTTTATAGAGTAATTTCATGCAACAAAATAATATAAATGTAGCTACTAAAAACTTAAAATCACCAGTGTGGCTTATATTTTATTTCTATTGGATGGTGCCAGTATTGATTTAACAAAGATATTTACTAATTGTTATGGTTTGTATCTAAAATATCTCATAAAGTCTATGTGCTAACAGCTTGCTTGCCAGTCTGCATACTATTGGGAGGATATGCCTTTATTAGGAGGCATAGCCAAGTGGAAGAGAGTGAGGCCACTGGGGGCATTCCCTTAAAGGGGATTTTAAGACCCTGGTTTCTTCCCCGTTTCCCCTCTCTCTCTCTGTAACTCTTTGCTTTCTGGCCAACATAAGGTGAGAAACTGTTCCACCACACATTCCTTGTTGATATATTTGGCCTTGTCACAAGACCAAAGCAATGAAGCCCAGCAATCAGATGGAAACCTCCAAAACCATAATACAAAATAAATAAATAAATAAATAAAATAAAAAATAAATAAATAAATCTTTCATTCTTTTAAGAAGGAAACTTAAACTTTTTAAAAATTAAGTTTTAAAATAAACTTTTTTCTCCTTTGTCTATGTTTTGCCCCAACAACAGACATCTCACTAACACACAATGTGACTTTTAGTGGGTTAGTAGACCTACCTGTAGGTAACTTGATTTTCTCATCTGTAAAATGTAAATTCAATCCATAACCTATATAAACATAATAATACTCAGAATAGACTCTGGCACACTATCAGGACCCTCATTTGGGTGTGTGATATGGACAAGAAGGAGTGTAGCATAGCAGAACACTGTCCATTTCTAAATTTACTTCCACATCTCCTGCAAAACCTACCTCCAGGGGAAAAAAAAATACCTATGTATAATACAAACCATACAGTCAGGTCTGAGAATATAAAAAGAATATTTTTTTTAGTCTACCTTCGTAAATTTTAAAAGCAGTTTACAGCTGTTTCCTTAGCCTTCCTTGAACATATGGTTTAGAGACACAACGTTAAGGTGCTGTTCAGGAGATGGCAGGGAAGGACTGTTTATCATAAAGATGTACTGAAACATTTTCAGTATATTTCTCATGACTAAAGACGAGACACTTATTATTCATGCTTCATAACACTATAAAGGAGGAATAAATCTTCTAGGAGGTGATCTAGAAATTTGGATCTTCACTATAAACCAAATGTTATGTGATTTACCAATCTATGGGGATAATGCAATCAACTACTAAGTATCAAGATTTATTTTTGTTGTGTTTGTCAAGAATGGTGAGGTTTCTAGTTTCTAAAAAGGCTCAACTAAAAGAGCTATCTTTTAAAGACCAAATTGTGCTTCTAAAGCAGTTTGCTTATTCCCATAGAGAACTGAAATGAGAGCTTTTTATTTCTTTTAATTTATTTGAACATTCTTTGAGTTGAAAGAGATGTACAAAAACATTATATAGGATGCAACCACTGGTATATATTGGAAGTTCAGTTTCCCATTTATACTTTAGCAAAAAAAAAATCAGGTTTCAGTTTCATTCATGAAAGTTGCTTTCCCACATTCCTACAAAACCTTCCTTCCTTGACCTTTGCTTGAGCTCAAATTTTCTTGAATTCTATCTTTAAAACTGTTTATTGGTCAAAGGACAATATCTTTTTTCAGTAGATTTACTTATCATTAATTGGAAAGAAATCATTCTGGGGACCTTTCTAAGGTTTCTCCAAAACTTTTGAGTTACCAGGTGAAATTGAGGATCTATGTTTACATATTTTAATTCAGAAGAATGGATGATGCCAGCAAAAATGGTGAAATAAAAACTTCTAGAAATTGAAAATCTAGGTTACTTACATAAATATGTAAAAATTGTTCAGGAATTTTTCAGGAAAAAAAAACTGAGAAAACCCTTTATTCTCAATTCTGGCTGATTGTGATGTTCCACATTAGCAGGAAGTAAAGACTAAAAAAGAATTTTCACTGACAAGTGTTGAAGGCATGCCCCAAATGAAACAAATCCCTCCACAAAGACTGGAGACTTTGTGGTTTCAGTTGTATTTAAAAAAATTTTTTTAAATACTCTGTCCAGATATTGGTTTTCCACTGAATTGAGCAAAGTCTTCAGTAGCTACACATGACAAAGAAAATGTGGACTTAACTGATTTAGTTCAGAAAAGCTATTCAACACGTGACAATAACAAGCTGTGGAGAAGAGAGAGAGAATACAATTTTTATAGTAACTACATTCACTTATTTAAAACATCCAGTTTTTTAGAAAAACAATAGAAATTTATGGACAAACAAAGAAAAAGAAAAAGAAAAGAATGGCCAATCACTGGATAGAAGAAATAAAACTGTCCCTGTAGAGACTCAGACATTGGACTTAACAGAAAAAAAAAAATTAAGCTCTCTTAAATACATTAACTAAAGGAAATCATGTTTATAGAACTAAAAAAAGTATGAGAATTATGTCTCAAAAATAGATAATATAAGCCAAATTTTAAAATGAGCCAATTATGATAAAACAATCTGAGAAAGAGAAAAAAAAATTGTATAAAGAAAAAATGGAGTCTTAGAGTTCTACAAGATAAAAACAAGTATAGAAAGATGTGAAAAAATGGGAATTCCAAATGGAGAGGGGACAAAGGCATAGAAGAAATATATAAATAAAAATTGGAAAAACTTCCAAAATTTGATGTAAAAAAAATTGTACATCAAAAAATCTCAACATACTCCAAGTAGGATAAATTTAAAGATCTACGCCTAGACACTACATGATCATGCTGCTCAAAAACAAAGATAGAGAATTTTGAAAACAGGAAAATAGAAATGATTAATCATATAAAAGAAATTTTGAAGAAGATTAAAAACTTAGAGCTAGAGGTGTAGCTCACTGGGAGAGAATATGCTTAGCATAAATGAAAAATAAATCTAGACACTTTCAGATAAAACAGAGAGATTCTGTCACTAACAATCTTTCCATAGAAGAAATACTAAGGGGAATGCTTCAAACTGAAATGGAGGGACATAGGGCAGGAAGTCTATTCCACATGAGGAAATAGAATATTGATAAAGGCAACTATAAAAATAAATATGAAAGATAGTTTAAATGTAGACTTTTGTTTGAAAAGATTGCTTTTTCTTGTGATTTAAATGATAATTGCATAATCAATAATTTTAAATCTCTGTTGTTTGGAACACAATATATAAAGATGTAATTTTTATAACAACAGTACGAGGCACAAATGTAGCTATAGATAAGTTTTGTAAATCATCGAAATTAAGTTAACCCAAAATAGACTGTTATAAATTAAGATGATAATTGTAAATCTAAGGAAACCACTTGAAAACAATGAAAAAAATACATTTTAAAAATAGTCTGCTGGCTTCCATTTAAGGAGTTTTGGAGTTGACACTTGACACTTGACTCTAACAACAATCATAAAGATGAACCATAGGAAGAATCAACAACTCTTCCTAGATCTGAGGTATGATACCCAAAGTTGAAGACACAGGCAGATAGTGAAAAATCACAACTTACCAGGGCAGAAACTTGCAAATAAAATCCTCCAGGGGAACAAGTATTGTGTGTGTGTGGGGGGGAACCTGAACTAAAATTTGCAAATTCCAGGAGATTCAGAGGAGCAAACCTCAGAGTTAAAAACTTGAGGGGACCTAGTCACAGGAGGACCTTTATACTTTCATAACTTTTACTGCCCAGTAAAAAAAACTTGACCAGACTCTCATAGTGAATATCAGAGGAAATGTCCCCTCGTGATTCTAGCAGGAGAGAGGGTAAAGGAACCATTTTGAAATACATTAGAGCATTCTGTTTTAACAAGACATGCCCTTAAGAAAAACTACTTTACCAACTACTAAACAACTGGCGTTTTATCGCATCTTATCTGACTGGGTGAAGAACAATAACAACAATACCCAGATCCAATCTACTCTGGTCCTCCACTCTAGGGGAAGAAAATACCCACCTCCACCCCATTCTACTACGCATCCTATCCCAAGGTAAGTGACAAGAAGCATTTGCAAAGTTCACATTTCAAAGGTGCACACTCAATGAAAGAATGAGCCCTCATCATAGAACCCTAGAATGCTACTCCTCACCCTACACATTACCACCACTTTACTTACAGCCTTTACTATAGTTCTTTGTACCCAACATGTCATATCTGGCTATAAAGTAAAAAATAAATAAATAAAATATATTACAAGGTATTCTAAAAAGCAAAAACACACTTTTGAAGATCCAAAACAAACTTGAGAATCAGACTCAAATTTGGTAGGCATATTATACTTATCGGACCAAGAATTTATGATTAATATGTCGCTAATGGATCTAAAGGATAAAGTACAGAGCATGTGAAAACAGATGAGCAATGTAAGCAGATAGACATTCTAGGAAATTATTTAAATGCTAGGAATCAATAATGATGCAACATAAATAGAAAATGTTGATGGGGTGATTGGTAGACTTGACAGGATCAAGCGAAGAAAGAATCACTGAGCCCAAGGATATGTCAATAGAAATTTCCAAGACAGAAAAACAAAGAGGAAAACACAGGTCTACTAAAAACAACAACCACAAAATCCTAGAATATTTATGGACTGAGATAATAGGCAATACTTTTTAAAAGGTTGTAAAATATTATTATTGGGAATACCAGAGGGAAAGACAGAGAGAAAGAATAGAAATAATATTTGAAGCAATAATGACTGAAAACTTACACCAAACCAGATTCAGAAAGCTCAGAAAACATCAAGAGGGTAAATGCTGAAAAAAAATGGACCCCCCAAATTAACATCATACTCAAACTTCAGAAAATCAAATAATGGACATTTATGTACTATTTCAACCTACACTGTAGGTCATCCATTCTTCACAGGTTCATATGGATATTCACAATATAAACCACATTGTGAGCCATAAAATATTTCTTAACTAATTTAAAAAAAATAGAAATCTTAATATGTCAGCTCTTACACTATGATAGAATTAAAACAGACACCAATAATAGAAAGACAGCTAGAAAATCTCCAAAAACTTGGATATTGAACAGCATATTTCTAAATAGCAAATGAATTAAAGTAGAAAGCTTAAGATAAATTAAAAAAATATTTTAAACTGAATGAGAACAAAGACATAACATCAAAATCTGTGATCCTGTAACAGATATTCTTCAGGGGAAATTTATGGCATTTTATGCACATATTAGAGAAGGATAAAGACAGAAAAAGTTTCTACCTTAAGAAATTGGAGGTGGGAGGTACTGGGCGTGGTGGTGCATGCCTATAATCCCAGAAACTCCAGAGGATTGCAAGAAAAGCTGACAAAATTGAATGGGAAAATGCGCAACTCAAAGTAAGAATTGGAAAATTTAATACTCTGCTTTCAATCTTGCATAGAACTAGAGAGCACATTCACCAGGAAATAAATTACTTGAATAACACTATAAACAAACAGATATCTTTAGAACATTCCATTCAAAGATAGTAAAATGCACTTTCTTTTTAGGTTTATATGGAACATTGTTCAGTATCAGCCATTTTTTTTTTGCTATAAAATAAGTTGTAATGCATTTTTAAAAACTGAATCACATGAAATATATCTTCTGGTAACAGAATGATATTAGAAATTAACAAAAGAAAATTAAGAGAATTGGGCAAATAAGGCAAGATGTTTTAAAATAACACTGACTTTTTGAAATTTAAAATCTAAATGGAGTTTAAATTGAAAGTTTTAAATATAGAAAAAGATTTTGCTACTGTTAAGATTTATTAAAAATATTAATGGCCTTATTTTTATCATTCTCCTTAGTGCTATTGTAGAATTCTTTATTTCAGATCATTTTCAACACCACCCAGAAGTTCTCTTGGAAAACAAAACATTTTCTGATCATCACCAATAACTGTATTCCTCTATTTTAATCCTGAGTCTTTCAGTAAAATTAGTTTGTAAAGATATTTAATTTATTTTTCTTAAATGATGAAAACTATCACTCCAACTGAAAGTTAAAAGGATTTTTCAAAATAGCAACTTCCCACTTAGACTTTAACCAAAAGTTAAGTTTTTTCACTATTCTAATAAAAAAAAAAACCTCTTTCTACAGAAGATTTTAGTCATTTTAATTAAGTACATTTTTATTATGTACATTTTATCCTTAACACTGTGGAGATTATATCTATAAATAAGATTCAGCTTTAACCCTTTGCAACCTTATTATCTATTAAGTAGGTAGTGTTAGTCACACAGCATGCAGATAGCTTCAATTACATGCAAAATGCAATACATACAATAATTAAGACATGCAAAACAAAAATGATTCAAAAAAGGAGTTGTTACATCTAATTAGAGTACTTAGGAATGGTTTCTTATAAAGCAATGGTTCTCAACTTTGGCTATCTATGAGTGTCACCCTGGGAAATTTAAGAAATCTTGATGACCATGAAACCTTCATGACCAGTCAAATAAATAGAATGTCTTATACAAACGACCTAATCATCAGGAATTTTTAAATCTCCTAGGTGATTCCAATGTGCAGCCAATTTTAGAACCATTGTTGCACATGACAGTGATAAGGAATAGTTAGACTTGAACAATGGGTTAGGTTTCAAGTGAAAGGGATAGGATATGAGAGCACCTGAAGGAATCCCCTTCTAGAAAACAGCTACTTTACTTTCATTTTTCAAACATCAGCTCAATTATAACACTCCCTGCAAAGTTTTCCGGAATTCCTCAATGATAGCAATAATAATCTTAATAATGGTAATAAAAGTTGAAGCTTTTTTTATGGCCCGTGCTATATGCCAGCTATCAACCCAAGTACTTTAAATATATTTTAATATTAGTCCTCCCACAACACCAGGAGACAGATAATAGTACTATTCCCATTCTGCATGAAAGGAATAAAAATATCTTGTCAAGGTTACATGACTGAAAAGTGGCAGAGAGTTGAGACTGAAATTGATTCCAGAATCCATGTCTGAAACAGGACCAACTGCAGTCTAGTGCTCTTTATAAAGCCTCCCATAGAGCCCAGGTATACTTCAATCATACTATGAAGCACATAACACCAAAAATACTTTCATGTTTTCAATTCCACTACTCTTTATTTATTCAATATACAGTTAATGTTTTCTATTTGTCCTTAAATTGATTGAATTAAAAGAATTCTATTTTTTTTTTAAGAACAGTTGTAGAGTGGGGCGGGGGGAGCTATCTTTTTTTTTTTTAATTGTTTTTAGAGATGTACATAACTATTAACAATATAGTTTTACAAATGTGAAGTGGTTACAACATAGTATACCTGGAAAATTCATAGGCAGTTCAAATGGTTCTGGAGACACACAACCTTCAGTATTCTCACAAATTTCAGCTATAATCTTCTTAATTTTGAGACCAGTGATTTTAATCACTTCTCCTGTTGACAAACAGCATTCATTTCCAAACATTTCATAAACAGAGCCTGAAAGGAAAGAAAAGTAAAAGCAGATTTTAAAAAGGAATTAAACAGTGAAGGACAAAGTTATTGGAGTAAAAAGCCTCATGTGAAGTGTCTTTGCTTAGTTCCTCTCTTAGTTCCCTACTAAACAGGAGTTTAATCAAGCCTAGCAAAATGTACACCATGTACCAGGAAACATATTAGATTTTCACTCTATCCACTGGCAAAGTGTAAACAATCTTGTTTTTGCATTATTATAAATTGAATTTGTGGTTTCCTCAGCACTTTTAGTTCATCTTTCCAAGGTCAAAACAACAAACAGGCCTTCCACTGATGGGACTTATGATCTATTTTTTCTAAGTCACAGAATTAGGCTCAGGCGAGTCAACAATGATTTAAGTAAGTAATGCAAACACAATCCAAGATCCAAAGGCGGGTCTGTTCCCCAGGGAAGAAGAGCACCATATCTATTTGTTAGATCTGCTCCTCTTCATTATTGTGAATATAAGACTATTTGCCCATTTTTATCTGATAGGTTTTGATAAGCTGGAAACAATACCTTTATGGCAACAGGGGGCAGACCAGCCCAGATAAACTGAAAAGCTTCACTGTGATTCAGGATTTTCAGTATCCTTCCTGACAAACCTTTCATCATAGATTCTAAAGTTAAGCTTTTCATTCATTTTCCTTGTTTGGTCCTCTGATGAAAGGACAAGGGGCAGTGAAATAACCAAAGAATAAGCAATGGGAAAGTGGAGAGGCAGAAAGGCCGAACAATCTACCCCTAGTGAAAAGAAAACAACCCAAAACCACAATTCTGGCGTGCTACTGCACTACAATTATGAAGTAAAAAAGGCTGATGTAAGTAAACATTGAGGAGCCAAAGCTTTATTTAAATAGAATATTAATGTGTTCGAACCTTTGAGATAGTTCATAGCCTCTTAATCACACTAAATTTAAAGTATTCGAGGACAAAGTTTTAGGTTTGCTTGATTTCTGAATTTTTTTTTTTTCTATTGAATACTCCTTCACAGCCCCTGCCTGACCTGATATATAGTAAGAACTTGGAAACACTTTTATGGCATTAATGGTTCTCATAAAAGTTATTAAGCCTGGCATTCAATCTAGCTCTACAATCCAACTCTTCAATTACATCGGAGTCCCACCAGATAAAGGGACACACTCAAATTAAAACAATTTAAGAAGGTTTAACATATGGGCTATTTGCATAGAGGTACAGCCAGCCCCAGGCAACCTAAGAAAATTAATGTCTGATCTCATTCTCCTTCCAGGTACCTTACTAGCCAATTTCCTCCAGAAACCAAAGGATTAGGGAGCTGCTAATAGTCCCATAAATGTCCACCATCCAGACAGGGTGGAAATGACCTCAGTACATCAACATTACTGTCCCTTAGCTAATGAAGAGTAATTTTGTAAGCTACTGTGTATCTGTTCCTCAAGCTATCAGTATGTACTTCAACAACACCTTTTTTTTTCTCATATTATTTCCTTAACTAGTTAAATTCTCATACTTTTTAAACTGTAATACATAGAATTATCAGCGGTCTCAAGTCCTTTGTGGAACAAATTGAGGCATCCAAATAAACAATAAATAATCCACAATGACATTTCCTCCAATAAACTTAGAAAAGCTGTTTGCTATAATCCTCATCAATTATTACATACTAACATTTTAAATCTTAAGTATTGTTTCACCCTGTATTTAACTTTTTGTGAATTTAGTTTTTATTACTTCCAATTTAATTTTAAACTTCATGAGAGAAAATATTGCATTGTATTAATGTATGACTATAACATATCAATTTCCTTTCTCCACTGAGTCCTCAAACATAAGAGAATGGCTACTACAGTGTTGGGAGCTACTCTGGAAAGGAGCTATGTACACACTTTTAAGTTCTGAGTAAAGAGGTACTGCACTGGTGTTGCACCCATTGCAATGAAATTGGACCTTACCTCCACTTGGATAAGAAAGATGCATCACTCAATGGGGTTGGATTACAACCACTTGTTTGTTTTAACCCTACCCCTTGCCTCATTTGAATGGCTTCTCCCCAATAAAACCTAGGTTTAAGGCATGCTCCCTCTCTTTTTTGCCTGCCTTGCCCCCCTTGTGGGAGCTGTGACTGAGGAGCAGTCACTGAACCCAAAGAAAAAGATATTTTATGTGTCTGTGTCTTTATTTAGTTAGCCCAAATTCATTTGGAGTGCCCCTGTTGATTTAGTCATATGATGCTGCACTGTGGGTCCAGCAGTGTGTTTGGCAGTATGTGTCAGATAAAATGCACAGTCTTTTTCACCAGAAGCTCTGCTTAGAAGAAGATGGCCAAGTACTGCTAACATCTGCAACAGATTATGAGAAAGTTGTAATGCAGGAAATACAGGACATTGTGGGAGCATATGATAGGTGTTTAATTAGCAATTGCATGGGGAAAAGATTAAAGGAGAATTCCTAAAGGAGACGAGAGCTGAGCTGTATTTTAAAGGATGCATCACAAGATCATAGGACAGGTAGAGGGAACAGTATTTGAAAAGGCACTGACATGTGAAAGAGCCTGACACATTCTGGAAATTTCAAGTAGTTTGTTATGTCTAAACTGTAAGGTAATAAAAGGGAAGTGGTTAAAAACAGAGGCTAGAGAAGAACATAGAGGGAGTTCATACTGTGAATTCTTTCAAATCAAAATTATATAGGGGAGATCAGTGGAGTAGAAGAAAGATTGAGAGTAAGAGAGGAAGGATGGGAAAGAGGAGGAAATATGGAATAGACTTAATAAAATTACATCATATGCACATATAAATGGACCACAGGGAATTTCACTTTCATGTATATATAGAAAGTACCAACAAAAAATAAATTTAAAAACAAGTAAAAGGAATATGAATAAAGGGAGAGAGAATAGGGAGAGAGAATAGGGAAAGGGAAAGTGGGGTTGGGGTGGGGAATGAGGATTGAAATAAAATTCCATGCAGGTATGATTTTGTCAAAATGAACTCAATTACTATGCATAACTAGTAAGAAAAATGCTCTTAAAAAATTGAAGAGTTGGGCTGGGGATGTGGCTCAAGTGGTAGCGCTCTCATCTGGTATGCACAGGGCGCTGGGTTCGATCCTCAGCACCACATAAAAATAAAATAAAGATGTTGTATCCACCGAAAACTAAAAAATAAATATTAAAACTCTCTCTCTCTCTCTCTCTCTCTCTCTCTCTCTGTCAAAAAAAAAAAAAAATGGAAGAGTCATTTGAAGTCTGAAGCATCCTGAAAGGCAGAGAATCTTCATCTCCAGTTCTAATGGTGCAAGAACAAATTCCAATTTAATAAGAGGTCATTTGTACTCTAGACATTTGCTATCCAGAGTTTGGTTCACTGTGTCACCTTGTTTCACCTGGGAGCTTGTTAGGATCTTACCCAGACTTCAGATCTGCTGAATCAGAACCTGCATTTTTAACAAGATCCTCAAGTGATCTATAAGTACATTAAGTTTGTAAAGCATTGGTATAGGCAACAAAAGCTTAGCTGAATTTGTTACAAAACTAGAGATTGTTACAAAACTAGACAGAGAGAGGAGGACATGGCACACAGAGAAAACCTCTGGTATTATTGAGGTGAAAGATTGTAAGTGGGGACAAGGGAAAGAAATAGAGAAGTAGCATGGTAAGATTTTTCTTTGTCACCTGAAATAGAACATATTTTAACCCCCAATTTTAGCTGAAGTCTGTTGTGCTTAATTTCAGTGTGATGAGTGTCTAATTGTCAACGTAATGGATAGTCAGTGGACTGACTTGTATACCATCTCTCAAAAATTCAGCAAAAATTAAAAATGGAGTGATATATTTGCATGAGATTCTGTATTAATTCACAAGACTAGAAACCAGAAAATTCTATGAGGAGAAAATTCTGTGAGTTTTGGTCACCACATAAAATGTTTTTGACTCTTCAGTTCTCTTTTTAAACATCCCTCTCATCATCTTTCAAAAAAAATCAATTTTTTTACATCTTTTAAGGAAAAAAAAACTTCATGCAAATTAGGTTAACATTTATAATTTCTCTTTAATATTTTGTGGCTCTCAATGTTTTTCTAACCAAGAAAGCTATCAATACACTTTAATAAAGAAATGCTTAGTGATGGCCAGCATTAGAGAGTGAATGACTATAGTACAGGTGACAAGAACATATGGCCAATCTCAAATCCCTAAAATTGGAAAGTTCCTTGTATTTTGCTATGGCCAATATAATGTCTCTTAAAATACTTTTGGCTTCAATTTTAATATAAAACGGTGAACTTTATAAATAGACATTTTCAAAATCTCAGAAAAAACACATATGTGTAATTGCTTTTTAAAATTTTTCTGAGATGTGTGTCTGAAACATGTTTGTGTATATATAGACATACATATTAAAATGGTTTTGTTTCATTTTAACCACAAGACATGTATTTTGAATATGCAAGTCTCGAATCTCTTCTATCTTTACAGACTGATTCTTTCCAAGTCAGAGCATATGTATTCAGGATAATGCCAAACATCAGAGAAAAGTGGAACAAAGCAGCCTGCTTTCAGTGATCAAACATCCCCCCTGAAGGCTGTAATGAAAGAGCCACGTGCCTTTGAAATCACCTTCTCTGTAATGCTACTTTGCTCAATAAAAACGACACATTAATATCCTTTTATGAGCTCATCCCTTGTTGGACAATCCAAATAAGCAATGCTGTGATCATATCAGAACAGCCAAAACAATTGGTTCAATAGATTTTCTTCCCCTCAAAATGAGGCAGTCAGGAAAGAGAAAACTACATTGTTCAGAGATTTTCTCCTCTTGACTCAAATATACTCTGCCCCTTCACCTTCTCCTCAACCTGTCAAAGTCCACCTAACTCTAAAGATCCAGGTCATGCTCATCTTCTTCAAAGACTTCCTTGATTCTCATACCTGTTTAACAATTAATACCCTCCTCTGTGTCCTAATAGCATTTTGTATGTATTTTTATTATAGCTCTTAATGTGTTATTATCACGACCTGCTCTTAGGATATTACTTTCTGACCATTAATGTTACATATTTTTTGGAATGTGTTTCTAGTAAAGAAACACCATGCTAACTGTATGTATACCACCATACACAGCTAGTATCACAGTTTTTGTCACTTAGTAAATCCCTAATGAATGTTATTACTTTGATTTAATGTAGGATGACAACAAATATTATCATTTACAATGATATAGAAGGGGTTATTCTCCATAAACTGAAGATTTTGGTGTGAGTTATATGTTCAGGTGGTATGTTTACTATCAAAAATACAAGCACGTGTGAGATTAGCTGGACACTTGGAACTCCTCAGGCAAGAAAATATTGAGTATAGGTGACTCTCGTATGATTTCTACCTACTGAGTTTGCCACATTTCCATTACATTTGCCATCTCTATAATGCTAGACTTGAAGAGCGGCTCATGTGATGACCTGAGATAGATATGGAGGAGTTAGGAAATTATGTCTGCAATGTGTGTGTGATAGTATATGACAATGTATAGAAAATCATATTAGATGGAAGTTACTCATGAAGATGACTTTGCTTCTCATAAATATGTGTGACTATTCTTTGCTTAAGAATAGCACAAATTATCAAGAATCAGCAGTACCATAAAGGGAGACTTTAAGTGCAAAAATTCCTTTATTGGAACCATATTCCTAGATTTGGTGTTTGATGAGCCATTAAAGAAATATGCTCAATTTTCTCTTATATAGTTCACCATAGTAGTGAAGCTTAATGGGGACTATGATTGCAATAGACATTTACATGGCCAGTTGTCCATATTGAGACTGTCTCCATTCCCTGCAAAATAGAGACAAAGTCTTTCTCACTATCTGAAGAATATATAGAAAAATAAATGACCACAATATTTGATATTTGAGTGCAGTATACAAATAAGTAGGCATGACACAGAAAGTCTGTTGCTTTACTATGGGTAAACAGTAACCATTTTTTACCTGTTTAAAAATATATATATGTGTGTGTAGATATCTATCTATCTATCTATCTATATAGATAGATAGATATAGATATATATGTAGATATCTATATCTATATCTATATCTATAGATATAGATATAGATATAGATATAGATATATATCACAGAAAGTATATGTGCCCATTGATAAGAAATGATTTTTCAAGGTCACACTTTCTTCCCCCTGACATATCAGTATAAGGAGAGAAAAACACTGGAATGGAGTAAGATAAACGATGGCTTCACTAGGAAGAACTGAGCAATAATCTCTCCAGCCTCTAAGGAAATGAGGTTCTTCTTGGTAATTGGAGATGTAAGTATTATCCAAGACAAGCCTAGAAACAGGAATGTGCTGGAAACTGCAGTGTATGTTGGTGAGTCTTTAAAAGTCTGAGCATGGGGAGAAATGAAAGTTCTAATAGGACCTTGACAACCAAAACAGCAGATCAAAATGCTAGTAGGGTTGGAAACCAGAAAACCCAACTTTTCAACCATTCTGAGTAAAGCACATGGCTTTCGGATGACTAGGTTTTAGTGACAGAGAAGGAGTAAGTCACAATTTTATATATTACCTGAGAAATAATTATTTTATTAATGTATTTTAAAAACTGTGCTAAGAGGGTTTGCAAGAGGTTGTCATGATAGAAGTCATGATCGCAGGTCTTTGTGTCAAAAATTATCAAAGCAAATGGATTTAGGGTACGGCTGTATGAAATGAATATCCCCCCTACATATCCACAAAACGTTTACCTGTGATGGTGGAGTAATTCAGTGGTTCTTTAGCTCCTTACTCATAAATCAAACATTCTTACATTTATTCAAATGTCAATCCAAAATGACATCACCAACAATAAAAAGATTTTTTTAATGAACTATACCACATTGGAAATTAGTTTATTATTTTAGGAAGAACTTAGTTTCACGCACATTTTACATATTTTAATATACTTGCCTATGCTGCATAAATTAATGTAAATAAATCCACTAGAGACCTCTGTAGCCACTTAAAGCTATAAACCCACTTAATGAATATAAATGTACTGATTGCATTGATTATACAGGGCCTCCAATGCACTATAAAGTGTTCACACGATACATAAAAAAACAAAGCTTTACTATGCTATATACTTCCCTATGTTCATTAACGTTAATAAAGCCTTTCATTAACTATTCTGCTTGTGAATTATAGTTTAGAAATGAGAGTAAATTTTAGATATTTTTATAGAAATGTTGGAGGTCCTGTCCATTGAATTAAATACAAATGATTTTGTTATTTTGTGTGTTTTTAATGTATATATTTTTTGGTACCAGGGATTGAACTCAGGGGCACTTGAACACTGAGCCACACCCCTAGCCCTATTTTGTATTTTACTGCTGGGATTACAGTGTGTACCACCATGACTGGCCTTAAATTTTTAATTAATTTTCATAATTAATTTATCT
Organism: Marmota marmota marmota; assembly: GCF_001458135.2. Taxonomy (NCBI): domain Eukaryota; kingdom Metazoa; phylum Chordata; class Mammalia; order Rodentia; family Sciuridae; genus Marmota; species Marmota marmota. Next base: position 45,087,337 of record NW_025999842.1, read on the forward strand.
TGTATTTTATTGAATTATCAGTCCATGATGGATTGGAAGAAGAAAAATAAATTGGGCCTTCACCACAGATAGTTTGAAAGCCCTTCCTAAAGGCACTAAGTTAAAAAAAATATGTATATGACCATAGACAAACCAGAATGTAGTTTCAAGGAACTAGAAAGAGTATGAGTCAAACATACTGAGAAAAAGAAAGTAATAAACTAAATATTTATGTAAAGAATTAGTCTGTGTTATTAACTCATCTATCTCAATAATATCAGTGGCCTGGGTCCCCTAACTAAAAGACAAAAATGTAATTAACTGGACAGTAATAGTTCTAATTGCAAATTATTACCTGGAGATTCAGATTTCTACATCATATTCATCTGAGTTGTGCAAGTCACTGCTTCAACCTAATTGACTTGGGGTGTTTGAGTTGCTCAACCTATATATTGGAAGTTTCAAAGCCATAAGCATGGGAAATCCCCTACTTGAATTCTGTGAGTTTGACCTATATGACATACCAGGTATTCTCCATGAAAGAGATGGCAAATACCTGAAATGTATTCTTCCTCCACTCATCATCTATGATGTATTTCCAACTAAGTCCAGATGTGACCTAATAATTGTCTTCAACATGAAGTTCCTGGTGATTCTCCAATCAAAGATGGTTTACCAGGTATAAATTGCTGTCAGCCCAATCCTGCACTATAATTTATTTCTTTTTGTCCCTTTGGCTGATACTACTTCTAAAGATTTTAATCCTCAAGTTGGGATAATTTACTGCCAAAGTCTTTTTCAAAAGATATGTAGCAGAATCCATCATTTATTCTAAGGCAGCTGTCTGCATTTAAGTATAAAACATCCAACTTGATAATGATCACAGCTTTATGTAGCCCAATAGCAGCTGGAGAATGAATTTAAACTTAATTTATATCTCTAAGCAAAGTTCCACCAGTTCTAAAGATTTGTTGAATCACTGAGTCTCAGTGTCAGGAACTTAAATATCATCTTACCTTACTAATGTATTACAGTGATTGAGTCTCTTCACAAAAGTTTTACCAAGTGGTTGTCCAAACTATATTTGAACATTTTTGTTGATGACACTCCATTTATTTCAATAAATTTATTTTAAGGTAAACTACTGTTGAATAATCATCACCATTAAAATCCTCTTTATTTTGTTAAATGTATTTCCTGTTCCTGTCGGATACATGTGTTAGGATTATTATAGTCCTTGGAATAATACAATTATTTTAGCTCTTCTAGATAGAAACCTTAAAATGTTTGAAGACAGCTGTCATCAGTTGTCCCTTCTAAGAAGCAGAGTTGCCAAACAATTGGAGAATATCCAGGGCTTTGGCATACCATGTAGGTTACCCGTTATAAAACTATTGAACCACAGCTTTCATGGTAGTGAACATATTCTCAAAGTTTGGTAATGTGGTATCCTGCCTTCAAAAATGTGTGTCCATAACTGTTCTTGGAGAGGCTAGATGGTACCAGTCAGGAATGTCCAAAGAGAGTTTCCCATAAGAAAATAAAATCATTGTACGAAGATCACAACATTTGGCTTGTCAGCCAACTGTCAAAAAGTTCCTATAGTATAAAAAACAAAAACAACTAAAAACTGAGTAGCAAATTAGAAAAATATTACCTGATCTAAAGCTGAATAATTCCCCTGCATACTTTCTATTATTAAAGTCAAAACATGAGGATTATTTCCCCAGGGAAGAAAATAGAAGTTTTAGTCACTGCTTAATTCTCAGAGTCGGAATAATTTTTGAATACTTAGGGAAATAATAGTCTTTAAAAATACAGTTTTTATTAGAAGAAAAAAATCTACATCATTGCCAAAATCTTTCTTTTTTTTTTTTTTTACAAATATAAGAATTAAATAATGGGAGACTACTATCATATAGTAGATTTTAAACAAAGAGGGATCCAGTGCATGAAGGAATTTCCCACTCTGATGGAAAGAAAATCAGAACTTTTTTCTAACTACTAAAAGAAAAAAGTCAAATACACTATATTTTACTTCCAAAATTGTTCTTTGTGTTACATCAGAAAAAAAATTGTTTTGCAAATCAAAGCTTTCGATTTACAAAGTGTTTATGATTTAAAGAAATAAAAGTCAGATCCTGAGGAAGAAGGTCATAGAATTTATGTTTTGCAGGAAAGAGAATAGAGGATTCCAAGTCTATCTTCTGGGAAAACATCAGGGAAAGAAAAATGTTAGTTCAATGTAGAGTTGTGCTGGAGAAAACTCCTTGGGCCTGATTTTGAGATACCCAAATCAGGAGAAATGCATTTCTAACCTCCAAAGCATCCTGTCTGATCAGCTTCAGGATGCTGTTGCTGAAGACTATGACTAACAGTCATTTAATGATACTTCAAATCAACCTGAAGAAACAAACCCAGTTTCTCAGCTTCTCAGTTCTGTCTGTTGAAGACCTTCTTTAACAGTTACCTGAATGTCCAGCAAAATAATATCTACTGATATGTATCAGAGGCACCCACATCCACCTTCAGGTTAAATGATTTACTAAAAGAATTCATAGAAGTCAGAAAAGCTTCCAGGCACGGTGGCACATGCCTGTAATCCCAGCACCTTGGAAGGTTGAGGCAATAGGATCAAAACCAGTCTCAGCAAAATGAGGCGTTAAGCAACTCAATGAGATCCTGTCTCTAAATAAAATACAAAATAGGGCTGAGGCCCCTGAGTTCAATCCTCAGTACCCTGTTCCCCTCAACCCCCAAAATAAGAAGTCAGAAAAGCTGTTACACTCATGGTTATAGCTTATTACAGAGAAAGGATACCGATCAAAATGAACAAAGGAAACACATACATAGGGAAAAGTCTAGGAATAATGTGGCGGAATTGCCAATTGTCCTCTCTCAGTAGAATCACATGCACGAGCATAATTCTCTAAGCAATGGTCATTAGCATCATGTACAAACTATTGCCAATGAGTGAAATTCACTTGAGCCTTACTGTCCAGGGATTTTTTTATTAGTCACACAAGCACTGCTGACCCATCGAATAGATCTTAACTACTCAATATCCAGGTCCCTTTCCACAGTAAAACTAATACAATGTGTCCCAGACAAACAAAAAATAGGCATTCACCATAAATCACATTGCTAGAATAAACTATCTGAAGTGGCCTAAGTCCAGGGTATATTATGATATTCTCATGAGGCAGGATGTTCTAAGAGCTTCTAGGATATGTTCAAGGAGCCAGTCAAAGGTGAGGAGATATATATATATATATATATATATATATATATATATATATATATTTTTTTTTTTTTTTT
>NW_025999842.1:45091250-45116328 GCF_001458135.2 Marmota marmota marmota
TTTTTTTTTTTTTTTTTGAACATCGAAAGCTGAAGTATGTGAATTTACTCAGTTAACCCTATTGAGTACTATGTCTTAAAACTTTCCATTAGCTTGTCAGGAAAAAAAAAAACTGTTTAGGACTTGGAAAGGGAAAAAAAGATTGCTGTGGAGAGCTAGATATTGCCTACGAGACTCTGTGGAATTATTTGATTCTACAGAGGTATATATATCTTTGGGTGCCATTATATTGCCTGTAGAAAATGGATAGAAATATAGATTATTCTTATCCATAGTAATGCAGATAATTATTTTCCATTTCAATATTTTTTCATTAGATATAAAATTCAGCTATATCTTATAGAAAAAGATAACCCTAAATATTACATAATTATGGCTGATAATCAGGGTTGAACATACTGTAAATTCATTTTAGCATTTCTGGTTGTGTGTGTGTGTGTGTGTGTGTGTGTGTTTGAGGATCAAACTCAAGGTCTTGTGCATGCTAACAAGACAGCTACCACTGAGATACTACCTCAGCCCTGAACTGGCTTTAATATTTTACTGGTCCTCTTACTTAATGAGTTAAAATCTTTTATACATTCATTTTATGTTCATATAGGAGTAAAGTTTTTCACTTTGTGAAAATGTTGCTTTATCAATTTTATATTAGTTATGCAGCATTTGCATTATCTTTTCTATATGTCTAGTCATTTGTAACAGAGTAGGTTCCTAGATGTCCAGAAAAGCCTTGAAAATAGAAAGGAAGTCTCCAATGGCTATATATTTGCATGGTTTTGAAATACACTCTTCTTACATTTGTAAAATATCATATTAAATTCATACTGTACATGTTGATGTTGTCCCTGGTATCTCTCTTTTTTGAAAAATTCTGCACTGACTTCCTTTTCTTTGTTTTCTGACTTATTGAAGGTTTTTTTTCCTTTAACTCAAATAAAATAGAAGATTAAAGACCTAGCTTGTCCTAGAAATATATTAAGTATTTTAATATTCTTTTATAAAGCATAATGTTCATTATGAGTTATCTACCTATCATGTCTTATAATTTTGCTTTATAGAGTTTTTCAATGACTAAGTTCTAAAATAACACTAACAATTATATAGTTATGTCACTAAATAGTTTTTTCAACTCTAACTCTCTTTTTGGTAAGGATTTTTTAGTCATATTAAACCTAAAATACATAGAATTTCAATATCTTTGGAAGAATAATATTTTTACATTTTATGTTCAAGGATGTCACTGAGAAATTTAAAACTACAATAAAATTTAAAAGTGCATTCTGAAAGGGGTGGGGCTGCAGTTCAGTGGTAGAAGGCTTGCCTCATAGGGTTGAGGCCCTGGGTTTGATCTTCAGCACCACATGAAAATTAAATAAATAAAGATAATGCATCAATTTACAATTAAAAAAAAGTGCATTATGAGAGCTCATTATTTTCTATATTCTGTTAAGTTTTTAAAACAATGAAAATGCTTCATAACAAATTGAACTGATGTGTAATATTGAAGAAATCTTACTATTCACTTTTAGTAAACAGTCTCTATCATCCACTGAGAATCTAATATTGCCTAATTCAGAGGAAAAAAAAGGTACTATCTAAAGATAACAAAAAAAAAAAGCAAAGGATCTTTTTTCTTAAGAGACATACATTCTAAATAGCTGGAGATGAAAGGTCCACAAATATAAAATGAACAATTAGTAAAAAAGAATACCAAACATAAACAGCTTTGGTTACAACTAAGTTTTTTTTTTTTAATCATTAATAGTATTGTTATTAGCCAAGAAAAAAGTTTTCTTTCTACTATAGAAAAAGAAATATGATCACTACTTTCTGATAACTGTTCCCTTCTTCCAGGGTAAAAATCATCAGAACTTTTTAAGTCACATAACCCATTGTCAGTCTTGGGAAAACTCTGAGAAAAAACTGACTTGAAGGCAGCTGAGTTTAGCCAAGTAATTTCCCTGCATTAACTGGTATGTTTGATTCTTTGGAATACAAAATAGTGAATGGAAGAGTTGGTCATGAATCCACCGCAAAAACCCTCATTCCAGTGATGAAACAGATCCCCAAATATTAGTTTCTTAAGCAATAAAGTTTATTTTTGTCTCTCAGGTAACAACCTGGTCCTAAGTAGTCAAGGTTTACATGGAATCCTCATAGGATCTGGTTTTCTTATGTTGCTATTCGGATCTCTTCACCATGGGTTTCGTCTTTTATGTTCTAAGATGACTGCTCAAGTTTCTACCATAGTATCTAAGTTTCAACTAGTGATAGAGATGGAGAAGAAGAGGAAACATTCCTTTCCTTTTAATGATATGGCAACAGAAATTTTGCACATCAAACACTATCTCAACTCAATGACTGAAACATAATTAAGAGGCCACAGAAAGCTTCAAGAGAGCAGCACAATCTTGTCTTTAGCTGACATTGTTACTGCTGAAGGGAAGAACAGATAAAGTTCAAGGACAGCTAACTGTGTAAAGGAAATATGTTGCATTATTTAAGTTAGATTGCAGTGTGCCTGTAAAATCTTACAATTGTATTATGGAAAGATAAATGTGTGTTTTTATTTCAAACACCAAAGACAGGAAATCCGTTGCTGAGGTCGAGACTGTAAAATGAAATTTCAGAACTGATTGCTATCTCCACTGAGGAAATAAGTCTCTCACTCTCTCTCACATACACACATACATGCACACTTTTCTCTCTCCATTCATTCTTATGCATTTCACTAGGAAAAATTTTCCAATATAAATTGCTTTCTTGGCTGGGAATATGTAGCTTTCTAATAGTGCTTGTGTTGACTACGCATTGGACTTCGAGTCTAAACCCAGCACTAAAAAACAAACATATGAAAACAGAAAAGAAAAAAACAACAACAATGCTTTCTCTAGTGTCAAGTTCAAATCCAGAATATTCAGTTGATTGATGTGTGACTAAAGTAATTTCTTCAGCTATTAAATAGGGATATGCCTTATTCCTTACTTTTCATATGAGGATAATAATACCTCAAATAGTTGTTTTGAGGATTAAGTAAGTTCATAGCTCCAACATGACATCTATTGAGGGCTTAGTATCAGCAAGTGTTATTACTATGATTATTATTTCTAAGTCTGAATAATAATAGTATAGTTTTTTAATTTGTGTATTGGTGTGATTGTTGTGATCAAGATGAAATGTGCTTCCTCCTATGGATGGTGTTGGTTTGGATGTGAGGTGTCCCCCACCCTGAATCCCATGTGTGAAATAATGAAAGAAAGTTCTGAGGAGAAATGATTGATTATGAGTTCCTTAAACCAACCAGTGAATTAATGCCCTGACAGGATTAACTGAGGATGGGTAGAGTGTGGTTGGAAGAGATCAATTACTGGGGGTGTGTCTTTGGGGTATGTATTTTGTATCTGGCAAGTGGAGTCTCTCTCTGCTTTCTGATCATCATGTGAGCTGCTTCCTGCTACCACACTCTTCTACCATGATGTTCTGCCTCACCTCAAGCCCCAAGGAATGGAACTGGCCTTCTATAGACTGAGACCTCTAAAACTGTGAGCCCCTATATAAACTTTTCCTCCCCTAAAATTGTTCTTATCAGGCGTTTTGGTCACTATAGCAGGAAAAAAAAAAACTGTCTAAAACAGATGGGGCAGGTTTTTCCTTACTGAAAACTGATATTTCCTCATTAGTCATTCTAAGAAGAAAACATCAAGGAAGAGAACATAGGAACCTGTGAAAATGGATTTGGATTAGGAATAAAGATACATTCAAGGTCAATGTTTGTCAAATGTCTACCCATGAACCCTGGTATGCCACATAACCATGTTGGCTACATGGATTACATGTGTCTAACATATTGAAATCCTCATTTCCTGAAGTGATCAGGTTAGGTGGGTCTGGAATGAAAAGTAGCTTGGTAACCTTTGGCTACTTGTTTCCTTGTCTGTCAGGCAAAGTAGGGGGCAAACAAATATTAGTACTGTGTATTTATATATGTCATAAGGTAAAGGGTGAGAAGGAATATCTCAGAAGTATTCCTAATGCAGAAGATAAGCTGCTTTCTTTCATGTGAAAATTGGCAGAGAAGTAACTGTTACCCAGGCAAGGATAAAAATCTATAACTATTTATAGAGGATCTCTGAGACTTAGTTGTTCATTTATTGACTTACTTTGTTTTTATGTATTCAGCAAATTAATTAAACACATAGTATATTTCAAACAAAATGACTATTCTATATAAGACTGATATATTGTTGAGCAAGCGATATACATGTTGTTGATCTTCATGAAATTGTTAACATATTAAAAGAAAATATTTTAATCAAATAATCATATAAATATATGAATACGAAATATAATTACTGTGAAGGAAAATTGCATGATTCTAGGAAAACAGGTCTGGGCTTTTGGGCTCTAAGAATGTACACCTGTATCATATTTACTTAAAACTCAATTATCTGGGACTTTCCTTTCTGGGAAAATAGAGTAGATACATATTTTCCTATTCTTGTACAGTCCAAACTTAAGCTAAAGAAACTAGAAACCTAGAATTGCCAGTGGGTTCTAACAAATAAAGCCTCAACAAAGTCTGTTTTCTCTAGCTAAAAGACCAGAAAAGAAACAGTCTATAAGACCGAAGTCTTTGGGTTGGGGTTGTGGTTCAGTGGCAGAGTGCTTGCCTCGAATGTGTGAGGCACTGGGTTTGGTCCTGAGCACCACATAAAAATAAATAAATAAAATAAAGATATTGTGTTCATCTACAACTAAAAATTATATATATAAAAATACATAGTGTTTATAAATTAACCACTGCATTCCAGCCAAGCATCACAGAAGAAACTGGCTAAATGTCAACCCCTGACAGTAAAAGCCAAGTAGAGGCCAAATAGAGGCCCTGCCAGCCTGTAATAAGACATTCCTCCAGGCTTTGCTTGGGTGGTATCAGAAAAGAGAAAGTTGACAGCTGGAACTTGCATCTTACTGAAGCAGCAAAAAATTCCCCAAGCCGGTCCCCACCCAAAAGTGTCCTTTTTCCTTTGCACTGGGGGTCATGGCTGTCTGGTGAAGAATCAAGACTTTGACCATCTCCCTGCCTGCCACATGGTATGAGGAAAAGCTGTTGGGAACAGTAGTAATGCACACTCATTTCCCTCCCAGGGTCTTGTCACAGTGAAGAGCTGGACTCTCACCCAGCTCAGCAGTAAAGAGGTCCTCTCCCCCCCTTAGTTGTCACACAGACTGAAGGGGAAACATGGATTTCTACCTCACCTGGTAGTAATGAAGCAATACAAGGTCCTCTGTGGGAACAGACAAGAAACAAAAAACAAACTGAAAATTAAAACATAAAATGGCAGACCGAGGTCCACCACATCATATTTACATTAAATGCATCTGATCTAAATTCACAAAAGCAGATTGATTGACAGAGTAGATTAAAATATATATATAACCCAAATGTATGCTATCTAAAAAAAGTTTACTTCAAATGTAATTATGTAGGCAGTTTTTTTAAAGTGGATAGAAAAAGATATTTCATGCAAATATTTACCAAAGAAAATAGAAATAGATATATTAATATCAGATAAAGTAAACATTAGAGTCCCCAAATTAATGTAGAAAGATACATTACAAAAGCATAAGCAGGTTCATCCACCAAGAATATATAGTGATCCTCAAAAGGCATTTGACAAATCACAGAGCTAAAAAATATGTGAAATGAACTGTTATAACCAAAATGTGAGATACACCAATCCACAATTACGGTTGGAAACTTCAGCATCCCTTCTCTCAACTATTGAGAGAAGAACTAGGCAAATTATCTGCAGGCACACAGAGAATTCTACAACAATGACAACTACAATATCTAATCTCCATTAATAGAATATTTTTCCAAACAGCAGCAGAATGTTTTCAAGTGCCCACAAGGACATAAGCTAGATGCACTGTGCCATTAAACAGACTTCAACAAACTTAAAAGAAGCATATCATGCTCTTCTATGACCACAATAAATCAGTATCAGAGAGATAACAGGAAATTCTCCTTCTCCTTGAAGGCCAAACAGCATACCTCCAAATAATCTGTGAGTCAAAAGGAAATTTCAAGAAAAGATAGTTATGTATCCTGAACTAAATGAAAATGAAAATACGACTTATCCAAATTTGTGGGACACAACCAAGATGGTTCTGACAGGAAAAATTTTAGCACTAAATGTTTATATTAGAAAAAAACAAAAAGTCTCAAATCAATAGTCTAAGCTCCTATGTGAAGACACTGTAAAGAGAAAAACAATAGAGAAAATCACTGTAGTAAACAGAAGAATCTTTGAAACTATAAAGCATACTGACAAATCACCAGCAACTCTGGAAGAAAAAATGAGAAAGACAAATGACCAAAAGAGTATTGAAACAGAGGGTATCTTACAGACCCTCTAGACATCAGAAGGGTAATAACTTTACTTACATAATTTGCCAACTTAGGGAAAATGAACCAATTTCTCAAAAAATATACCACATATCACCAATATGGAACATATAATTTGTTCATTCCAGTAACCATTAAGGAAACTGAATTAATAATTTTATAACATCCCCACAACCAAAATAAAAAAAAAATCCCCAGGCCCTAATTGTTTTCCTGGAAAATTCTGCCAAATTTTTGAGGAAGTTTTATTACTAATTCTATATAATTCATTCTAGAAAATATAAGAAGAAAAATAACCAATTTAGTTGGTAAAGCTAGTATTACCATCATACCAAAACCATAGACCAATATTCTTCATTAACAAAGACAATAATCCTTCACAAAATATTAGCAACTAGAATTCAGCTACATACAAAAATAGTTATACACCATGACCGACTGTGACAAATCCCAAAGACATAAAGATGGTTCAATCACAAGGAAGACGTCAATGGCCTCCACTGCACTAACAAGACAAAGAAGAAGAGGCATGTGGGTGTATCAATTAAAACATTAAAATTTTTGAAAAAGATTAAATTAAATAGCTCTTCAAAAGAATAATGAAAAACAGTCAGAAAAACTAAGAATTCAGGGAATTAATTCCTCAAATAAAGTTTTATATATATATATATTTTTTTTTAATTTCAAAGCTATAATTTTACTTGATGGTAAAAAACTGAATACTACCCACCATAATTTTTCATTCAATATATTCCTAGAAGCTGTAGCTAATGTAGTAACACAAGAATCGGAAAGAAAAGACTTGTAACCCAGTAAAAAAATAAGTGTCTCTATTTGCAAATGACATAATTATCTACACAGAAAATCCCAAAGAATCAACAAAATAATTCCTAAAATGATTATATGAGCTCACCAAAGTTGCAGGTTACTCAATTAACATACAAAATATCAGTTTTATTTTCTATCACTAACTATAAGCATGTGGACATCATAATTAAAAAATCATGTATCATTGCTCAAACAATAATTAGTTGTAAATATAACAAAACATGTATAGAATTCATGTGCAAAAAACTAAACAATTTTGATACTAAGAAACTAAATGAAGAGACATATTGTGTCCATGGGTTGGAAGTCTCTTCATAGTTGAGATCAATTCTCCACAAATTGATGTATAGTAAATGCAATTCCTATTTAAATTTCAGCAAGATTTTTATTGTAGGTACATACAAGATTATTCCAAAGTGAATACGTAAAGGGAAAGGAACTAGAAAAGCTAAATAATTTAAAAAAATAATAATAATAAAGGCTGGGCACAGTGGCACACACCTGTAATCCAGGTAGCTTGGTGGGGGTGCTGAGGCAAGAGGATCATGAGTTCAAAGCCAACCTCATCAAAAGCAAGGCACTAAGCAACTCAGTGAGACCCTGTCTCTAAATAAAATACGAAATAGGGCTGGGGATGTGGCTCAGTGGTTGAGTGCTCCTGAGTTCAGTCCATGGGAAGGAAGGAAGGAAGGAAGGAAGGAAGGAAGGAAGGAAGGAAGGAAGGAAGGAAGGAAGGAGAATCAGCTGGGTACTATAGCACAAGCCTGACTTGTCTAGCATGTACAAAGGCTCTGGGTTAAATCTCTGGTACAGTGGAAGGTGGGGAGGAGAATTGCACTATCTAAATTCAAAATGTTATTTAACCAAAATAGTCAAGGCTGTATGATATGGGCAGAAGAATAGATAACATACTTTCTAGAAATACTGTCTACAAAACACACAGAAATAAACCCTGATTTTTGACAGTTGCAAAAGTAATTCAATTCAGGAAATATAAGCTTTTAAAACAAAAACAAAACAAATAGTAGGAGAAAAATTGGATATTCATAAATCAAAAATAATTAATAATTTACCTAGTACCAAACCTCACCATATACTTACAAATATTTACCAAAATGGATTATGAACTGAAACATAAAACTAAAGAACTTCCTTTTGTAAACTCAAGAAAATCTACATACGTAGTAGTTGATATGTGATTATAGCCAAATTGGGTCAATCTCAGTGGCTGGATATTAATATTAATGGAACGGGCAATTCAGAGAATAAAAAGTCACTTTTCAGATTTATACAAATTAAAATTTGTTAAGACATTCAGTGTCTTTCCAAGATGTTCCGATAAAATAATAAGTCTATGGCTAGAACGAACTGAAGGAGCATAGATTTGAAATGCAGGCAATGAATGAAGTATTATTCTGAGAAAACTTTATTAACAGTTGTTTTCTTTTGGAGTGTCAAGAGACATTAGGGGAAATGAGATGTGTTACAGGGTGATGCAGGCATGCAAAGCAGGTAGGGAGACAGCTGCAAACATTAAAACTGACTAACACGACTGGTTGAAAAGAAAAAATCAGTAGAAAAATAAGACCAAACTGACTTTCAGCTTCACATGTTGGGATATAAAGATGAGGGGGTACTAAGATTCATTGATATGGAATATTGTGAATAAAATAAATAACTTAGTTCTTGATACATTTTTTCCCATATTAAATAGTCATCTTTAGAGAGAGAAGGTTCTATCTAGCTCCTCTTAAACAACTGTTTACAGATAGACTGCATCAGAATAAACAGGGAAAATTTTAAAAATACAGATTCCCAATTTTCTCAATCAGATTATAGAGGTAGAAGCCAGGAATATGTAATTTAAAAAAAATTTCCCTAGTAAATTTCAAAATTTAATTAGGTTTCAAATATTATTACACATTACCAAATAGATAAAGTCAAAACACTGTCAATCAGCTTGAAATAGCATATAGCTTTAGGAGTTAGCTAAAACCATAAGAGGGAGATAAAAGAAAACCAACACAACTAACTCTATGGTTAGATCTGTTCCACTAAAAGTAAGAATGGAGCAATCTGAGTGTGTAGAGATAAATATTTAAGATTATTATAGTATGTAGGTAATTTACTTAAAATATTTCAGCATGGAAAATGAGATGTTCATGTATTTGTTTAACATTTTAACCCTTGGGAAAGCATGAGGAAAATGCTGATTAATATTTGAAGTACACTTACCAGAAAGATAAACCCAGATGACTAGTCAGCAGGCAAAATTCCACACTCACCACAAATATCACTTACTCTTATCTCCTATCAACATATATTTTGGTCATTGTAACAATGATTATTAGTAAGGTTGCTTCATGGATGAAACCAGTGGTGCACAAAGTGTGTTGATTAGTTCCAAATACAACATGGGCATTCCTGTTCTTGCAAAGGTGTGTGAGAATCTAGTGAGTCAAATTCGGGTTCTATGATTTACTGCTGGGGTTCAGAAGGTCTGATGAAAAGCAATTTTGTTATCTGATTCTAAGTAGAAGGGTAGCTGAATCCTGCTGCTGAACATTCTTGAAGTCTTTAATGAACTTCACATGCAAGATACTGCCAGAGAACTTCAAAGGACAAATAGCCGGGACTACATCAAGTTCACATGAGGGTCACATAACTGATCTTATACTTGCTTGCAAAAAAATTCTTTTATGCATTTGGTAAAATTTGATCTAAGGTTTTCTTTCATTGTAGTAGACCAGTTCATTTGTGGGGAAAGAGACCAATAGCTGTCATGTACTTCCAAGGACTGAAGTCTATCCATATATGCCAAAAATAACCTAATTTTTAAATTAATTTGACAAAAGACTAAATCAACTCTGGTTCATTTGCAAAAATAATCATTTTTACTAGAAAGTTTGGCATGAATTTTTTCTAGCTGCCTCTAATAAGAAAATCTGAAATTAAAATTAATCAGTAGGAAATAGGAAAAACTGAATTTTACTGAACAATGAGCCTGTGATCTATTTTTTTTTAACACAGTGCTTCCTTGAATCATTCTGCTTTGCTTTGGAAAGCTATTTGAATTTAAAAAAAAAAAGCAACTAGCATGAAACCCAACAGTAAAAATGTAATGTGAGAGATCACTTGTTAGATGAATAGCATCTTTCAGTAGTTAATTTGACTGTTAATTTTTTAAAAAAATGAGAACTCACAAAAGAATGGATTTTTTTTTCCTGGTAAGAAGTTTTCAAAAGCAAAAATTAAAATTTCTATTTTTCTTCCATTTTCAGTAAATTAAAATACTCATTTAAGCTTTAAAGCATGTGTTAAGATATAATTTGCTAATTGTCAATTTATGGAGGAAAAAGTCTTTTGCAAAATATAATTTCTATAATGAAAAAGGAAATTCCCCTTAGGTATATTATGTGAAAATTCAGATGGTGTAATTAATAGTTAAGAGAAACAATATCGACCCAGTTGTCATATGACTTGCTGAACAAATATTAATGTATAGCATGTCTTGAAATATTTTTGCAACTCTTAAGTCTGACCTCACAAAGGTGGCCTTGAATTCATCAGGACCATGATGACTCCATGATTTTTATTGCTCTAAATTCATCACACTAGCAGTATCAGGAAACCATTCAAAGAATACCAGCTGAATTAACAGATATTGTTGAATATTTTATCATTGATTGAATAAAATATTTCTTTATACTTAAGTTTGATTAAAAAATAATTGATGCTCTCATTAACATAAAAAGTTTTATCATTCTCTATTAATGAATGAATGGCATAATTATATAAAACTTGTGACTTCATCAATCGACTTAAAGACAAGAATCACATGATTATCTTAATATATGCAGTAAAAGCATTTCACAAAATACAGTACCCATGATGTTCAAAACATTAGAAAAACTGGGGATAGTAGTAACACACCTCAACATTTTAAAAGATATATACACTAAACTCAATGTAAATGTCATTCTAAATGGAGAAAAATTGAAAGCATTCTCTCAAAAAACTGGAACAAGACAGGGATGCCCTCTTTCATCACATCTATTCAACAGTCCTTGAAATCCTAGCCAGAGCAACTAGAAGAAAAAAATTAAAGAGATATTAATAGAAAAAGAAGAGCTCAAACTATCCTTATTTGGTGATAACATGATTTTATATTTATAGAAGACCCAAAAACATCCACCAGAAAACTTAAGAGAACTCATAAATGAATTCAGCAAAGTAGCAGTATATAAAATTAACACCCATAAATCAATTGCATTCCTATACATTAGTGATGAATCCACTAAAAGAGAAATAATGAAAACTATCTCATTCACAATAATCTCAAAAAATAGAATATATAGGAATCAACCTAACAAAAGAAGTGAAAGATCTCTACAGTAAAAACTTCAGAACACTAAATTAAAAAAAAAAATGAAAAAATCCCCACAAACTATGGAACACTAATGAAATAAATTGAAGAAGATCTTAGAAGATGGAAAGACCTCCCATGTTCTTGGACAAGCATTTTCAAAATGGCCTTATTACCACATACAGATTCAATGCAATTCCTATTAAAATTCCAATGACATTCTTCATAGAAATAAAAATAGCAATCGTGATATTAAAAATAAGAGGCCCAAAATGATAAAACAATCCTCAGCAAAAGAAGTGAAGCAGAAGGCATCACAATGCTGGACTTAAACTATACTACAGAGCTATAGTAACAAAAACAGCATGGTATTGGCACCAAAACAGACATGAATGGTACAGAATAGAAGACATAAAGACAAATCCACATAATTATAGTTATTAGACAAAGGGACCATAAACATACATTGGAGAAAAGATAGACTCTTGAACAACTGGTGCTGAGAAATCTGAAAATCCATATGTAGCAAAATGAAATTAAACCCCTGTCTCTCACCCTGCACAAACATCAACTCAAAGAGGATCAATGACCTAGGCATTAAAACCAGAGACCCTGTGCCTACTAGAAGGAAATGTAGGCCCAACTCTCCATTATGTTGGCTTAGAAACTGAGTTCTTCAATGAAATTCCTAAAACTCAAGAAGTAAAATCAAGAATCAATAAGTGGGATGATATCAAACTAAAAAGCGTCTTCACAGCAAAGAAAACTATCAAGAAGGTGAAGAGAGAGCCTAGAGAATAGGAGAAAATATTTGCCGCCTGCACCTCAGGTAGAGCATTAATCTCCAGGAAACACAACGAACTTAATAACAACAAAACCCATGTAACCGAATCAAAAAATGGACAAAGGAAATGAACAGAAACTTCACAGCAGAAGAAATACAATTGTTCAACAAATATATAAAAAAAATGTTCAACATCACTAGCAATTAGGGAAATGCAAATTTTAAAACTACATTGGTATTTCATCTCACTCCTGTCAGAATGGCAATTATCAAGAATACAAGTAACAACTGATGGCAAGAATGTGGGGAAAAAGATACACTCACACTTTGCTGGTGGGACTGCAAATTGGTGCAATGGCTATGGAAAGCAGTGTGTAGATTCCTTAGGAAACTTGGAATGGAACCACCATTTGACCCAGTTATCCCACTGCTCAGCAAATACGTAAAGGACTTAACATCAGCACACTGTAATGATGTGGCTACATCAATGTTTATAGTAGCTCAATTCACAATAGCTAAGCTATGGAACCAACCTATGTGTCCTTCAACAGATGAATGGAAAAAGAAAATGTGGTATATATACACAATGGAATATTACTCAGCCAGAAATAAAAAATGAAATTATGGCATTTGTGGGTAAATGGATGGAACTGGGGATGATCATGCTAGGTGAAATAAGAAAATCCTAAAAAATCAAAGGCTGAATGTTCTCTCTGACATGCAGATGCTAACTCACAATAACAGGGCGGGGAGGAAGAATAAAAATCCATTGGATTAGACAAAGGGGAATGACAGGAAGGGAGGGAGGATAGGAAAAGGAAAGACAGTAGAATGAATCCGACATAAATTTCTTATGTTCATTTATGAATCCATGACCAGCGTAACTCCACATCCTGTTCAACCACAAGAATAGAAAGTTATATTTTATGTATATATTGTATGTCAAAATACACTCTATTGTCATGTATATCTAAAAAGTACAACAACAAAAAAACACATTAATTGGAAGGTATAAGTATTTGTAAATTCAAAGTTAATATAGGTGCTATGGCATTCTCACTATGCTAGGTCATTCTAAAAGAGAGTAGATTTACTAGAAGTGTAGGAAATTACTTTTTTTAAAATGGGAATTATGTGGGAGTGGGGTATGTTAAAAAATTATAGTTAGGACAATCTTGTTACTAATCTAAAAGCCAGAATAGTCTCTGTTAATGAATCATTAAATAAAAACTCTCTGGGCATGGTGGCACATGACCATAATCGTAGTATGGCACAGGAGGCCTAGGCAGGAGGATTACAAATTCAAAGCTAGCCTAGGTAATTTAGCGAGGCCCTAAGCAACTTAGTGAGACCTTGTCCCAAAATAAAAAATAAAAAGGGTTTGGGATGTGGCTCAGTATTTAAGGACCCTGGGTTGTTCAATCCCCAGTACAAAAACAATAACAACAACAACTCATGATTTGACTTTGAGAGTTCCAGGAAAACACTATTTTGATGTTTTAAGTTTTTCCTGAAGTCAATAGAGAAGTTTGAAAAAAAAAATGATAGAAAAGAAAAAGGCACTTTGGTTTGTGGTTAGAATTCACACATCCTTCATGGGGCAGGTGTTCTTTCCTTAACTGACACAAATGCTGAATCACTAAAACCAACCCTTCTATCCTAGAGAAAAACTTTTAGTTCCAATTATACTTTTTAAAATTAGAAAGCTGAATGTTTAGTAGGTAAGTAGAAAACTGCCCTAACAAAACTTTTAATAGATTATTTTTCTTTAAAATAACAAAAAAAAATACTATTGTCAAATTATAGTGTCCCATTTTCATGGAAAAAAAAGTACTATTTCACAAGAAAAGGTATAAATTTGATTTAAGTACCTTTCATGGCATAGTTTTTTTTTTTAAATTCTGGTTTTAAAAGATGTGACCATTCCAAATATTTATTAGGAGTAAAACAAATTAGATGTTCCAATTAAAAATCAAATTTTTAAATTCAAGAGGTTGAATACTGCATCAAAGATTGAGATTTCTACAAACAATTTTCTGGTTTTTATACACTAATTTCAAGTACTTTATCTTTCATTTCAACACTTACTCACTAGTCATTTAGAATTGCCTAAAAAAATCTACCAGTATATAATATACAAAAATGTAACTACTACTCTTAAGGCATCCTGATTTTATTTCCTTTCGTAAATGTTGTTCTGCGATAAGTAATTGACCAGTAATTTGTGCCTATTAAAATGAATACTAGCCAAAACTTCCATTTAATATCATTTGAAAATGATTCAGATAACAAAAATGTAATTTTATTTAAACTCTTGCTCATTATTTCTTCATATTTATGAAATTAAGAAAGCATATGATCTTTATTTATGTAAGATGAGAAATCACTGGTTACTTTTATGCATAGTCAAGATTGGTATGTAACAACACATAAGAGAAAATTTTGAATGTGAATATTCTATTATTGATGTAAATAATGTACCCCTTCATACAAAAATGTCTGCATTTTGGCAAACCTCCACTTAAATAAACATAAAAAAAAATGTTTTGGCAGTTATTTTCCTCTACAGCTTTTAAAAAGAATACAACTGAAATACTTTCATCTAAGCTTCTTTGTGATGCACCTGTTTTAGAACTTTTTCCTAAATAACAAGTTCTGCTTAAGTTAAATTTTATAGAGAAATGTATTTCACTCAAGCACACATATAAAAATGCACTGAAATTTTAAACTTCAAGTTTTTGATTCTTATTTAAAAAAACACAATGTCTAATTACATTAAACCTGTGACTTCTTGCTCACCTACAGTGTTCTGCCAGTTGCATTTTGATAGCTAGAGTTTACAGACAGTAGCTGAAGTGTGAGTCTTAGATTAAAAACAAACAAAAAACATAATAATAACAATAATAAATAAAATAAAATAAAAACAAAAAGAAAACAGAATAATGATTCCAAAGTTTTTAAAAGAAAAAAAATTCAAACATCATTTCTGTCAAGATTGTTCCTATAAGAATGTAGCCTAATACATAATTTTTGTACATTGTCATATTAGTATAATTCCAATAAATTTAAAGTTTCCAAATTTAGTTTGGACACTCATTTAAGTGCTTAACCATACACCATGCACACAGAGCAAATTTATATTTATCTAATAAATAATTATCCATTTTAAATTTCAAAAGTTGTCAGTTTTTAATGTCTGAGACTGTCTGTCCTGGCTCTCAAGAGTAATTTCATACCTTGGAAGCATAATATATATAAGCACATAGAGAAATTCAATGTTAGACATTTAACATTTAAATCATTACAAATATAAGTTCACGTAAAAAATACTACTGCTCTATTTTTCTTAAGCAGAAATTATTTTTTAAATGTAACACACTATATATCATTAGACTCTAAATAATTTTATTTCACACTTGAGTCTATATAATCCAATATCCATATTGTAAATTCATATCAAAAAGTGAAAAAAGTTTTTGTTTTTACTAAATACCTACAACCTATGAAATGTGAATAAGTACAACTAGAATATTAATTCTATAGTTTTTAAATTTGTTCTGATTTTACTATCATGTCCCTGACTGATTAAATTAAGCTAGTAAAAGATTAATTTTATTAACCATATATGAATTTTGTGGCTATTAATACAGACATAATTTTTGTCACATGAACTCTCATACAAACATTAAATCCATAGATTCATCTTTATATAATGTGTAATTCATTAAATATCATTGGTCAATATACTTATTCAATCAGATTCAGAGTCAATTCTTCAATGTCATATCATTAAATTCTCATTAGTAATAAGTTACTTAAATACAAGACAAACATGTAGCCACTACTGTTATTTCTTATGTATTTTTACCTAGGCAATCAAATTGTCATTAGTTAATTGTTACAAAATACCTTAGAGACATTGCTGATTCTATAATGAGAGCATTCATTATAGGATTTCTCAAACTCTTCATAAGGGCAGAACAAGAATAAACTTTAAGTTTAACCCACGAGCAGAAACAGGCATTATGATAGATAGGTTACCCTGAAAAATGGCAATCAACATAATAATCTCATAAAAAATTCCAACAGTTAAGTAACTTTATAAATCTAATGGATTAACTAATTTCAATAGATTAAATATTTATTTGTACATATTTATGAACACAAATGCATGTGTTAAGAAACATATAATAAGTATAATTATTATGTTGTATTACTTCTATTCACTTATTTCATAGACAAAATATATTTATTACATATGTAGTATATATATATGCTTATACATCCAACTTATATATATAATAGTAAGTAATCATATATATATATATATATATCCCCAATAGTAAGCCTTCAATTTTTCAGCTATCAATCTTTACTAATGTACCATAAACCACCTGCTAAAACCACACCCTTATTTCTCTCACGTTCTCAATCTGGTACTATATGTCATTTCTTTCCCAACAACCACTCTACTCTGATGTTTCTCCTTCAATACAGAGGCAGATTTTTTGGTTTTATAGATGTCTCCTGTATCCACACCACCCATGTTGATGTTCTTTGGAACCCACGTTTTTTTTTTTTTTCTTGCGTGATACATGGACCATAGGACAATCCCTGAAATAATAAGACGTACATATCTGTAATGTCAGCCATGACCACTCCACCATTCCTTGTACTTGAGATGCATGATTTTGGCTGTCTCAAGTCTGTTTGTATGAGGATGTTTTATAGGGTCCTCCAATTCATTGGAATATAACTGAATTATTCACTTTATGTTTTTATCGTTTACCATTCTACAAATCTGGAAAATTTTAACTCCTCCATTGTTCACTGCATCCCATAAATTGTCAAGCTCAGAAGATTCAACTCAAAAAGACCAGGGCTTGTGTTGCTCTTAGCTCCTTGCTTTTTATCTCTTTATTTATTTCCATGTGCTAAATCTCTGTTAGAATGGATATCTGATCCACTCATTCAGGATGTTTTGCTTTAGAAGTCTCAGAAATTCTTTGTTCTTTCTTTCTTTCTTTCTTTCTTTCTTTCTTTCTTTCTTTCTTTCTTTCTTTCTTTCTTTCTTTCTTTCTGTTTTTCTTGGCAACTTTCAAAATACCAATAATGGCTACCTTTTCACCACTGGCTACGTATTTAAACAGTAAGAATTAATTTTCCCTTAGTTTTAACTGTTTCAGTTTTTATGGTAAGGATATTCTTCCTGGCTTGCACCCTGCTACCTTGTGGCATGGCCTTTCCCCATGTGGGTGGAAAGAGAGAGAACACTCTTGTGTCTCCTCTTATATGGACACTAATCCCATCCGATCTGAGTTCCACCCTTATGACCTCATTTAACTTAATTGCTTCCTTAAAGTTTCCTATCTTTAAATACAGTCACGCTGGGAATTAGGACTTGAACATACTGATTGGAGGAAGGCAAATATTCAGTCCATAAAAAATAATTTATTTTATAATGTCTATTGATTACAGTAGAAATTCAATATTCTTGTTTTAATTTGGGAGCCATTTAAAATATGACTACAAATGCCTGATTATCCACTATTCCTGAGCAGCAATTGGACCACATTTTGAATTTTAAAACTTGTATAACCTTCTAAATACTTTTCTCTCATTCTGAAAGTTTCTTATTTACTTAGTTATTTTTTATTTAGGCTACAAACACCAGCAAAATTATCACCTCTTGTTAAGCTTCCTCTGTCTTTCATGGGTGGTAAGTTACAGCTCCCTAGTGCTCTCAAAACTGTTTATGTCAGAGCATTATACACATTGTATTATAAATATTGATTTAATAAACTATATTCATCTCCTTTTACTGTTCCAAGGAGTCCTTCAGGGGAGGGATCATACTTAGTTCATTTTGTAGAAGGAAAGATGTATGAAATAAAATTTTAAAAAATGAAGGGATATGGGGCTGGGGTTGTGGCTCAGTGCTAGAGCGCTTGCCTAGCATGTGTGAGGCACTGGGTTCAATCCTCAGGACCACATAAAAATAAATAAATACAATAAAGGTCTATCAACAAATTAAAAAGGTTTTTACTTTTTAATGAAGGGATACATATATATAATTTTAGAGAATGATTTCCATGAGTTTAACATATTTTTGCAGAAACAAGAAATATATAACATTTAATATATTCAAAACATTATACTTAAAAATTTTTGCTTCCAAGAGTGAAAAAACATCTTTTTGACATTTTAAAATTGCTACAAGAAACACTTTTGAGCATCTTATTTATGAACTCAAGACAAAATTATGCTTTGACTTCTGTGAATGTATGTATGATTTTTCATCAGCATTTTTCTTGATAAAAAGTGAAAATAAATGGTGTATGCTTTGTAAACTCATAATGAAGAAAAATGCCTTCAGAGTTTTTAGCTCTTTTTGCTATTTAGGTTGGTATCTCCAGGTTCCCCATAATACATTACAGCATCCAAAAGGACTATATAAGATTCTCTACTGTTTCATCTTTGATAATATTTCTGATCATTTTTTTCTCTCCTAGCAGCCTTACTGGTTTCTCATTTCCCCCTCAAATGTGCCAATACATTCCTGTCATAAAACTTTGTTAAATAATGATAAACATAACCTTGAGTATAAGAGCTTTTGTGAGTTATGTGAGTCCTGGAAAATAATCAAACCCAGAGTGGTCCTTGACACACACCCATCATAAAAAACAGAAGGGAAATCTCTGACCTTGGGTTAGTCAACATAATACAAAATAATAAGCCCTCAAGGGTAAAAATACATAAATTGGACTTTATAAGTATTTAAAAGCTTTTACTTCAAAATAAGTTTAAGAAAATGAAAAAAGAAAATATTTACAAATCGAATAATCCAGAATATATAAAGAATTTTTATAATTCAGCAGCAAGTAACAATACAGTCAAAATGTTGAGGGGACATTTTATGAAAGAAGGCAAATAAATTGCTAATGAGCATAGGAAAAGGTATTCAACATCATTTGTCATTAGGGAAATGTGAATTAAAATGACAATAAGAAAATACTGGCTATAATATAAAGACAACACTTGAGTGAGGAGTGAGGATGGAGTAAAATTGGGATCCTCAGATGTTATTGGTGGAAATTTTGAATGGCACATTATTTAATATCTCCAAACATAAAACAAACTGAGCATCCTTAAACTGGCATTGGGTGTAAAAAAAATGTGATATATCCGTACAATAAAACATCATGTAGCAATAAAAAAGGAACAAAATACATGCTACAATGTGGATGAGCTACACGAAAATTTGCTACATGAAAAAAGCAAGACGAAAAAGACTTTATTTTGTGTGATTAATTTTATACGAACCAATTCTGAAGGGCAAATTTATAGACAGAAATTAGATGAGTGGCTTTCTGAGGCTAGGAAAGCAAGTGGAGATTGATGGCAAACTACTTCAAGGCAGTTCTTTGAGGTGGTAGAAATGGCCTTAAATTGATGATGGCTGTACAACTCTATCAATTTAGTTGAAACTATTAAATTGTATTCTTATGAAGAGTGACTTTGGTAGTATGTAAATTATACCTCAGTAAAACTGTATGAAAAAATTTAATATGGGGAGACAGAAAAAAATGAATAATTAATTGCTTGTCTGTAAGAAGGAGATAGGTGTTTTGGTAAATAGGAAAATAAAGAACAGAATATGGAAGGTAGAGAAAGCATAGTGGGGAAATTATGGGAGTTATAAATCTCATAGAAAAATGAGTTAGCCAAGTCAATGTCTGAATACAGGAGCTTTCCAGTCCAAGGAAATAGTGTGAGCAAAACTTGGGGCAAGAGAAGAGCTCCTAAGTTTGAGGAACAGTGAAGAAGCCAGAGCATCAGGAAGAAGAAAGAATAGTAGACAACAAACTCAGGGAGACAGTACAGGGCTTTATTACTCACGGAAAGATTTTTATTCTTAGGGCAAAAAATAAAGTCATTGGAGGACGCTTAATAGAACATAATGCTAAAACCTGTGAGGTTTTCTTTTTTTTTTTTTTTTAACTAACTTTTAAAAATCAATACCAAAACGGTTACTAAAGCAAATAAGGGTGAGTGGTAATGTTAGCAATATGAAGCATCCTCAAAGAAGCAATAGATCATTTCCTGAATACTAAGTGGTGAACTCACTTTCCTTTGAGCAGGTGTTAGCATCATTATTCAAGTACTTTCCCTGACATTACAAGATTCCAATATGCCTGATGTCTAATTTTTTGAATTGATAAAAAGTTCAGTTTCAACCATAACAAATTGCATCATCATATCAGTAAGAAAACCTTAGGTTATGTTAAGATAAAAAAGAACATCAAAATATCAGAGATTCAAACAATAAGGTATACTTCTTATTTCATTTCATGTCCAATGCAAGTGGGTGATGATAGAATCTGCTAATTATAGTCACTTAGCAAGCCAGGATGGTGAAATTGCCATTTCAATGGAGTCTTTGAGGATGGAATTTGTTAAATTATGTGCTGGTCTGTAAGGCCTATGCTCCAAAATGACACTCACTACTTTTGCTGTTATTATATTCCAGGACATGACATATGACCATTAAGGTCTGGGAAATGCAATCCTATCATGTACTCAAAGTAGGAGAAAATAAATTGATGAATACCGTGTTTTGATTTCTCAAATTTGTTCCTTAGTTATAAACCATTCTTTCAAAAAATTGAAGATGACATGATAGCACAGGTCAATTTATCTATACATACGTTATAATTATGCAGAACTTTAATCTAAGAGGGACTTATGGTGGTAATCTGTCATCTCCTAGCAAGAATCTAAAACCAGCCTGCACATTTCATTAAGTATAAGATTTGAGATAAGCAAAATGTTAAAACTTTATATTAATTCGTATAAGAAACAAATAAGAAAATTAAACTATCCCAGTATTTAATGTAAACGTTTACTAATATTTAATTTTAAGTTTACTAGTATTTGATGTTAAAAAGTTGTCAGTTATCTTTACATCAGAGACATATGATATGTGTAGTATACATTAGGCTGAGACACACTGTGAATCCCAAAACATAAGTGTCAAAAGAATGTTCCTCATGCATTCATTTTTTTTCAATATACTTTCATATAACAGAGTTAATGTTTGTCAAGTTAAGACTTGTTACACTCTAATTTTAATGATACTAGCCTTCATGAAATAGACAAGCACTTCACAGGATACCTACAAAGCCTCTCCAGAATTAAAGATTGCAGAACCTATCAAGAAAGAAAATGGCATAGAAGCACTTCTACTAGTTCAGGCTTGGCATCATCTGCATACAAATGCTATCTAATGAAATGGCTAAATTCAGATTTATGGAGGTTATTTCACATATAAATTGATAGGCACAAATATTAATGATAGGCATACTCTATGTGTAGGTTACATATGGTGTACATTGGAAGCTTATGAGGTAGCTTTCATAGCTCCCATTCAAAGTAAGTACTGAAATAATTAAATTAGAACTATTTGAATCACTGTATTATAAGGTGTTTAATCAACATTTTCAGTAATAAAAATATTTAATAGTTACATTAATTTGATGCATATATTAATTGTTAATGTTAAAATAAAGTTAGCAGGTTTTATGAGAGAGAAACAGGTTTGCATTATGAATAAAAATTAGAATTTAGAATCATTTAAAATATTACTGCTGTTTTTCATCTTCAGTACTGGGGATTAAACCTAGGATCCCTCTATAACTGAGGTACATCCTCAGCCCTTTTAGTTTTTATATGGAGACAGGGTCTTGCTAAGGTGCTCAAGCTGGGCTTGAAATTGTGATCCTCTTGCCCTAGCCTCCAGGTCGCTGGAAATTACAGAAATATGCCAGTACACCAGGGTCATGTATTCTTTAGCATGAAAGCAAATATTGATAGAGAAATAAAATACATATATGAAAGATATATTGATGAAATCTTTGATCAAATAAACTCCTGATCTATTAAGTCATAGATGGAGCCTTCTGATCATGATGCGATTCCTCTATGGCCAAAACTAAATTTTCAATTGTCTACTTGAAATGTCCACCTAGATAAATAATATTTACATTTAATGTGTCTAAAGTAGAACTTTTGCTATTCTCACCAAACCTAACTTCCCTTGCTCTCCACCACTTTGTCAAATGCACAAGATTTGCTCAGTGGCTTAAGGCAAAATCTTCTCATTTGCTCACACCCATATCAAATCCATTAGCATGTCTTAACATTTTTACCTCTAAAGCACATCCTGACTGTTCATTTCTCTTATACCTAAGGAAAGACACCATCATATATCTTCTGGATTATTGTATAGCCTTCTAATGTGCCTACTTAGTCCACATTTGCCCCACATCATCTGTTCTCCCCAAGGCACTTAATGATCCTCCAAAAAAGACACTGTCAATCTCTTGCCTCGAGCAGATCATTGGCATTCACTTTCTGTAAACCAAAATCCTTGAAATGCTCTCACCCTTCACACCTTCTCTCGTTTGACTCTCCTTCCTGCTTCCTATATGCTTGAGGTTCTGGGTTATATTTTCTCTTCCTCAAATAGTCTAAGCTACTTTGGGTCTCTGGATGTTTACTCTGTCTATTCACTCTGGAACCCTCATTTTCCAGATTTTTTCTTGGCTGTTTCTTCTCCATATTTAGATTGTCTACTGAGAAATCTGCTCTTCACAGTGGCCTTCCCTTACCACCTTATCTTATAGGCCCAACCCATTTCCTCAGCCCTATTGTGTCCCATGCTATATGTCACTACATCTTTGAGACCTATAAGATTTGGGTGGGCTTGCCCGCTTATGTCTCCAGCCTTCCAATCCGTGTCTTTTCTTATCGAATGTTCTGCTTCAGTCCCTTTGGTCTCTTCCCTGTGTCTCCACCACATGAACAAGCTTTTAAAAGGTTTGTACTTGCTCAGTCCTCAGCAACAGTGCTCCTCTTCCAGATGTTTGCAAGCCTCATTTCTAGAGTTTATTCAGACACCTGTTAAAGTTTCATTTCATCAACAATATCTTAATCCAGAAGAGAGATGATGGTGCCTTGATTTAGTTTTAAGAGAAATTAACTGTTCATAGGGGTAAAAACATCAGCACTTATTAATATGTGTGAGAACATAGGAAAACTAAGGGATGAATCCTGGTTACTGGATCCAAAGATCTCCCCTCTACTTCATTTTATTCTTAATCAGTAATTTGCATATATTAAAATCTATCATTTATTTTTCATTTGTCCCATCTACTGGGTTATCAGCTCCAAAAGGGGAGACGCTTTGTGTTTTTCCAAATTATAATCTAGCCCTTGGAATAATGCCATTTAATGTATCATGCTT
The DNA here is from genome assembly GCF_001458135.2 of Marmota marmota marmota. Lineage (NCBI taxonomy): Eukaryota > Metazoa > Chordata > Mammalia > Rodentia > Sciuridae > Marmota > Marmota marmota. The sequence continues at coordinate 45,114,946 of NW_025999842.1, forward strand.
ATTTATATAAGCTATTCCATGCTGAAGCTTGCTTAATGTCCATTAAAAAAACATGCTTCTATGAGCATTCTTATAATAATCCTTATTTTTTCTTTTGTAATTATATTTTAAACTTAATTCCTAGACGTCAGATGTTTAAGCATATTTTACAATTGCAATTGCCCAGTGGCTACCTGGAAAGTCTATACACCCTCCATCTATGCCTCACCTCCTTTGTAGCCATCTGTGCTTATGTTGGGCTTTATGAATCTTTTTTCTTACCTTTGACTTTTAAAAGGTAAATAATGATTTAATTCATACACATTTTTTGTTAGATTTGAAGATATCTTATACTTTTATGGCACAAAAACTGCTTTTTACATTTTTTTCCATTCTTAAATTTTAGACACACTTTTGTTAATGTTACATAGTAATTATAAAAAGTGAAGATATTTACATTCTGTCTGTTGTATATGATCTGATTATTTTCCTAGTTTGTTGTTTGTCTTTTTCCACACTTGCATATTTTGGAGAACTTGGCAATAAGAAAATTATTTATTTTATGAATTTAATTTCTAGTCATTTTTAAAGTTCATAGCTCAATAGTTTTAATTCGGTTCTAGGTTAATGTTTTAATTTTTATAATTTTTCTCTCTATTCAATTTATGTTCACATATGAAGCAACAGAAGAATTTGAATTAGCTCTATTTTACTTTTGAGAAATGGTGATAAGTTTTTCTTCTCAAATACCAACATCTAGGTAGTAATAATAATAGTAATGATTTACTGGAAGATAAATGTGGGCCAATCATTTTGCTAAAGACTTTATATACAATAGCTCAATTAATCTCTACATTAACCTCCATAGTTACAATAAAGGCTACTTAATGACAACAAAACAAAGGCTAAATGTTGTAAATTGGCTATAGAATCATTTCTCATTTGTAATTTTCTCAGGAAGCAGAGTTCTGAGCTTACAACCTAAGTTCTATGAATGACATCAGTAGGACAAACTTACCTTCCTAAAATAATGAGTGCTTGGATAACATGTTAATAACAGTTTACTTTGTTAACATTGTCACTGTGGTTATCTGTTGGAGTTTTCAATATAGTATCTCACAGCCTCACATTACTTGACGTCAGTTGTTTTCAATTTCCCTCAAACCTCAAAGTAGGACATGTTTTACAATTTAAAAGAAACCTCAATCAATTACAAAGAAATACTATAGTACATTGTATTATTCACCAACAAAATACAATGAAATTATCATCATCATCCTTATCATCATTGTTATTATTATTGGTACTGAGGATGGAACCCAGGGGTGCTTTACCACTGAGCGATACCCCCAATCCTTTTTATGCTTTTTATGTTTTTTTTTCTTTTTTTTTTTTTTTTTTTTT
>NW_025999842.1:45116353-45123946 GCF_001458135.2 Marmota marmota marmota
TTTTTTTTTTTTTTTTTTTTTTTTTTTTTTTTTTTTATGATTAGGGTTAAGGAAAAGATTCCCACTATTGCTTAGCATACTACTAGAGGGCCTAGCCCCACATGGTAAGGAAAGTAAAAGCAAGCTAAAATGGTAGGAACAGTAGAACTCTGAATGATGTCTAATGATATCAATATTAAGTTAGGAAATCCAACAAAATAAAAAAGATAAAAACTATTAGAAATCACAAGAGAATTAATTCACTACTGCTGATAATATTTCATCACAGTTCTCTACCTCATTGAAAAACAGTAAAAAGCTAGGTCAATGCAGTAATATAAATTCACATGTGTATCTGTGTGCATTCTTGGCACTAGCCTAAGACACGTAAGATCTCTATAGAAAAAAAGGGGGGGGGGATTTCATGAAATTAGAAGAGAGACCAGTAGAGGAAGGAGACTAGGGAGAGGGAGGAAGGGAAGGAAAGGAAGGGGCCTGGGGAATGAGACTGACCAAATTATGTTATGTGTCTATACAAATATGTCATAATGAATCCCATTATTACTTCTAATCACAATGCACCAATAAAAAACATAAATTAAAAGGAAAAAATAAAAAATAAAAAGATCTCTATGGAGACATTTTCTTAACTGTCATAAGTGTTCTGGATTTTTTGCTTTGTTTTTTAAATGGAAAAACAAAACAAAACTATGACCCTGGATGGAAAAAAGTACTCTTAAAAAACCTGAAATTTATAATTTAAAAGATTTCTACGTTAGAAATCCCTGCTTAAAATGATTTCATAGGAAATTCCACTAAATACTTAAATAAAAATAACCCCAAACTTTTATAATATCTTTGAAGGAATAGAAAAAGACTCTACCCAATTAATTTCACATATTCAACATAACTTGATTTAATATGAGAGCCTGAGTAGGACATTATAAGTAGTAAAAAAAATTAAGCCAATTTCATTCCCTAAAAGAGATACAAAATTTCTTTAAAAAAAAATAGCAAACCATAGGGCTGGATAGAGCATTCACCTAGCATGTGCAAGTTCCTGGGTTCAAGCCCCATTACAGAAAGTAAAAATCAACATATAAGAATGAAATTATATGACTATTATAAAAGACACAGAGAATATTTGGTAAATATATTCATGATTTTTATTTTGGAAAATCTTTTCAAAAACAGAAACTTCTTTAATGTAAAATGAGCCTAATTGGTACTAAATTGCTGACTCTATCTGTGGTTGTGACTGAGATAGGGAAGTTCTTTATCCCTAATCCTATTTGCTATTGTACTGAAAGCAGTAACCAGTGTTTCAGTTCAAGGGGAAAAAGCACAATCATTGGAAAGAGAAAGAAAACCCATCCATATTCATAGAAAACATGAATGTGCTTTTTTAAAAAAATCAAAGATAATAATCTAAAGATATGCTCTTAAAATTCAACCAATGCAACAAAGAGAAATGCAAACGTAGAAAGATATCACTTACAATGCCACAAAAAATTCAAGAAACTAAAAATAAATCTGAAAAAAAATGCAAGTTCTCCATAAATATGTCATGGAACATTATTGACAGTACGAAAGGAGACTTATATTACTAGGGAGCTACACTCAGTTCATAGATCAGAAGACTTAATTTAAAATGATGTTAATTTTCTTCAAATCAATGCACTGCTAATCAGAATTCTGGGAGGACTTTTGTGGAAGTTGATAAGTCAATGCTAAAATGTATATGAAAATTCAAAGAGCCAGACTTGAAAGAGAATAATAAGTTGTAGAGCTTATTCTACAGTAGTAGTTCTCAAATTTGGCTGTATTATCAGGGACATTCTTAGAAACCTGATGGTGACACCTTACCTCTTTCATAGTTAAATTCTTAGATCTTAAGGAAAAATCCAGTCATCAACATTTTAAAACATCTCAGGTGTTTCAAATATGCAATCAAGTTTGAGAACAAGAGCAATGTATTATTTTATATTAAAAACTAAATTTTATATTGTTTGCAAATCTACATAAATTTAGACAGGATGAAATTGGTATGAAGATAGCAATTAAATGAATGGAACAGCATAGAAGTTCTCGAAAGAGACTCAGGCATGTACATAGAAGGTATAAACACAGTAATGCATCAGAAGAAACAGTTTTTCAATGTCACTGTACTAATTGTCTGTATAAAAGAAAAAAAAAATCTTGGTTTCATCTTTAAGCCATATATAAAACTCAATTTCTTACCTGAAATTTTATTATCTGAAAGTAAGGATAAATATAATTTCTTGAAGATAACAGAATATTTTAATAAACTTAGGATACAGAAAATATATTTCCTTGACAACACATGAAAAGGAATACAGTTATAAATTGACCACAGTAACTCTAAAATTAAAAACATACATCCATTAAAAGATACTGTTAAGAAAATGAAATATTAAGCTACACAATGAGAGGGGATATTTGCCACACAGACACTTGACAAAGACTCAGTTTTATATATATTTCATAAAATGAGCAATAAAAATTTATAAAATCTAATAGAAATGAGCAATAGATATGAATGTTATAAAGAGAAGGTTCAAGTTAACCAAAAAAGCACATGAAAAAGTGTTAATCTCATTAATCATAAGGGAGACATGAGCTACCACTGTATTCTTAGGAGAATGACTAAAATTTAGTAGACCAGTAATACCAAGTGTTGTCATCATATGGTTTAATTGCAAATCTCATAGACTGTCAACAGGAATGCAAATTGGAACTGCTTAGACTTTTTAAATACCTACCAAGTCTGAATATTTATATACCACATGACATAGCAAACTATCTTATTGTTATACCCAACTGAATGCATATACGTGTGAACATGAACTTAACAAGAATGCTCATGACAACATTACTGGTAACAACTTCAAACTGGAAACAACTCAAATACCCATTAGCAATAGAATGATAAATACATTGTGGTTTATATATCCAAAACATATAATATGCACTAAAAATGAATAAACTATATAAAACAATGTAGGTTAGTTTTTAAAACATAACGTTAAACATGTATGCCAACTAGAAAAGAACACATACCATAATTCTCCCTTCTTATAACATTCATAAATGGACAAACATCATCATAGTGGTTAATTTGGGGGAAGACAACTGAAAAGGGGAAGGCATAATAATTGTAGTTTTCTATTTCTAGACTACAATAATGGTTATATGAATGTGCTTATTTTGTGAAAATTCATCTTGATTGAATTACAACATAGTAGTAAAATAATAAAGTATGAAGAAGGTCTAAACATCTTTCATTTGTAAAACAACATAAAAATGTCATTTCTTCCCAAGTTAATATATTAAATAAGTACACTCAATAAAAATCCCAGCTGGATTTCTAATGGAATCAATTGATTTAAAAAATGTATTCAAAAAGCATACCTAAATGAACTTAGAAAAATGGAATGAAAACAAGGGCGTGGTCTGAAAAAACACTGACTACATATTAACACATTTCAGAACCATTATTACAAAAATAGTGTGATCATTGATTCAATTAAGAAAAATGTAAACTAAAGGAATAGAAAACATATCAGAAACAGATGGATTCATATGTGAGCACATAGTATGATGTAAAGGTGGCAATGAAAATCGATGGGGAAAAGATGGCCAGCTCAAGACATTATTGTATAGAGAAAACTGAAATTGTATATCTCCACACCTCCTGGCAAATGTTCTCAAAGTGGACTAAAAATCAAATGTAAAATGTAAAACTGTAAAGTTCGTATAAAATATTAGAGAACAAATCTTTCCTAGACATGAAGAACATCTTAAAGCCTTAAAAACTTAAACTATGAGACAATTTGGGGCTGGCTTAGAAACTGAAGTCCAAGTATGGCACACTTGAAAAAAGATGGTCTGATTCCAAATAATCAATGTACCAATGAATTAAACAAAACTATATAATAAGCTGTTCCAATTAATTATTTTACAAGGGTGTGGAGTATGTGCGTGCGTGTGTGTGTGTGTGTGTGTGTGTACATACAAGTTGGAGCTGACATGTGTCAATCTCTATTTCATAACACCTAGCAGATACTCCTTGACTATAATGGGTTTACCTCCTGAAAAATCCATTGTAATTTGAAAATATAAGTTTAAAATGTGTTTAATATTCCTCACCTACTGAGCTTTATAGCTTAGCCTAGCCTACCTTAAACATGCTCATAACATTTACATCAGCCTAAAGAGTTGTGCAAAATCATCTAACAGAAAGCCTATTTGTAATAAAGCACTTAATATTTCTTGCAATTGATTAAATACTATACTGAAAATGAAAAACAAAATGATCTGTGAGTATGCTTTTTATATCAACATAAAGTTGAAAAATTGTTTTCTATCCATCATGAGTCAGAGACTGTCTATGAATGGAAAAGACTTACCTACCAACAGTTTTTTAAATAATTTTCCCAGTATTTTGACTGGAATCTGACTCTACTATTGCTTCAATTCTATCATCTTTTTTTCAAAGTCTTTCTCTCTCTCCTTTCATGTATTTTATTTAAAAAAATTTTTTTAAGTTGTAAATGAACACAATACCTTTCTTTAAATTTATTTTTATGTGGTGCTGAGGATTGAACCCAGTGCCTCACACATGCTAGGCAAGTGCTCCACAACTGAGCTACAACCCCAGCTCAGCTACAACCTCATCCCTCCTTTCATTTAATTTTGGGGTGCTAGGGATGGGACCTAGGGCCTCTTGCACACCAGACATGTGCTCTATCACTAAACTATAACCTCAGCCCCAATTCTACCCTTCTGTGAAGAAAATTACATATTTTCCTGGAAAAATGGTTCTTATATCTTGCATATGTTCAAACTAAACATTAAAATATTCCAGGTTATATATGAGAATTTTTAATTATCCTCTTATCTGAATTAATATACTTTAATTAGTTATACCAAAATTTGATAATTTTAATTGAACTATGACTTTTCAATATAATTTAAAAAAAAATTGTGATGAATAAGCATCATTTTCTTGTTTTGTTTTATTTTTATTGACCTCAAATTCACAATTCTTCTGCCTCAGTTTCTAAGTAGCTGGGAAAATATGTATACACCACTGCACCCAGCAATGAACATCAATTTTTATACCTTCAAATAAAAATTGCCATTATTTAAGAAATTAGGAGTCAGGCCGTTAGTGAAAGAATAAGGGAAGCATTGATGAAACACAGACTTAGAAATCCTAAGAGCTTGGGAAACATTTCCTTGAAAACAGTGTGCTTTTTATATTTGTTTTTGTTTTTTTCATTGGTATTTTGTTTTATATTCTAGGAACACATATCAATAACTTTAATTTTTTTCTCTCTTGATTACAACCAGTTTCAAAGAATAAGCAGAAATAATTCACCATTCATGGAACTATTGAAAGCCTACAAAAATCCCAAGAAGCTTCACCTAAATCCTTATCCCCATTCACCCCAATGACTTACCTAGGCTCTTCTTTGTTTAATGCCATTGGGTCTTGACCATTCATCAGTTAATTAATTTCTTTTCTATGATCACCTTTCCTTTACAGAACATATATATTCTTTATAAAAATTTCCCCCACCAATCCCCAAGAATATACACTTTAGAAGCACTTTTTAGCTAGTAAAGGAACCAGAGAATGCTTACCTTCAAAATAGATGCCTGACTGGATTTCAAGGACCCTGGGGAGGGTCCTCAGGTCAAGAGAGTGAACAAATTCTTCCAATGATAATGCCATTGCTCTGGCTTGGGTTGTGTGTAGACTTGGTTCTTACAAAAACTTGTGGCTTCTGCGTGTTACTTGTCTACAGCTCAGGTCCTTGTTCATAATTCCTCCCTTAGGCAGGCAGGATGTCACACTGGAACCAACCAGGGTGAAGCATCTCTGTGGGGAGGTACTCCACTGTAGTTGCTGTCCTTGCTCATAATTCGTCCGGGGTCAGGCAGGCAGAATGCCACACTGGAGCCAAATCCGGTGGAACAGCACTGTGTGGGGAGGATAATAAGGGTATGAGGAAGCAGGAGACAAGTGTTTTACAGCTCTTTTTGTTCTCCTTGTGGCTTCATTTCCTTCTGCCACAGTAGAACAGGATGGGGAGTGGGGTGATATGAGAATTGGCAAGTAGCTCACTCGGTCTTTTGATGGCCCAGGTGTGCATCTACAGTCATGCCAACACTTTCGGGTCAGAGTTGTTGGTGGCTTGTCCGATAGGAAAGATCAGAATATATCAGTATAACTCAAGTCTAATCTTAAAAATGACACTGCATTAATTCATTATTTCTCCAGTTCACTTCAAAGTTTGGCTTCATGCCGTATTTGCATACTCTTAGTGCTTTTATATTAAGTTTGGTTACAAAAGTGCTTTGTGTCAGCTCATTTTAGAAATCCGATACTCTGGAGAGAGTATCGAAACCACTCTTTATTCTTCCACATTAAAAATTTTGCTGAATCTTAAAGGAGGGTGGGGGAGAGATACAATATGCAAAGTGATACAGTAATTGATAGAGTAAAGCAAAATAAATTTTCTAATCTCCACACTGTAGTGGAAAGTATTCAGATCAGGTATTAGTAAACCTGGGTTTCCTAGCCCAGCTTTGCTTTTGATTTATAGGCAGATTTCAGGTCATCTTCTCTGGTCCTTACTTGTCTCATTTTCTAAATACAAAGGAAAAAAAAGTAGAAGAAATAAAATAAATTATATAATTTCTTCTGAGGCCTAAATTCTACAATTCAAATGTTGTGGTCCAAATTTGGAGTTCAAAATGCTCACAGCCAAAGCGAACATGGGCAACTTCATGAAAACCAGTCTTTTAAAAATTCCCCTCCTCTCTATTCTCTGTATTTAACTCAAACAGCATTTTAAAGCCAGAGTATACAATTCAAAGTGATATGTTTTTAAAAAATCTTAAGTGTAAATGAAAGAAGACTGGTTGATAGAGACATATTTTAAAGATACCAGGAAGGTGCACATACTCCTTATAAACTGGAATTCAGACTCCCTGCTGGCAACCTGTTTTGGCTTTAGGCTGCTGGGTTCATAGCTAAGATGGTACAGATTCTGGTCATTCCCACTTTCTCATGTGCTTTATGAAAAGACCCAGGAAGAAAAATACTGCCCGATTTTGTTATAGAACTCACTAGACAATTTCTGATTTTCATAATTATATTTAACCCTTAAAATAATTTGCCCAGTTTTACTTCTTTCTTTGCAAAACTGGAAGTTATGGTGGGTTACCTCAACTGGTTTTTCATTAATAGCTTCAACTTCCTCCCTTGAAATGTTTTTACCCCCAAATCTTCAAACTTGATCAGTCTGTCATCTGCCTTTTTTCTCCTCAACCAACCACATTGGTTACCTCCTAACAGTTTGCTTGACATGATTCAATATTGGGAAAGAGCTGCTCTGGACCATTTTGTAAAAATTGTACATTCATTATAATGGGTGCCATAAGGAAATTTTATTTATGTCTCATCCAAACTGGACTTAATTTAAAAAAATTCCCCAATCAACTTTCTATCACTCTAGCTTTTTTTTTTTTTTTTTTTTTTGATCCAGAGTTATTGAACTCAGGGGCACTCAACCATCTGAG
>NW_025999842.1:45123971-45126851 GCF_001458135.2 Marmota marmota marmota
TTTTTTTTTTTTTTTTTTTTTTTTTTGGTACCAGAGATTGAACTCAGGGGCACTCAACCACTGAGCCACATCCCCAGCCCTATTTTGTATTTTATTTAGAGACAGGGTCTCACTGAGCTGTTTAGAGCCTCACCATTTCTGAGGCTGGCTTTGAACTCATGATCCTCCTGCCTCAGCCTCCCGAGCTGCTGGGATTACAGGCGTGAGCCACTGCGCCCGGCTCTATCACTCTAGCTTAAGCTGATAAGATTTCATAATACCAACAGTCTTTTGCAATTACCTATTATACCCCTGGTTCTGTTCTTTTGACCCGTGACCCTCCTTCCCTGACAGAATCTGCTTCTGTTGTATTCCCAATCTTTAGTTAATAACACTACATTCCCTCAGTGTCCCAAGCCAGAAGTTTTAGAGTCCTGTGAGACACCACCTTTTCTCCAGCCTCCAAATCCTTGGAGCCCCAGGAATGACACTACTCAATGCCACTTCCTCCATCCTTGCCCCCAAGTTTCATTTCTACCACTTTAGTCCAGATTGAAATTGCTTCTGTCACTATAGGCAAAGTCATCCTGATATGAACAACCACAATTAAATTGACAATGTTGAGCATTTTCTTGAACTACCAGGTAGTAAAATGAATTATTTAAGTTTAAACATTAAACTTAATCATTAAGTATTTCAATAATCATTAATGATTAAATGAGAGTACAGAAAACACTCTATATAATAATTTAAGTTTAATCATTAATGATTAATGAGAGTACAGAAAACAGACTCTATATAATAATTTACTTATATACTATATGGAAATATTGGAATTCCAAAGCAGTAAAGAGGAAAGAAAGTTTTATTTGACAAATGATTGTTAAATAATATTTTTTTAAATTTCATAACATGCCATGAAAAGAAATTAAATTTAGATATATTTCAAGTTAAATTTAAGTGAAAATAGACAAAGGGAAAAAATAGAAAAGTGCCCAAAAGAGGGTAAAACAAAAACAATCTCAAAGCATCAATTAAAGCTTAAAAGGAAAATATTAATAGATTTGACAACAAATCTATGAAATACTTCTGTACGTCAAAAAATAATTTTAAGAAAATGGGGGTAAAGCACACTTCAAATGAAGAATGAATGTCCTGTATGTATGAAGCATACTTATTAATCAAAACTTAAAAGATATTCAAGGGCTTCTGCTTCTGGCTATGAGTTTGTATCCAACCAACTCTCTTACCAAAGGCACCAGAAAAGCTGGATGATTTTTTTAAAAGCAGGAGTGCTGTCAGGGCAGTTGGGACACGAGAGGTCAAAATTCTGGTGAGAGGCGAACACAATGAGAAATACCCAGTATTCTGCACTTCTTCCTCAAGGCCTTTGTGGATTGGTAATTGGCACCAAGAGGCTGAGAAGTAAAGCAAAACACTGGTAGTTAAGAAGGAGAGAAGGTGTATCAAATTTTTAGCAGTTTTCAGTAGCTAGAGAGAACAAATATTGGAATTTGGAACTAGCAAAGCATCTAGGAAAACTAAGAGAAATGTTTTGTTCAGCCCCACGTTTTGCCTTCAGGATTTTTGCCTGCTCAAAAGCAGCACAGTGTTGATTGTATGAGGCACAAATTAGAAAGTGATTGGTAAGAAGCTGAGGAAGCCAGCAGCACTTTCAGCAGCCCATACAGAGCTGTGAAGACAGGATCTGCCAAGGAGGAGGGGGAGCCCCTGCAAATGCCAGCCTCTCAGTGGGGGCCTCTGAAGGCTGACAGACAAAAGCAAAAGTAAATGCTCTCATGGAGGAAAAGCAGCCAGAATTTTGATAATTCTTTTTTATAACACATTTAGAATTCAGTTTTTTTTTTTTTAAAGTAAGGATGCCAGAAAAAAAGGTAAAGAAGGAAAAATGAGAGGTCCAGGTATAGAAAAAAGCCATGGAGTAAGTCAGCTATTAGAATTATTAGGCAATTTAAAATAAACTTTCTGCGTCTGATGGAATGTGTTTATAATTCCAGCTACTTATTAGGCTGAGGCAGGAGGATTGCTTGAGGTGAGGACTTTAAGGTCATTTGGGCAACTTATCTCCTGTCTCAAAAATAAATAAATAAAATAAGATAAAAAGCCTTGATGAACACATGAACGCATTCAAAACTAGAAAACTGCCATCTATAAATATGTATCCAGTGAAAATTCTAGAGTTAAGAAATGCACTAAGTAAAATTAAGAATCCAAATAACAGGTCATACAGTAGAGAACTGTTAAATAGGAAAGCAGAAAATATTTATCTTCTATAGACAGATTTGTTTTAAAGTAGAATATCAGAAAAGAACATGAGGGATATTTCAGTCATAATAACTAGTTCTTATAATAGACACTGAGTTCTAACATGAGAAAGAATAGGGAGAGAAACAATATTTCAAGAGACAATGGTTTCCCCTCCCCCCGCGCCTGCAAGGTATACGGAACTGTGACCACCCACAGAACAGGCCCAGCAGCCTGCTGAGAGGCAGAGCCGCCCCCTCCCCTCCGCGCCTGCAAGGTAGGCGGAACTGTGACCACCCACAGAACAGGCCCAGCGGCCTGCTGAGGGGCAGAGCCGCCCCCCACCCCCCGCGCCTGCAAGGTAGGCGGAACTGTGACCACCGACAGAAAAGGCCCAGTGGCCCGCGGAGGGGCAGAGCTGCCAACCACGCCTGCAAGGTAGGCGGAACTGTGACCACCAACAGAACAGGCCAGACCTGCAACCGACAGACAGAACAGGCCCAGCGGCCTGCGAAAGGGTAGAGCCCCCCCCGCGCCTGAAAGGTAGACGGACCTGCTACCGACCGGCAGAACAGGCCCAGCGGCCTGCCGGCGTGGTAGGCACATTGCCCCAATTGGAGGAGGGGCAGAGCCGCC
>NW_025999842.1:45136923-45143948 GCF_001458135.2 Marmota marmota marmota
GAGGGGAGGGGAGGGGAGGGGGGATAGTAGAGGATAGGAAAGGCAGAAGAACACAACAGACACTAGTGTGGCAATATGTAAATCAATGGATGTGTAACTGATGTGACTCTGCAATCTGTATATGGGGTAAAAATGGGAGTTCATAACCCACTTGAATCAAAGTGTGAAATATGATATATCAAGAACTATGTAATGTTTTGAACAACCAACAATAAAAAATTAAAAAAAAAAAGAGACAATGGTTGGAGATTTTCCAAAGCTGAAAATAATACAAATTGATTGTTATAGATTGTATGTGAGGTGTCCCCCAAAATCTCATGTGTGAGACAATGCAAGAAGATTAAGAGGAGAAATGACTGGGTTGTGAGAGCTTTAATGCAATCAGTGAATTAATCTCCTGATAGGGATTAACTGAGTGGTAACTAAAGGTGGGTAGAGTATGGCTAGAGGAGGTGGGTCTCTGGGAGCATGCTTTTGGGGTATATATTTTATAGCTTGCAAGTGGAGTCTCACTTTCTGCTTCCTGATCATCATGTAAACTGCTTCCTTCTATCATACTCGTCCCCCATGGTGTTCTGCCTCACCTTAAACCCCAAATGGAGCCTGCTGTCCATGGAAAATGTGAACCCTTACAAAAACTTTCCCTCCCCTAAAATTGTTCTTTATCAGGTCTTTTAGTCAAGGCAGTGAAAAAGCTGACTAAAGTATCAATACTCAGGAGTTGACAAGAACATCAGGGTAAATGCAAAGAAAAGCATACCAAGGAATACATATTAAAAATTTCAAAAGTCAAAGTAAAAAAAAAAATAATGCAATCTGAGGGAAAAAAACCCTCAGAAATAGAATAGAATTTATAGGATCAGTAATAATACGACAGCTGACTTACCAACAAAAATCAGTAAAACCAGAATCCAATGAAATAATATCATTAAAATGCTGAAAGAAAATAACTACCAACTTAAAATTCTATAGGCAGAGAATAAAATCTACAAAACAAAGGAAGAACAAAGATACTTTCAGACTTATAAAATCTATGAATATGTCTCACAAGTAAACCTGCACTAAAGGAAATACTAAAGGGTGTTCTTCAGGCAAAAGTAAAACCATCTCAGAGAGAAAGTTGAAACATCAGGAAGAAATAAAGAGAATAAAATAATATGTGAGCAAAGTGAATAAATATTTACTGTGCAGAATATTAATTGTCATGGTTTTTGTAGTATAAAACGTGTGAACTATCTGTAGTTCATGCAATATATTGCAATACATATGGTAATATAAAAGAAAAACTGACAAATGATGTTAAACTGTTCTAAGGCCAGCCTTTTAGAGAAGAAGTAAAAGTAATCAGTAGCATTGGACTGAAATAAGTAAGAATGCATATTGTAATTTCTAGAAAAAAACACTAAAATGTAGTTAATGAAATGATAAATTGATTTTTGCTTAATCCAAGAAAGGCAAAGAAAGCAAGAAAAAGAAACATGAAAACTAGCAAATAGTAAGATGGTAGACTTAAATTCAAATATATTCCCAGTTGAATTAATTTAAATCCATATGCAATTAAATTTGAAATAGTAATAAACTACTGTTGACATATTTTTAAAGTATATGATGATTAAAATATATGTATATATTTTAATTATAAGTGCACAGTAAGTCTAAAGGATGGGAAAAAACATAGCATGAAATGTCCAGCAAAAGAAATTTCATGAAACTACACCATTATCAGATAAAGTCAAGAAGCATTATTAGAGACAGAAACACCATTTAATAATGAAAAAGTGATCAATTCATGAAGAAAATTCATAGCATGAAATAACATAGCTTCAAAATATCTAAAGAAAAATTAATCAAATCAAACAATAGAACCCATCATCAGAGTATGAAACATTTACACACTAAAAAGTTGCCAGAACAAGAAAATATATAATTTATAAAATCCACCTTGCTGAGGATGTAGTATTTAGTTATTCATATACTCTGCAAATTGGTGTGATCTATCTTAAAATCAATTTGATATGATGATTTCACATTTACTCATAATCACATACCCACAAAGATTTATTTCAATATTTAATTGATGTATTTATTACTTTAATGGCCACAAAAATAGAAGAAAACATTTTAAAAAACACATCTAATATTATTCTAATAATCAACTATGCTTGGAAATCATTGGTTGAAAAAAAAATCTTCTTCACACACTAGGCTTGCTCCTCAACACCTCTGCTGAAGAATAGAGATAGACCTGCCTATCAAATGATGATGTAGTTATAGTTAAAGTCATCATTATCAAGGATTTCTGCACTCAGAGAGTATTGGTGGGGGGGAGGCCAAAGCAAATAAAGAAGGGGGGAAAAAGATTTAAAGCAATCTTTGCACAAAATGCATATTCTTTTGCTAAACTCTATAACTCCTTTCCTAAAAGGGAACAGAACTGGCTGACTATTAAAAATGTTATCTTACAAGTAAGACCTTAATTCAAAATCAAAGGCTTAAAGCCAATATATAATATCTGAACATGAGTAATATTCCTTATTCCTTTGAGTGAAGTATAAACCTTAGAGATCCTTTAAGTTAGTACTACAACATTTCATTTTCTGTAACTTTCTTCTTGTTTATTGCTAAACAAGAAAATATTTGGCCTTTCCTAGAAAATGGGAATCACCTCCTGATTTTAGTTTAACTAATGTGACATTTATTGATTAAAATCACTGAAAAGTTATAAAGCAGTCTGAGTTACAGGATAAGCTGGTTCTAGAAAAACAGTCGGTATTATTGAGGCAGTAAATCAGGCTTGCTTTTATGTGGGTTGTATTTCATGAGATCTGGCTGTTATGGTGATCCCTGGCAGTTCAAGACATGTTTTCATAGATTCAAGTGCAATGGAAGGGACTATCTTTTTCTAGTTGTAACAAGAAAAGTCCCTGAACAAACCCTGTTGGTTCCAACCTTTGATCGTATAATCATTTCTCAGCCAATCACTCTGCCTGAGGAAATAGAATACATTCATTTTCCAGGTCAAGGTTATATGTTCTGCTTTAGATCTTATTAGACAGTTGCCTCAGCTAAGTCACAAAAATAAGAGTTGGGACATGAGAGGGAGGTCTCAGAGGTAAACATCAAGATATTACCAAAACATAACAAATCAGCCATGTGAGGTGATGCATGCCTGTATCCCAGCAACTCAGGAGGCCAAGACAGAAGGAT
The DNA here is from genome assembly GCF_001458135.2 of Marmota marmota marmota. NCBI lineage: Eukaryota > Metazoa > Chordata > Mammalia > Rodentia > Sciuridae > Marmota > Marmota marmota. The sequence continues at coordinate 45,140,131 of NW_025999842.1, forward strand.
CACAAGTTCAAGGCCAGCCCTAACAACCTGGTGAGACCCTGTCCCAAAATAAAAAGGATTGGGAGTGAATCTCTGTGATAAAGCACTTCTGGATTTTATCCCCAGTACCTCCCTCCAAAAATAATCAATGTTTGATAGGCAAAATCACAGTACATTTACCGTGTTTCCAGTGCTGTAAATTGTTCCTTAGTTTTGCTACCCCTTCATCAGCATTCTCTTCTGTTTGCTACTATATGTACATTCTTATTTTTAAAAATACATGTGAACTCTTTTCATAATTTAGAAAGAAACAGCGACCATCTATAAAACCCCTTCCTTCTCTATAGTTATACAAGGCATTGAGAATATAAGTTAAGTCCTTAGAGAGTTTCCATTTTAGCAGACATGCACACAAGTTAAGAACCACAATCCAGTGCATAAAGCTCACCATAGTGAGAAAAGAGTCCTTCATGGAAACACACAGAGGGACAGCTAACTTCAAGAATTAGGAAGAGATTTCTCTAGGAGGTGTCTTCCTGAGGTTAATCATAAAGGTAAAAAGCAGTTAGGTGGATAGCCTGCTCACCTTGAGGAGACTTTACTCAAATGAATGTTACCTGTATAATATTTGCATAGGGTTCTGCCTTTTGACAGAGTAGGAATGCAGGTTAAAAGGTGAGTCTTGGGAAGAGGAACCAGGAGAATATCCCTCAGTGTGGGTCTATCTGATGGTTTTCTCACGGTTAGAAGGGGGTTATGGCTTTGGGGAGGAAGACCACAGAGGTGAAGTATATAATCTCCCCTCCTACCATATGAATCCTGTCCTGACCTTTCCCTTGCTCTAGGCACTCAGTTCTTCTACAAAACCATTATGGTTGATCAAACATAAAGCCCCTTTACTGTTGCAAGATTTTCCAATTTCTCTCTCCAATGGTGGAAGTTCTGTGATATAATTTCAATGCTTTCCCCTGACTTTTATACAGCATTTAAAAAAAGCTTAACCAAAATAGGCCTGTAGAAAGGATATTCCCACTCCAACAGCTCTTTTCTCCTTTTCACACATATATTATTTCTGAAAGAAAAACCAAGAATGCCATTTGTATTTCTGTGTGATAACGTCATAGAGCCTCAAAGAAACAGCTCACTCCTAAGCAGTATTAAAATAGATTTTAAAAATATATAGTTTTATATTGCACATTGAACACTTGATAAGTTGGCAATACTCTAAAAATCAAGTCTTTTCTTTTTATGCTTTAGACCTAAAAATATATCAAGTATAAATTGTATTATTGAAATATAATATCTAAATATATTTAAAATATAAAGTATCTAGTTTGGTAACTTTCACTTAGGATATCTATTTGTCTAACCAAAGTTCATATATTGGGCAATAGACTATTCCCTTAACCTGATAAACGTATATATGAAGCTGCTGATTACAGCTTCTTATCAATTCATGCCATCAGACTAAACTAAGTCAGACTAGAAGGTGAAGGATAACTAAAGCTCTGTTATATTAATAACATATTCAACTGCCTGTGTCAAATTGATTTTAGGGAAAGTGAAAGAGAGCAACAAAAAGAAGTGTGCAAGCATAAAACGAGTACCCCCCAACACTCCCCCCCACACACACACAAGGGAAAGTAATGCATGGTACACTTGGTCAGGATCCCTGTTTTCTAAAGTTTTAATAACTGAAGAATCAATTTTACTCACTTGGCAGATCATTAATGCATAGCTGAGGACATGGTATTTCCCAAATGAGTCCCCGTTTTACCAACTAAGCACATGGTGCACAATTTGACTGTGATTATCTTCAAAGTGGAAAAGTTAGGTACTCAGGGATAGGGGCTACTTACTCTAAAATCCAATCTGTTGAAAAACTATCCGCTAAGACAAATCTCAAAGACAGGGATTGGAAAGGTAGAAACAGTACAGATTTATAAGTTCACTTTATATAAAAGGAATAACTTTAGATCTCATTATTTTCTAGTGTATCTAATTTCCTTTTTTTCTTTCTTTTTTTTTTTTGGTGTATATGAAATAGCTAAGAATAAATGAAGTAAAAGCCTACTATAGATGATTATTTTTCATGAAGACTTATAGTCACAGTCCAAATTACCTTCTCAATGACTATGTTTTTAAATAAATCTAAGTATTGTAGCAAACCTCATCATTTTGTGAGTTCATTGTTATAGAAGATGTATTTATTTTATTCTTAGGAATCGTGAATTTATCTTCCAGAGGTTTTTTTTTTTTTTTTTAATCAAGGAAGAAAATTCTTAATATAAACAGTTACAATCACATTACATGACTATTTTTTTTCTGATGGTGTGTATTCAAAAGCAATTTTTTATATGTTTCCTGCAACATTATTTCCTGAACAAAACTCAATAGAACCAGGTATTACAGAGAACCCATTCCTGCTGACATCATGCTTCAGGGGAGATAATTAGAGGACTTCACATTTGAAATGGAATTTGTAAAGTATAACAGTCATCATTTTAAAAAAAATGTTTAAATGATTATTTGATTTTAGAATAGGTTGTAGATTCACAGAAAAACTACAAACATGGTACACAGAGTTTCTTATATCTACACCCTTTCCTCTTTTTTAACCTTTGACATTATGATGGTATATTTGTGACAATTTAGAAACCAATACAGATATATTGACCAAAGCCATACTTTACTGAAACTTATTTAGTTTTTGTAACATCCTTTTTATTTTTCAATCCTGCTCAGGGCACCTCATTTCATTTAGTCAGTGTGCCTCCCTAGTTTCCTCAGGGCTGTGATAATTGCTCAGATATTCCTTGTTTTTGATGCCTTTGGCATTTGAGGCATAGTGGTCAGGTATTTTGTAGAATGTCCCTCAGTGTGGGTCTATCTGATGGTTTTATCATGGTTAGAAGTGGGTTATGGCTTTGGGGAGGAAGAACACAGAGGCGAAGTATATAATCTCCCCTCCTACCAACATGACTCCACTGATGATAACCTGGCTTATCTGACAGCTATGATAGGGATATCACATGAGAGTGCCTTCATGGGTTCATGTGCTGGAAGCTTGGACCCAAGTGTGATGATATCAAAGGTGGAAGAACCTTTATAAAGTATAGGTCATTAGAGGATTGGTGGTATTGCTCTCAGAAGGGATTAATACTGCTAGTCTCTTGGAGTGAGTTAGTGCTTATGAGATTCAATTGTCATAGAAAGAGTGAGACCTTCTCTCTTTGCTCTCTGGTTTCTGGTCACACCATGTGTTCTCTTCCTCTCTTCCAATGCTTCTTCCATTGTGATGCCATCTCTCATGAAGCCCTGACCTCAGCAAGCAGAAGCCTGCACCAGGGATCTTGGATCTTCAGAACTCTGAGTTAAGTAAACCTCTTTTCTTTATAAATTACCTAGCTTCATGTATTTTTTAATAGCCATGGAAAATGGACTAATACACTAATCAAAGTAGTGTTTACTAGGTTTTCCCACTTTCCCCCTCTTTCCATACCATTCTCTCTGGAAGCAAGTCATTAAGCATTGCCTACACTTGCTTCAGCTCCTTATAGGAGGATTATCCACATAAATAATTTGGACTTCTTTTGCATGATAGATTTGTATCTCCTCCATAAGCTGTTGATTTTATTCAATCATGTATTATACCAACATGAATTCACGGATATTTATTTTAGGATGTAATTTAATATTACTTTTTATATCTTGCAGCTCAGATTGTTCCAGTTTTGACCATTGTATAGGCATGTATCGATCAATCAATCTATCTATCTATATCTATATCTATCTATATATATATATCTATATCTATCTATATATATATATATATATCT
>NW_025999842.1:45145721-45154523 GCF_001458135.2 Marmota marmota marmota
ATATATATATATATATATATATATATATATATATATATATATGTATTTATATTATACATTAAAGATAAGTTCATTCTGATATCTTAAACTTTAATACTACCATGGTTCATTCCAATTGGGTTGTTGTTGTTGTTTTATTCATTTATTTTTTATTCTAATTTGTTATATATGACAGCAGAATGCATTACAATTCAAATTACACATATAGAGCACAATTTTTATTATGTCTAGTTGTATACAATGTATATTCACACCATTCATGTCTTCATACTGTACTTAGGGTAATATGTCCATCTCATTTGATGGTTGTGTTTTCTAATTTCAAACTCTTCACTCTAATTGTGAGAAATTGGCTTTGGGCTAGAGTTGTGGCTCATTGGTAGAGTGGTTGCCTAGCATGTATGAGGAACTGGGACTGATTCTCAGCACTATACGTAAAAATAAATGAAATAAAGGTCCATCAACAACTTAAAAAAATAAAATAAAATAAAGAAATCTGGCTCCTATTATCTGCCAATTACTTATTTGTTCAATCCAAGTATACTTTTATAGATATATCGGAAGTGTTAAATCACACTTATAAGCACCTTTGGGAGAAAGAATTTCATAAACTAGAGTACGATGCTTCTTTCTTTCTGTTTCTCTCTGTTTCTCTCACTCTCTCTGTCTCCTGCTCCTCCTCTTCCTTCTTCTCCTCCTCCTCCTCCTCTTCCTCCTCCTCCTTCTCTTCTTCTTCTCTCCTCCTCCTTTCCTCCTCCTCCTTTCCTCCTCTCCTCCTACTGCTCCTCTTTCTTCTTCTCCTCCTTCTTCTTCTTCTCTACTACTAGAGATGGGAATCAGAGGTACACACCACTGAGTCACATCACCAGACTTCTTTATTTTTTATTTTGAGACAGGGTCTTGCTAAGTTGCTGAGGCTGACCTTAGACTTTCAATCCTCCCGCCTCAGCCTCCCAATAGCTGGGATTACAGCTGTGTACCACTCTACCTGGTCTATAACAATTCCTACTGTCTTTGGTTCTACAGTTTTCAGTTATTTTCATATTTATTTAGGTCCATGCCTCTTCTTTCCCTCTTCCTACATTGTGGTTATAGTATATACTACTAACACAGATTCTTTTGTCACAGTCTGAATTCCATCCTGGGCTTCCTTTAGGAGCCATTGCATTTATTAGTTCTGAATCTATTAACACTGATATTCTTAATTACCTTTTACACAATGCAGAAGAGTACATATGAGTATTAAATTCTGTTACTAATTATTTTCTGGTATATGTAAATATTCAAATAAATGTTTAACATATGATTGTATATGTGATTGGATAAAAATTTAAAAATAATTCAGTAGAGGAGTTAAGTACACCAAGGCTAATACTTACATTCCACATAATCTGAATATTTTTATTATGTGGCCATTACTTGCTATTTCGTCTCTTTCTATATTGTAAGTTATTTAGAGGGAGGATCTGTGTCTAATTCTGTGGCATGCACTCTAGAGTCTCAAAAGCACTATGCTAGGAAACATTTCTAAAAAGCAAAAAAAAAAAAGTTCTTTGCATATTTGTTGAATTTATTTTATTTTTATATTTTTTATAATGGAGATTGAACCCAGGGCCCTTTACCATGGAACTATATCTCCAGCTTTTTCATTTTTAAAAATTATTTTTAAATTTTGAGACAGGGTCTTGCTAAGTTGCTGAGGGTGACCTTGAACTTGTGGTCTTTTTGTTTCAGCCTCCCAAATCACTGGGATTACCGGTGTGCAACCACTGAACCCAGCTATTTGTTGTATTTAACTGAATAACCTGAAACTGATCCAGGCTGAGCTCTGCCTCAACCCTCCTGTTCTCCTCAAGATGGCAGAGTAAAGCATGACCAGACCTGGACACAGGCCAGTACTGGGGCATTTGTCTTACTGAGAGACTTCTCAGTTGCAGTATGTGGAAATTCAGGCTTTTAATCCTCAAAGCAAGATCTAATCTGTATGGAAGTAAATATTGACCATATACAGAAGCTGAATATTTTTCCCCTGTGTAAAATTTAATGGCTTATACCTTAGAATTCAATCCCATGTTCTATATTCCTAAAACACTTATATTGATTGTAATGACAGTTAAGGACTGTGGGCTTCCCAGGAATTTATCTGGAGAAAATTTTAATTTCCAACACTCTAATGAAGAGTACCAGAAACAGTAGAGACCAAATCTTGTATTGTTATTCTGGAAGGATCTTCTATGGAGATACTAAGAAAAATTTATATTTCTTTTTCTTGCTGCTTTGCAAATTTCTAGGGGATGCATCCCTTATGCAGTATGTCATTTCATCTAAAATAGAACTTGAGGGTGAAGGGAACTTTCAAATATACCTAAATGCTACTTCCTTTATTTGTTCTCCACTTTACAGAAAAGGCAAATGCTTTTTCCTCAGCACAGAATCTGTGTGGTCTTTGTAAATTCCTATTTTTTTGAAACATAGTAATATAGCAGATAAAATACTAAGTATAATATTTTTAAAGTGAATATAATTTGTTTTTCAGAAGAATGATTGCCTAGAAGCAGAATTTGGCTTTATTTTATATACTAAAAGTGAATTTGAAGAGATGCTAATTGTTGATATTGAACCATTTTTAGAATCAAGTTCATATAATTTTAATGCTATATATACTGAAGTCCCATAATAATTGTTTAATCAATCTTGGCCCTACCTATAAGAAATTTACTTTCAGAAGAACCAAAGAACATTCTCTTAAAGGTTTTTGGAGGGTGTTAAATGAGATGTATCATAACTGTCCTTTGGACAAACAAAATTCAAAACAAACATGAGCAGCAAATTGATGATGTCCTTTTGGTATTGTTTTATTGCTATTTGTTTTGGTATATCTGGTTTGGAGAACATATTTGTGGCCATGAACTACAAATGGAAATTCCAACCACCTTTCTCCAAGTCTAGAGTTTGGTATGGAAAGCTAAGAGAGTTGAAGTTCCAGATTTAACATTTAAGAAAATTAACGGCCTCTACCACTAGTCACACTTTTGGGCCTATCTCTAGGAAACAAGTCTTCAGCCATGATTTGATTGTACTTACTAAATAATCAGGATAGGGAAAGATGGTGTTGGGGAAGGATGGAGGATAAAGACAGAGAAATCGAGCCTTACCTGAACCTTTGTCCTGGTCTTATCAGAACCAAAGTTTCTTAAGGGCAGAGCAAGTAAGGAAAAAGAATGTGCAAACTTTTTTCCCAGAACTTATTCTGAAGTGCTGAAGTTCCTATTTATGAGTGACAGAAATCTGGAGAGAGTCACAAAATTAACGCTATGTTTGTTTAACTAAAAAAAAAATATTTCACATTTGGAAACCAAGAGAAAAGGTAAAAATAAAAATCCCATATATTTTAATTTTACAATTAAATACCTTGAATGAACAAAAAACTAAAAAAGAGGAACTGTGCACAAATATCTAAAACATTTGCTATATGCGTTCAATTATAATAAAATTCCTTTTTTTGAAAAAAAACTTCAACCACTTTACAATCAAAAGTCATTGTACACTCAGTCTCCACCACTGTCCCCCATCAAGCACCAACCTTTTTTTTTTTTTTGAGATGCCTCCTCTCATGACAGGAATACAGCTAGATGCTGCCTCTGACAAGATGATTCTGATGAATGATGCCCTCATTCCATTGTCACACAGAGGTCCTTCTGCCTATCTCAGGAGAGGATAACATGACCAAAGCTGGAATCATGTCCTTTCTGGGAAACTTGTATGTTGAGTATAGTAGAAGAGAGAGGGAGAGAGAGAGAGAGAGAGAGAGAGAGAGAGAGAGAGAGATGATGTTCTTTCATTTCAGTGGCTGCCAATGGTAACTTACCCAAGATAGTGAATTACCTCTTGCTGTGCTGTTAGATTCTAAATCTGATACTTTCATATTCTAATAGAACCAGTGAACTCTCCAATATCCATTTTTAAAATTTCCTTTTTGTTCAAGCCAGAGTCAGTTTCTATTGCTTGTAATCAAGGACTTCAAATGATATATTACCAAGCAATTGTTTCAAATGACCTGGAGTCACAGAGCGAGATAGAAGCCATTAAGCTAATGGATACCTAAGTTCAAGTCTACCAAAAAGGAACAGAAAATCCAAAGCCACAACTAGAATTAAGAGTTTGATTCTGCAAGAGCATTGATTTCAAAATCTAGTCCATATAGAGTATAGAAAATGGAAATGAACAGAAATAAACAAACAAAACATTTAAGAGTTGTGCATCCAGAGCAAACTAAGCCTGGCAAAGGCAAGGCATGATATTATTCAATTTATTACATAATCCCAAATCTTACAAAGAATAGAAGATGGGTTTTAAAAGTACAATGCTCTTCAAAGGTATCTCAGATATGGTTTGGAAGTCAATGGAGTCGATGGAGTCTCCTCCAGTTACATTTTGGGTTTATAATACACAATACGTGCCTCTGTGCTTCTGGTACCAGCCTCTATATCAATTAACAGTCCTTTGGTTACAAACAATACAACACAAATAATACTGTATGCAGAATTAATAACATTCTAAAAACAGAACAAGAATTAGGGCAGTGGCATCTGGGATGCTTGAGCACTGTACCTAGTCTCTCACATGAACCCCCAAATCAGCAGTTTTAAGTAGTTCTCTGTGTCACAGGTCCTCATGATAGACATTGTTTCAAGTACTTACTCCATCTGCTCAGCCTTTGTTCATTTTTTTTTACTTAATTACAGCTTGTCATTTTGCCTTTTTAAATTTTTTAAATTTTTAAAAAATTATTGGTTGTTCAAAACATTACATAGCTCTTGACATATCATATTTCATACATTTGATTCAAGTGGGTTATGAACTCCCATTTTTACCCTGCATACAGATTGCAGAATCACATCAGTTACACATCCACGTTTTTACATACTGCCATACTAGTGTCTGTTGTATTCTGCTGCCTTTCCTATCCTCTACTATCCCCCCTCCCCACCCCTCCCCTCCCATCTTCTCTCTCTACCCCATCTACTGTAATTCATTTCTCTCCCTTGTTTTTTTTTCCCTTTCCCCTCACTTCCTCTTATATGTAATTTTGTATAACAGTGAGGGTGTCCTTCCATTTCCATGCAATTTCCCTTCTCCTCCCTTTCCCTCCCACCTCTCTTCCCTGTTTAATGTTAATCTTTTTCTCATGCTCTTCCTCCCTGCTCTGTTCTTAATTGCTCTCCTTATATCAAAGAAGACATTTGGCATTTGTTTTTTAGGGATTGGCTAGCTTCACTTAGCATAATCTGCTCTAATGCCATCCATTTCCCTGCAAATTCCATGATTTTGTCATTTTTTAGTGCTGAGTAATACTCCATTGTGTATAAATGTCACATTTTTTTATCCATTCATTTATTGAAGGGCATCTAGGTTGGTTCCACCGTCTAGCTATTGTGAATTGTGCTGCTATGAACATCGATGTAACAGTATCCCTATAGTATGCTCTTTTAAGGTCTTCAGGGAATAGTCCGAGAAGGGGAATAGCTGGGTCAAATGGTGGTTCCATTCCAAGCTTTCCCAGGAATCTCCATACTGCTTTCCAAATTGACCACACCAATTTGCAGTCCCACCAGCAATGTACAAGTGTACCCTTTTCCCCACATCCTCGCCAGCACTTGTTGTTGTTTGACTTCATAATCAGCCCTTGTTCATGATACTTCTCTTTCTAATAGCATGTGGCCCCGTTAGCCGCATTTATGTTATGTGACCACATTTTAGGCTAAGTTAATTGAGAAGGGACCCACACCTGAGACAAGCTGGGCCAGTCAGATTCTCTTTACCAGAAATTTAGAATATGAACTAGAGAATATGCTATAAATTAGGAATTAAGTGTCCATAAACGTAAAAATTTTGAAGTACTAATCAAATCCTCCTATTTTTGAGACTTATTTTTCCTAACTTCCTCATTTCAGAAACCTGGCAGTTGAACATTTTCTTTGATCTTATAATAGGCTTCTAATCAACTTCTCCCTTTTACTGAAGTTAGCATGAGTCAGCTTATTTCAAGGATACCTGAGAGAAACCTAATCAATATACTCTCTATTAAATCATTGCACAACCCATTAGAGGACATGCCTCCAGTGTCCTCACTTCCTAAAGGTCCACAACACAACACCTCCCTAAAGCCCCATCCTCGGGACCAAACACATGGTACTTTGGTGGACCTTTATCCAAACCATGGCACACTGTGCTTCTTTAGTTATATTCTTAGGTAGGTCCTAATTCTGAAACAGACTTAAAAGCTGCTTTTACTAAAAGCACAGACTATTCATTTGGACTTGCAAGTGTCTAATGGGTAACTAAAAGCAGGATAAAAACTTGGCATTTCATCTCCATTTTGCATCTATTCCCTTTGCCCTGTATTTTTCTCTTCTGCAGTCATTTAAAATTCCAGGAACAAGAGGTCTGAAGATAACATCTTCTAATGAGTCAAAACTAGCTATCAAGCAAAGGCAACTTGCTTATCTGCCACCCTTTACCACGTCTAAAGTAATGATCAACCAGAACATAACTTGGCAAAACATATTTCTGGCTCCCTTCCATTATGTGTCTGAGGGTTCATGTTAGTATCCTTGAAGACAGGGTTCAGGACACTGGTCCCTTTGTCTTCCTAGTATAGCTATACTGATTAAAAATCCTTTCCTGCCTTTCATGATTACTTTGTAAATTGATTTGTTTGGGACAATTGGCCAGACCTGACTCACTGGGACTCCCAGAGTTTAGCTTCTGGCTCAGACTCAATAACAACTTTAGTATATAAAGTGACTCATCATTAACTCCCTGCTAAGCATTTAAGACTCCAAAGGACAGACTCCCAAATTTTAAATAAACAAATAACACATATCATGGTTTGGATGTAAGGTGTTCTCCAAAAACTCATGTGTGAGACAACACAAGAAGATTTAGAGAAAAAATGATTGGGTTGTGACAGTCTTACCCTGATCAGAGAATGAATCCCATGATGGGATTAATTGAGAGTTAACTAAAGGCGGGTAGAACGTGTCTGGAGGACATGGGTCCCTGGGGGTGTGCTTTTGGGATAAATTTTATATCTGTCCAGTAGAGTCTGCTTTCTGATCATCATATGAGCTGCTCCTCTCTACCACACTCTTCTGCCATGATGTTCTGCCTCACCTTGGGTTCCAAGAAATGGAGCCAGATGTCTATGGACTGAGATCTCTGAAACTGAGAGCCCCCACAAAAACTCTTCCTCATCTAGAGTTTCTCTGGACAGGTTTTTTAGTCATAGTGATGAAAAAGCTGACTAAAACCACACAGGTATAATATATGTCCTATGATCAGTGTTTTAATTCTAAGGAAAGACAATTTAAGGATTATCAACCTGCCCCTACTGCTAACAGTAATTTTTTTTAAAGAGAGAGAGAGAGAGAGAGAGAGAGAGAGAGAGAGAGAGAGAGAGAATCTTTTGAGTATATAAACACAACACAATGCCTTTATTTTTGTGTGGTGCTGAGAATTGAACCTGGGTCCCGCTCGTGCTAGGCGAGCGCTCTACTGCTGAGCCACAATCCCAGCCCAACAGTAATATTTTTTATAGAGATTTTTCTAGACTGTGTCTCCTGTAATTGACCACTTGAAGGAAGTAGACCCTAAGACTATATATACAAAACCAGTGATAACTGTGGCCTGTGAAATCTTATGCAAGTAGTATTACCACACAAAGCATTCTCAAAGCAGGGTATTTATATTTATTAAAACCATCTTAAGTGTTTGGGGAGAGGAAGAGGTGAGGTCAACAGGTGAATTGACATTCATTTGGGCCCTAATCCAAGTGTCAAAGTCTGGTTGCCCAAAGAGAATGGCCAGTATTTCTGGGCAACCGTTAAACCTATCCAGTTTACACAGATGCCACAGCACCTGCTGAGTTCACCTGTAGCATTTACCAAAGCCAACCCCTGCCAAAACAGAAATCCCCCTCCTCCTGGCATGCTGAATAAGAGATTGGGATGCATTAAACATTTACTGAGACACTTCAAGATAGTCTCAGGTAACAGGAAATGTTTTGAGATTTATTTGGCATACTTTAAGTGCACATAAGACAGCGGGAGGCACACAGGGAATGTTCCTGAGATTTCTTTTTTCTTTTCAATCAGCCTCCTCTGTGACTTTTACACTATAATTTATTTTTAAAGAGGCATCATAGTTTTCTGAGTGCCATAACAAAATCTAAAATAAATGTTTTTGCCTGGATAAGCACTATTAAAAGGAAAGGATACTGAATTCATTTAAATACATTTGCAAAAGATTGATTTTCTCAAGGGAATGTACATATCCTATTTCTTTAATTATTCTTGAAGTTTTGCCTATCAACTGACAATTTCTTACAGAAAGGAAGCCAAACAGCCTGGGTTTCCTGACAGCAAAGAGTTATAATAATACTAGAATGAAAACCGGTTTGTCACTTTCCTTATCTGTTCTAATGTCTGAGTTACTGGGAGTCAGAAATGTAATAACCCCACGCTCATGAACACAGTTGCTCAGAATATATTAAACTGAAAGGTAAATTCAATGTCATTTTTCTCCAGTTTTTCAAGTTCAGTTTACTATTCCTAAGTTACTAGAATGATGTACAAAATTAGAGTAAAATATTGTCACATTTGCTTTATTTCTTTTTTTGACTACTTCATCACATCTATTATCTATCTATCTATCTATCCATCTATCCATCCATCCATCCTGAGAATTGAACCCAGGGGTGCTTTACCACTCAGCTACATCCAAAACCTTTTTTTTTTTTTT
>NW_025999842.1:45154548-45173714 GCF_001458135.2 Marmota marmota marmota
CTTTTTTTTTTTTTTTTATGAGATAATGTTCTCGCTAAAGTTGCTAAGGTGGGCCTTGAAACTGTGATCCTTCTGGTTCAACTTCCTGAGCCAGTAGGATTACAGGCATGTACCACTTTGCTCAGCTGCCTGTATCCTTTTTACAGGTGAGTTTTCTTCCACAGGAGTTTCCACCTAGCCACAAAACTACTTAGCATTAGGATGATCAATCTTTTACTGAGAGAACTGGGGAGTTCAAACAGCCTTATCTCCTTGGCTTTGGCCACTGCTATAGAGTGTCACTGTGGAAAATTGGTCCTGATCAGTCCAGTTACTGTTCTTCCACTGCACTGAATGGTCTTACTTCACTGTGCCATTATGTCTGACAACAGGGTTTATAAGCAATGCATAAGCATCAGAACAAGTACTGCCCAACCCTGCACTAGGGGTAAGTCAGCAAGCCAAATATCTCCCTTCTGTCTTAGCACAGTGCCTCTTTTGGAACACAGTTTATTTTTTTGTCATTGATCATGGTTTCTGGACTTCGTCTTCCCCCAAAAGAAATTGTTTCTTTTGCAAAGTAGTAATGTTTGCACAACATTTATACTTGTTGCCACTGAATAGTACACCTAAAAAATGGTAAATTTTATGGTACACATATTTTACCACATAAAAAAGTAATTATCTCTTATTTTTTCCTAGGTGGCACAGGATCTTTCTTCCCACAGACCCCTGGCATTCTTTTCACCCCTCAATAGATCTACCATCTCCATATCTTTGTGCACCAAAGGCAAGGGCTTCTTGTGCTAATCTCAATTATACAAAATAAAATTGTCCCTTTATACCCATTCCCTTCTCTTTCTAGAGTTGAAATGTGATTTCTCTCATCTTGAATTTATATAGACTTATGATGCACTTGAAACCAGTCAAATGTAGCAGATATTGTGCTGAGCAAATTCTGAGGCTAGATAGCTATAACCATTCATCTCTCTTACCTGCTCAAACAATTACATTGGATCTCTGAACTGAAAAGTTAACAGTCCAACTATCCTGAGACCACCAAGATAGAAGGAAGTCCAAAGTATGACACACAAAAAAACAAGTGGAGAAGCTCTAAGACTACATGAAGAGAGTTGAGGCCCTTAGCTGCTCCTATTCAGTCACTGTGTGATTGCAACTGGATGAGACCCGGAGACAGATCTACACAGAAGAACCCTTCCAAAATTGCAGATTCATTGAAACCATGAGAGGTTATAAAATTATTGCTATCTCTTCTGGGTATCTAAATTTTTATGCAAAAACAGAAACCTGAAACTGAATTTGGTACCTGAAAGTGGGGATTGGGCAGAAGCTCCAACAGCCTTGTGGAGAAAAGCCTAAGGGGCCCAAAGAAAAATTTTAGCAGAATCTTAAAGGCCTCAAAGAAGCTGTCAGTGAAAACTTGGAGGAAAGGGAGGACAATATTGTCAGAAGGCTAAGGGAAAGAATTCCTTTTATGCAGGGACAGAGTTCAGCAGAGCTGTCATCTGAAGTAAGTGAAAATGTGTCTGAGGAACATGGTGACCTATCTAAGGAGACTTCTAGGAAGAATGTTGAGAGTGCTGACTGATTTCTTCTAGCCACCTATCATAAAATGAAAAGAAAGAGAAGACTAAAAAATTTAAGACATTATTTAAGTTTTTAATTGAATTTATATAACTTAAAAAAAAAAAACAGAAATAGATTTTTCAGCTAGCAAAAGCTTCCAAAATAAAAATGTGTCTCATGACAAAGATCAAATTACAAAATGTGACTGTGGGATTCTCAGGAAGACTTAAAGCAGAGCTTCAAAGTATCTTTCAGACATACAAAAAGGATTCAAGTATTTTAGGGACACGCCTCATGTTCCAGAATCTTAAAGCCATTGTCTCTCAGCATCCTCACATGTAAACCCAATGTAAAGAATGGCTTATTTTAAAGCAGTCTGTGGGTGTGGCTTTTGTCTAATAAGATAGAGTATCAGTTAAGGCACAAAAAGACTACAAATTTTTTAAGGAATTGTCAGGAAAATTTCAAAATTGAAAGAGGCCCTGGGACTCTCAAACTTCCAAAGACAGAAGGGAGGATAAGGAAACTAATCCATTGCCAACATGAGAGATCTTTATTGGAAAAGACAGATGACTTAGAAGGTAGAAACAAGAGCCCAGCTAAAGGAGCAAAGGCACAAAGAACAACTCCCTGAAAGTAGCAGTCAAATCTAATCCAAGAACGAATCCTGGTTACACTCCAGAATTACTACAGATTGTGGACCCCCCTTTGCTTCCCTTTTTGAGTGGCCATGTCTACTGGGTGATTGTACAATTGTTTCACCATGATACATTGGTTGTGCATGAGGCAGAAAGGAGGCCTTCGAGTTCATAGGTCTTTGGGTGCAGACAAGTACTCCACAAGGCAGATCCAGCCACCTGAGATTAGTAGGCCTGATTTAAATGATGACATCCTACCTTTGAACCCAAAGCAAATTCTAAAGTAGGGTAAGAATTGTGGTAGGTCTTTGTAGGGGGCCAGTGTATTTTGCATGTATGTAGGATCAATGGAGGTCATAGGACACTCTGTGACAACTGCAGAGGGACAATGCACTTTGGGAGGATTTGTTACACAGGAAAAAATACCGGCCTTCCTAAATCTCAGCAATGCTACCAATAACATAAATCCTGTATTTTTTTACTTCATAAGCAAAGCATCAGAAGATTCTTTATGAATACAAACTGAATCTTGATGCTCCTTACCACCCCCCTTCCCTTCTTGCATAAGTCACTGTTGTTGTCTTTCATCTGGCTCCTTCAGGAATCTCCTATTTGTTCTCCAACTTCCACTTTTTTCTTGAAAATTTTCTTCAGACATCTGACAGAGTAACTGTTTGCAGTGTAAATTATAGTGCTTAATTCTCCTGCTAAAACCCTTTCATACAGATATAAACAAATGATTGAATAAATAAATAAATAAGAGTGGCAGACAAATACCCTAGGTGAAAGAGTTCCAAATACTTTATGTAGTTATTACCCATTTAAGGGAGGTAGAGCATAAGTCCTTATACTTCAAGTGTGGTATATACATAGCAACTTTCTTCCAAAGAGTTAAGTGTAAAAAGTGGGGGAAATGTTGACTTGATGGTTTAGTAACTTGACAAACACTATTTTAATTGGGTAATCAAAATCAACACCAAAAATTGATGTCATGTTTATAATGTGCCCTTGATATGATATAATATAAATAGAATTTCACCTGTGTAGTCTTCCTTCCAAAATTTCACAGCTCCATCACCAGACAAACCACAAATTGAGGAGCAGTCTACAAAATTCCTGACCAGTATGCCTCAAAACTCTCAAAGTCATCAACAATAAGACAAGGCTAAGAAATTGGCACAGCTAAAGAGGAGCCTAAGGAAATATAACAAGTAAAGATAAGGTGGCATTTGGATAGGATCCAGGATCAGTAAAAGGACATTAGGAAGAAACTAATAAACTGTAAATGAAAGAGAGAATTTAGTTCATGATGTGTCAATTTTTTTTAATTAGTTACAAAAAATGCATATACTAATCAATGTCAATGACAGTGGAAATTGAGTATGAGTTATGGGCATCCTCTGTATCATCTTTCTAATTTTTCTGTAAATCTAAAATATTCTAAAACAAGGATTTTATATTTTTTAAAAAAGAAATTGAGGAAGGAGTGGCATCACAGAATAGCTATGCCAGTCTTAACCTACCTATCATGGAATTTCTTCTTGGGTCATGCATTTCCTATGTTGTTAAATTACTCCTGATGTGTTGTTCTAATTCTCACTGTTAGCTAAGGCAATGATATATGAGCATACTAGGTCTCAGAGGTGTGAGAGAAGAATGGCAAGACGGAGAAAAGGAAAAAAATGTAGAAAGGACAAATCTTTCAGAAGCAGCATCATTACCTTAGGTACGCAGATTATAATGCCATAATTGTGAGAGAAGCTCCATTTTAAAAACTGAAAGGATTATTCATTTTCTGCAGTTGAAGAAAAATTTCTAATTGTTGTTGTGGGTTGTACCCTCATGGGAAAAATGAGATTTAAAACATGGAAATTAGAATCTAGAGATATTTCGAGGTAGCAAATAGAGATTGGCAGGAAAAAAGAGAAGAAAAAAAAAGCGGAGAGAGTAATTGAGAAAAAATTGTTTGGGATTTGGTAATGGAAGGAAGATAATTGGGCAAAATGTTTTTGTCACCGTAGTTAAGAATACCAGGTATTACCTCTGACCTTTACAGAATTGTCCTCATTTGTCAAGTTTGAAACTTTTACTATCTGCAGAGCAAGGAGGTGATAAATCCAGCTGACCCTTGTTTGTCTTTGAGATCTTGTTTATCCCTGACCAGGAGCCAGAGTTCACGAGTGAATGTCTCATGAGACTCCCCTGAAAGGGTCTGGGTCTCTCCTGTTGATGATTTGGAAGGTTCAACCAAGGTCAAATATGCACATCCAAATCATCAATTAAAGGGGCAAAGAACTGAACTTAGGTTAGAAACCTAGATGCCTGTATCTCAGGGGAAATAAAACCAGCAAAATAAAAACTCAATGAGATCAGAAATAGAAAAGCAGAATAGGCTAACCAAGGTGAGCCCGGGCAATTCAGGAGTGAGGGTATGGTCGAGCAAGGGGGAGATTGTGATTTTGATTCTAAGGCTATTAAGAAGGAAAACTGAAAACCAGAGCACTGCAAAGGGGAGTTGTATTTGTTTGCTTCCAATTATACCTCACCCTTTAGCAGTCTGTGGAAGTCAAGACCCCCATCATTTTTACAGGGTTTTAATGGTGTAGAAATGGAGGGGTAATTGTGGTCCCAAATTTTGACACTCAAGGAATAGAAGGGGTTCTAGAGAAAAACTTCACATTGTACTTACTTTCTAGAGATCCCCATGTCTCATTTTATAAATTAAAAACTTAGCATGATGTATTTAATTGTAATTTCTTCCTTGGCCTATGTAAAGTTCAATCTGAAACAATTTCAGAGTGTTTCATTTTAATGACTGAAATGTGTATTCAATTCCTATAAAAATCCAAAGCTCCATTCCAAATGCAGTTGACATTCTCCAGCACATCATTTAAATTTCTCTTAGTAATTTTCTGCCTTCTGTGAGACAGTGATATTACATCGCCTCAAGGCATTTTGCATATTTTGTGGATTTTAACATTTAAAGTCCTGGTGGTTTTTACACTCTCATTATGCCCCTCTTCATGTCCCATAGTTTCCTCTACTCTTCTCTAGGAACAATGAGAAAGTTTAAATAATCTGCATGATTTTCAATAGGAATTTCTTTGAGACAAGTGAGCATTGGAGGCAGAAGTAGAAATGAAGATATCAGGAGTCAAGAAAGCATTGGTTTTGAAGGCCATGAGGATGGCATAATAGAAGTTTTCTACCTACTAGGTGAAGTCCACAAAGTAAAATGGAAGTTGAGGTCTAAAAATCACTTTCATTAAAAAAAATTCTAAAGCACTATATTATTTGAAGTCTTTTAGATAAAGCAATAGGAAAGTTAGCCAATCCCAAAAAACTAAATGCCGAATGTTTTCTTTGACATAAGGAGGCTGATTCATAGTGTGATAGGGAGAGGGAGCATGGGAGGAATAGATGAACTCTAGATACTGCAAAGTGGTTACAGAGGAAGGGAAGGGGCATGGGGTTATAATTGATAGGGGAATGTGATGATCATTATTATCCAAAGTACATGTATAAAGACACAAAATGGTTTGAATATACTTTGCATACAACCAGAGATACGAAAAATTGTGCTCTATATGTGTAATAAGAATTGTAATGCATTCTGCTGTCATATAAAAATAAAAATAAAAAAAATAGTTAGCATGGAAAAAAACAATAGGAAAATTATGGAGGAAAAAAAAAGTGATAAAGAATTCTAAGTCTCTGACTTTCCAAAGGTGAGCTCTCTGGAATGGAGAATATATACTAGAATGAAGGAAGGAGAGAATAGGAAAATCTTATCAAAAGGCTGTGATAAAAACTTCACATTATGTCTGGTACATTTTTTTAGAGAGTTCCATTCCAATGCAATAGTTTAAAAAGGAAGGGCTGCCTTATGTCTATTCTTATTATTATATATGTAGCATATTTTGCTTAAACATTTCATGTCAAATATCTAGACAATGACATGTATTCCTAGGAAGTTTTAAATTTTAAATAACAATATTCTGTATAAGTATTTTCATTTTTACCTCTTACCTGTTATTTGTTATTACCCATCTTCATTCTTTGGTCTAGATACTTTTAATTTACCCATTCTTTCCAACAAATACTTACTGAGAAATACTAGATGCTGAATTAACAATGCAGGCAAATTCTTTAACACACTCCACATCAAGAGCTAGGTTCTGTTTCCACTTATAGTGGGTATAGGTGGGCCTTGCAAGAGCTCTGTACTGTTAGAATAATTGACCAAGCAGAATACTTGTCCTTTCCTCTCCTCTCCTCTTCTTTTATTTTGTCAGGTTTTAGGAGACTAGGAGCTTCTATATTCTCTTGTTTGAAATCCTTGCTCTGGAGGAAACCAGCCACTACCTGAGATGATCAATGACCCTGAGTCAACCATGGCATGAAAAAGCCCATGGTAACCACTTGCAGAGGCAATGAGATGGCCAGGTACTCCTGGTGACAGGCATGCGGATGAAGCTTTCTGATAGCTCTAGACAAAGGTTATCTGACTGCAACTGTATAAGTGATCCTAAGAAAGAACCAACCAATGAGACAATGAACAACAGGAGGGGAAAAAAAAAGTACACTGTTATTTTAAATTACTAAATTTTGGGGTGGATTGTTATGTAGGGACAGCCAGAACAAAGTCAGTGCAAGGCAGCTACCTAGAAATATAAAACAGGAGATTCCCTCTCCAAGGAAAGTAGAAAAGAGTTTTGACTAATGTTATGAGAAGTATTTTAAAAGTGATGTGATTAAGTCTATGGAACATAAAGAAATAAAGGATTAATGATTAGTTAAGTCAGATTTTAACCCACATCTGGCTTATTCTAAAACTTGTTCCCTTTCTATTATCTCATTGTTTTTTCAAAAGCAATAAAATTTGACTTAAACAAGAATCAACACACATTTATACTTTATTAGGGTTCTAAAATATAGCAAGTAAAAATAAAAAATTATTCATTATTTATCTGAAACTCACATTTAAATAGGTCTCTTGTTTTATCTGGCAGACCTATGCCTTATGTCTTCTTAGCTATTAAAGCTAAAATAATTTTTGCTTTTTCTCTAACGAGTGAAAATTAGGGAGCTCACCTTTTGGCATTGATGCCTTCATTTTTTTTTTTTTAATGAAATCTAATTGAGAGGGATCATGTTTTTGTACAAGACAGACTTACTGATTATTTTCCAAACAGATTAAGAGTGCTTCTTGGAGAAAAGAATCTTTCACTCACATTTGTATCTCACAGCAAAATACATGACATATATGGGACACTTTTAGTAGTAGCTCTTCATCACTATGACCAAAATACCTGATATCAAGTTAAAAGAGGTAAGATATTTTGACTCACAGTTTTAGTCCATGGTTGGCTATCTCCATTGCTTTGTGTCTGAGATGAGGCAGAACATAATGGTGGAAAGGTCTGGTGGAGGAAAGTTGCTGGGAAGCAGGGGGAATGGAGGAGGAGGAGGAAGAAATGAAGACAAGAGCAAGATTTACCCTTCAAGGGCACACTCCTAGTGACCTGCTTTCTCCATGTAGGCCTGACCACCTACAGTTTCTACCACTTACCAATAATGCCATCAAATATGAATTCCTCCATGGATTAATCCATTGATGAGGTCAGAGCCCTCATGGGCCATTGCTGGGAGCCATTAGCCAAGTAGGTATGACAATTTCCTTGCCAGCGTACCCCATGTTGCTGACATGTTGCAGTGACATTGAATGTAGGTGACCTTGCTCAAGGACCAAGGCGGATTAGGGTGTTCCCGGTTTAAGATAATCGTGTTTAGGGCATTCCCAGTTTAGGTTCCAGGTTTAAGGTTTAAGATTATTCCTGCTGGGAATAGGGCGTATCCTGCTGCCTGAGTTCCCCTTGAGTTCTCACGGGATTCAGAGTATATTTTGGAGACAGAAGCCCAGTGGAGGTGGATTTGGGCAGAGAACGTGGATTTGGGCAGAGAACGTGGATTTCCCCAGAACGTGTTTGTATACGGCTGGTGTGAGTTCGGGAATAAAGAGTTGCTGTTTGAATCTACAAGCTGTGTGGTGGCTCGTGATTTTGTGCCCAGCCAGACTGCGGCAGGCCATCTCTTCCAAATTGCCTTCTCTGGGTGCTGCTGCACTAAGGACTGATCCTTCAATATATGAGACTTTGGGGGACAGCCCTGATCCAAACCATAAAAGGCATGTAAAAAATACTTGTGGAATGAAGATAGCAGTCAAGTATTCTTGACTGTTTTCCAGTGGGATGACTGTGCGATGGGCAAATGTTTAGCAGGTGGAGTTTGCAACTATTTGTTAACTTCATGTAGTTGTTTGGTGACTTAGAAATTAGGTAAACACATTGACCATTCTCTTACTTGTGTTGTAGTTCTAAATAGACAGAATAGACTGGTACTAGCATATCAGTAATGTTACATACTATGGACCAAAATCCAATTTAAAGCTATGTTAAAGCAAGAAAATTTTCATCATCATCATCTTCATCATCAAAATCACCACCATCACAACAACCATCGTGTTACACCTGTTGGCATTCTGTATTACCTTTAGAATTACATTTAATGATAAAATCATACAACTATGTAAATCTTTTGGGGAAGGCAAGGGAAGCTCTGGTTAAGGTTTAGCCACAGGGAAAGGCAATAGAAGCTATAGAATAAAATTATCACAAGATGCAGGAGCAGTGGAGTGGCATGAGAAAAAAGGAAAGAAAACAATTATTTTACTTTGGGGGGAGATGCTGAGGATTGAACTCAGGGGCACTCAACCACTGAGCAACACCCCCAGCCCTATTTTGTATTTTATTTAGAAAAAGGGTCTCAATGAGTTGCTTAGTGCCTTGCTTTTGCTGAGGGTGGGTTTGAACTCCCGATTCTTCTGCCTCAGCCTTCTGAGCCACTGGGATTACAGGCGTGCACCACTGCACCTGGTGCAGTAAATCATTATTTAATCTATGAGCTGGAAATACTGGAAGAAGAGCTGTCCCAGAATAGACAATCACTCTGGAAAATTATGTTAGCTTTTTGTTGCTATGAGCAAAACACCTGATAAGAAAAACCTGGAAGAAGAAAGGTTTATTTTGTCTCAAGGATTCAATCTACGGTCAGATGGCTCCATGGCAGAAACATCTGTCTCACCCTGCTCATCTCATGGCAGTAGTGAAGCAGGAAGAAAGATGAGGGGAGGGTCCAGAGAGATGATAGGCCTTTCTAGGACATGCCCCTAGTGACCTATTTTACTCAACCTATTTACTCAACTAAGTCCCACCTCCCAGGAATCCTGATTAATCTACTATTGAGCTTAGAACATTCATGACCCAATCACTTCCCCAAATCTGCACCTTCGAACACACCATAATGGGAAGCAAATGCCGGTAAAGGCCAGTAGCCCTGGTGACCGATGGCCCTGGTCAACTTGAGCATGGCACTTTCTAGAAAGTCTCTCTGAAGGGGTTATGACCCTCTGACCAGGCTGAGAATCTGCACTATTCACCATCCAAATGGCAGAGAAGTAGGTTAATCCAATCAAGGCTCTCTGAATTTGACCATTAATGGTGGCACTTATTTACTATTGGCAATCTCTTAACCTTATATAACCTTAGACAACTTTCTTAACATCTCTGGGTTCCCATTTTCTCACCTGTAAAATAGGGTTAACAATCTAAGGTACTCAAGAAATGCCTGCAATTAATTTTACTTATTTTCACTATAGATATCATATTGTATAAAAAGGTGTTTCATTAATCAAATGAAGTGCTTTTATATATTAATAAAATAATAGTGCTTTCATAGTAAACAAATCTACAGCCTGTGGAACCCAAAGCAGTTTTAGTCTTAAACCTCCCTGACAACATAGTGAGGGAATGAGAGGGGGGTTCTCTTTGAGGGTCCATGTATCCTGGGCAGTATGAGGTAATAAGCTTTCCAGCTCTCTCCTCTATTTCAGACACCAATTTGCAGGCCTAGTGTTCTTAGCAGATTGCCAGAACACCTCCGAAAACTGACAATATGGTGGGTACAGAGCATTCTCTAACTCACAGCACACACCTGGGCATCAGTGCAAATAGGACTGGCTATTCTTGATGGTGCTAAACATAAACAGATTTCTGGACATGTATAGGGTAAATGTGTCCCTAATGAGGGAAGGTATATGACATTTTTGCTTTATATACCCTTACAAAATCACACAGGCAGAAGAGGAAATAGCTCAAATATTTATCCTACAAGAAGGAGATACTTTGGGGTGAAGAGCAAAAAGATAAGGATTGCTGGTAAAGAAAAAAAGAATAGTATGTATTCTCCTGTGGGCCACCGATACAATGCCTCCTGAGTTTCTATTCTGATGAGGAAAAAAAAGGACTACAACTCCAAAATCTCCTTTCTTGGACTATATCTATTTTCCCCTATAAGTTCCAGAAGCTAAAAATAAATTATTTTTCTTGCAGCATTGTGTGTTTTAAGTTTTTGGCAACTCTGGCATATGGCTGAAATTAGGAATTTGCTAATAGAAGAGCAAGTATATACATTTCATTTTTTAAAAAAGAAAATATTTCTTACCCTTTGAATAGATTTTATTTGTTAAAATTCCAAAGCATCTCTTGGGGAAAATGCAAAACTAAAAGAACAAAAAATAATTCTGCATGTGTTCATTTTATCCTCTTGGTGAGTCATCTTATTTTCATTTTGCTGACTCTTTCCATGAGTGTTGTGATCCTAAGGCAACTAACCATTTAATGTTTTGTTGTTGTTTTCTAAATCCATAGGCTTGTGGCTTAAAACACATTTACAGCTGTTTATTTTCTTCTTTGCTCCCATCAGTTCTCGATACAAACACACTTATTACAATTCATAAAATGACAGTATGCATGTCTCTTTTCAATACTTTTAGGAATATATTTAGGGATATGTTTGTGAGCAGCAAAACAATGTCAACACATTTATCCATCTCTTTCCACTAAATCGTAGATCAGCTCAGACTATTTGATGTATACAGTGGGTTTTAAGTGGGTTGTCCACCGCATTTCTCAAAATGGGTTATAACAAAAGCTATGCACATAAATCTGTGATACTTTGTTTATAGAGAGGGAAATCTACACATTTTGGAATATTTTAATTCTGTGTTGATTCTCCCATGACAGAAATGTAATCTTTGAAGATTATGGCTAGCAGTTTCTTCTTTAAACAAGCAAAATAATAAAACCCTCTTTATAACAGGGAAGCCCTTGAATGTTTTTCTCAGAAAAAAAAATGAGTAAGAACTCATCAAATAAGACTTCTATGTCCATTTTTGTCTATGGTAATGTAGTTTAGTTTAGGACAGACTAATTCCTCCGCTGAGAACAACTAGAAGAGCCTCAATTAAATAAATAAATACTATTTTTTGAAGGTTTTGGGAAATTGCTCAGGCACAAAGAACTGGGTGCATTTGTCAATTATTTGAGTAAAATGAGAGAACAACTGGGAAGCGGCAGAGAATCTAAATAAGTTTTTCAAATATCAAGGTGCTAGAAAGACAAAACTTGGGGAATTCAGGACTGCTAAGCAAAAAACAACTTATTAGCAGATGAATTTTAAATTGTGTTGAATACTTTATCCATGAAACAAAGATTAATATGAAAAGACTGACAGTATCATGCACCACCGAGCTTGCAGACCGACTGAAACTCTTCTCCACTGCTCAGGAGACTTGAATGACTTATAGTCACTATAAACATGTGTTCAGCTTTCAACATCTACTAACAGTAAACATGTATATTCCATGCCCAGATGCCATGTGGCACTGATTTTATTTTAATTAAAAATTTTTTGTTGATGCAATATAATTATACATAATAGTGGGATTCATTGTTGAATACTCATACAGGCATATATAGCAATATCATTTGCTTGCTTTCTCCAGTTCCTCCCCTTTTCCTCTCTGCCTCCTTCCCCTCTGCCCTCCCCTGTCTCCTTTCTCTTCTACTGAACTCCTTTCGATTTTCATGAGATCCTCCCTCCCTTTTTCCCCTCTAGCGTTCACATATGAGGAAAAACAACAACATAGAACCCTTGACTTTTAGACTCTGACTTATTTCACTTAACAAGTTCCATCCATTTTCCTGAAAATGGCATAATTTAATCCTTCTTTATGGCAAAATGAAACTCTATTGTGTATAGATCCATTTCTTTATCTATTCATTTGCTGATGGACACCTTGGCTGGTTTCACTGTTTGGCTGCAGGGAATTGTGCTGCTATGAGCATGGGTATGCTTGTGTTGCTAGAATATGCTGGAAACATTATTTTTAAAAGGAAAAACAGGACATAACCCAAATGGTCAACACAGTACGATGGATAAATCTTCTCAGGTTCATACAATAAATACTGTACAGTAATGAGGATGGATGAACTATTTCTAGGTGCAATAGCACAGCTTAATCTCACAAATCTTATGTTGATTGAAAGAAACCAGACACAGAAAAGATTTTCCTGCTTGATTCTATTTATATAAACCTTAAAACAGGTGATAGTAATCTATGCTTTTAAAAATAAAGATTATGGCTACCTTGGAATTGATAATGACCAAAGTGGTCATGAAGGAAGTTCTGAGATTCTGCCAACATTATATTATTTGTTCAGGTTTCTGGTTATATAATATTTCCTCTTTAGGAACACTTATTGAGGTTGTACCTTTATGAGTTGCTCATACCTGTATGTAGGCTATATTTTAATAAATAATCACTTTTTAAAAGAACTTGTGCAATACTTTCAGTTTTTACCTATAGCAACCCTACCAGACTTTCCAAGTGAAGAAGAACAAAGTAACATCCCATCCTGGTTCTGAGAAGTGAAGAAAAAAAATGTAGCCATTGGAAAACACTTAGAACATTCTAAAAACACTGACTAAAGCCTTGTTCCAACTCCAAGGAGGGGAGCTCACCCAGCTCCAGGTTCCTATAGCCCTTATGTCTCACTGAAGGTTGGGGTGAGGTGAAGGAGAAAGCTAAGGAATACTTGCAAAGGCCAAAGGCCAGGGACAGAGACTAAGAAGTCGAGATTTAATCAGAAGACTAGAAATCACTCCTCCTCCTTGGAGCCTTACACCACACCTGTAGGTTCTAGTATAGTAGCAATAGGTTACAGCTGAAAGGGTGGCTGTGTTCAGATTCTATTGAAGAAACAGTTTCTGGGAAAGCCCCACACAACAAGGAGACAAAAATCAGGGCACTAGAGGAATCTGAAGCCAATGACACCTCCAGCTACAGTGAACATTGAGTACAGCTCAAGTCCTGGCCTGATTAATATATCTCATACTATAAATGTATTTCCCTTGATTCTTATTACCTCACATCTGTCTTTCAACAATGACAGCAAATCACAAGCATGCTAAAAAGGCAAGAAAAACGTTCTCCAAGATAGACCCATATATAATTTTTGCATATAGTAAAAACTGTCTCCTGAAAAACTGAATCAATCTACTTATTTTAAGGTAATTTTCCTACCTTAGCTATAAGGCTTAGTTACCTATTCAAGTTAAAATGGCAACAAACTTTTTAGAGATAGCACTGCTAAATTTAAAACATTTTCTGTTAACATGCTTAAATCCTGGCATCTCTGTTCAAATGTCACCTCATCAGTGAGTCCTTCCATCCCTAAAAATAGCAGCACTTCTCCAAACTCCTCATCTATCCTTGCTGCTTTATTTTTCTCCATTGCATGTACCTTTTCTGATATATTACTCCTTACTTGATTGTTTATTAGTTGTTTTCTCTCAATAAAATATGAGTTTTATGGGAGCTATCTGTTTTGTTCCTTACCATTTCCAAAGTGCCTACGAAATTTAAGTGTTTTGTTAATATATGTTAAATAAATGAATAAGTTCATATATACATACACCAATACTTATGTATAAATACATGAACCACATTGTGTAATGCTGGTTAATTTTTACTATGCATTAAAAACTCTGCTAAATTGCTGTGAGTTTTGCATAGATTATCTTAAGCTTTACAGCAACTTTTAAAGTAGGTTCCATTATTGTTCCTTTTTTTTTTTTTTTTTTTTGAAAATGAGAAAAAAAGAACAAAGTGATTAGGTAAAGTATCCAACGTTCCCCATAGATAAATTGGGCTTTTCCTGATCACTTATATTTTGGCTAAATTACAAACATTGTGAGTTATAAATGATAGGAGCTCAGTCAAAAACAGAGCCAATTTACACATCTGGGTAAGATTTTTTAGAGCGCAAATGAAACAATCCTACTATCAGTAGATCATTACCCACATTCAAAATATATAAAGAGAAGATGTTTAAGTCAGCTGACCTGCCATAACAAATGCAGAGGATGAAAAGTTTATTTGGGGCTCACAGAAGTCTCAGTCCATAGACAGCTGGCTCCATTTCTCAGGGTTAGAGGTATATCATCCGGACATCATGGAGGAAGAGTGTAGCATAGGGAATTGCTCACAAGATGATCATGAAGCAGAGAGAGACTCTACTTACTAGATACATAACATGTACCACAAAGGCAAGCCCTCAGGGATCCACCACCTCTAGCCATGCCCTACCCACCTTCAGTTAAAACTCAGTTAATCCTATCTATGATTGGGTTAAAGCTCTCATAACCCAATCATTTGTTCTCTAAATCTTCTTCAGTTGTCTTACACATGAGATTTGGGGGCAGTCTTTTCAAGCAGTCATTAATAAACACATGGAATATGTTATTCCCTTTTCTTTCCTTATTTCCCCAAAGGCTATGCTGACCAAGAGAATAATCCTGAGATGATTATTTCACTACTACACTTGGTGAGCTTCAGAAACTCACATACCCTTCCTATTTCAGTGCCCCAAGGTGAGGTGTGGTAAGAGAATTCTCAGTAGATTAACTGGTGTCCTCTGGGGATTATACAGGAACATAGAACCAGACTTCTTTCTCTCTTCTGGATAATGCTGGGATTAAATTGGCAGCAATAATAACCCCTGATGGCAGGGCCTCAAGAGAAGGAAACATATATAGCCACCCCTCCACCAGTCATGGCAGAATGAAAATTCATTCTTATTAAACGTTCCCACTTATTAAGATGGATTTCTGGGCTAGCAGGTTAATGGGTACAGAACATGGGATACACCCATCAAATGTAACATGTGAGTTGGGCACATTCAGAAGGAAGTCAGAAAGAACATCATCCATATCAGGAAACCATGCAGTACAGAAGGCCCCAAAAGTTCTCCAATGAAATAAATTCTAACTTGCATTTGTGTGTATATCTCAAAGGAGGTACCAACAAAACCTATCTTCCAGTTGTATCCAAGAGAAAATAAAACTGCAAGACCAAAATTTAAAAATTAAACGCATAAAAACTTCACACACTTTTTTTCTAATTCACTCTTTCCTTCACTATGCTATGCTACCTCAGATTTATTTAATGTCAGGTAAGAAGGAGGAAGGGTGAATGAATAGTCCTCTCCACTAGTACAAGACCATGAATCCCACAGTCAGCACAAGTTGGGATAAGAAAGGATTTTAACTTGATTATGATTTGCATCATGTTGTAGTCTGGTTTGGAATATATGCAGTTATTTCAAATTACTTTCTCTAATTGAAAGTTATCAGAAATCTATGGGCTTTGTTTGTCCTAGATACCATCAAGGGATGAAGAAAGCATAATCAAACAGAATTTGTGGAAAGAAATGATGGAGAAAAATTAAACTTTTTTTGCTTATACCCCAGCAAGACAGGATTATTCTAAGCAAATGATAATGATAATGCAGATTCCGTATTGAGCCTTAATATGTAAGAAAAGAAAGTATTAGAAATGAATACAAAAATAATCCTCATGATTTCTAAAAGTTACTTAAATATTGTAAAATCTAAGCAGAGAATCCTGGTTTTCTATTTTTTTCTGCCAATTTAATCCCAGCATTTTCCAGAAGAAAGAAAGATATCTGGTTCTATGTCTGGTACCAAGAATCCAGATTGTGGTGTTAGTCCTGGCATAAATGAGCTATTTTTGACAGAGTTCCACATTTACACAGTCAACCATTTTGCATCTGCTCCAATGGCCATATGTAATCTGAAATATGCATCAAATAATACTCAATAGAGAAAATACAATTAACAGAAAATCCATCTGCTAAGAGACCATCAGATCCTCAAGACTAGGTATTAAAACATCCCTTTAGGTGACAAAAAATAGCAATCGCTATTTGAGTTATGCCAGTCATTATACGAAGCACTTTACTTATTTAATTATCATGGCCAACCTGTGAGGTAGGTATATTATCATTACCAATTTACAGATGAGGAACTTGAGGCATAGAACACATTAAGAAATTTGTCTGTAACCAGCTAGTAGGCAGCAGACAGGACTTGAACTCAAGCAGCCTATGTTCAGCTTAATATTTATGTAAAGGATATGTCTCATGTGGCAAAACTGAACAAGCCAAAATTCTTCAAAAGCAGTTAAGATGAAATTATAAGAGAGTTGCTCCCCTGTGTTTCCTTAAGAACCCAGAACTCTAATGCCAGAGGTGTCAGTTTTGAAAAATTTCCTCTGCCCAAAGTTGATTATAGCATTATTATTAAATTCTCAGTGCCTATCTCTTTTGGGTCTTCAAACCCAGTATGGTGGGCAGGGATTTCTTTAAAGTCAAATTTAGCTGGAGGGGAAATATTAATCATTAAAGGTGGATTGGCCCCAAAGGCTTAGTGTTTCTGTTCTTTTATCTTTGCACTTACTTCTTGTAATACAAATATTACAGGAGTACATACTTCTGCATACTTTTTTTTCTTTTCTAGAAGCCTGAATGCATATTGACTTCATGTGTTCATTATTACCTCAGTTGAGATGAATGTTAAAATCATCAGGATGATTGCATTAATTCCTTCAGCTGCTAGGAGTGTTACTGCCAATGGCTTTAGGTCGAGTTTATCTCAAGGAGTTGTTTTTGGCTGAAAGAAATTGACTCAGTCAAGATTAAGAAATTTATTTGAGTGCAGTGAATTCAGTGGGTAGGCAAAGTTATAGCCAAAATATCTTTTCCCCCTTGCTCTTTTGAGATAATTCTGAAGGGCTACCCATGAAATCAGGTGAGGCCTCTATTGCGACACATCACAGCTCAATTTTATCTTCTGCCCTATTTTTGCCTCCCTCAGACCTCACTTATGGTGTTCCCCAAGAAATGCACTCTCCAACAGATTGTGTGCAAGCTCCAGGGTCTTAGTTCTGTCTTCTGGGGGATACAATCTGTTAGTTAGATTTTTATGGCTGTGACAAACACCTGAGAGAATCAGCTCAAAAGGAGGAAAGATTTATTTTGGCTCATGGTTTTAGTCCATGTTTGACTGACTCCATTGTTTTTTGAGTTTGTGGGGAGGGAGAACTTCATGGTGGGGAGCACATGGTAGGGCTAAATTACTTATCTCATGGTGGCCTGGAGAGAGAGAGAGAGAGAGAGAGAGAGCGAGAGAGAGAGAGAGAGAAAGGGGCTGGAGTCAGATTCTAAAGTACCATTTAAAAGTACACCCTGAATGATTTACTTCCTCCAAATACACTGTGATTCCTTAAGTTGTCAACACCTTTTAATAATGCCATCACCTGGGAACCAAGTCTTAAATATATGAGATTTTGGGGGACATTTAAGATCCAAACCATAATACAAACTAAAAGAGTTGGCAATGGACTTCTCCTAGGAAGCACACTCAGAAATGTGTTTTGGGGCTGGGGATGTGGCTCAAGCGGTAACACGCTCGCCTGGCATGCGTGGGGCGCTGGGTTCGATCCTCAGCACCACATAAAATAAAATAAAGATGTGTGTCCACCGAAAAAAAGAAATGTGTTTTGGAAGCTAGAACCCCTGGTGATTGTGAGGCAATAAGACCATCTCTACAGGTAGGTAACCCTCACAGTCCCTAGTATGCATTTTTTAGAGAAATTCTCAGAACTTTTACCATTGGTGAGGTGGGACAAAATATGGACAAAAATACAATGCACTGGTGCAATATTATGTGCAATATTATGGGATGTTGAGAGATTTGAGGGAGGTGATAATTATCAAAATAAGAGGATCAGATAATTACTGATGGGATAAATGACTTATTAGCAAAAGACAGGTAAAGTTTAAGATAATTAATCATCAACATAAAGTGGTAAATCCAGAGAGTCTCCCTGACATCATATAGAGTCTCCTATTTTCTTTACCTAAAGAGTAGAAAAAGTTGAGGATCAGACCCAAGACTTAATTATAAGAGAATCTGCCCAAAGTAGATTGCTTTCTCAGACCTGGCAACTCTGTCTGTTATGCCAAGGTCAGAGCACTAATTGAAAAAGAGTGGGACCCTGTGAATTGAAATGGGGACATTTGGAACAATTTACTCAAGGATTCTTAAGCCCCAGAATCCTCTGAATTTGTCAGCTAGAGACGTATCTCATTCCCCACTCTTCATTATTTTTATTCTCCCCTTGCTCAGAGACATGTATAGATTCTGATGTAAGGATTATATTTATGCTCAAGTTGTAACCCCATTTTTTCTGTTGACCACTAAAAATAATATAATGATAATAAATAACAATTTACAATGTAATCAGGACCGGATAGTATGGTGCCTACTAAGTGAGGCACCTAGAGTGAAAGTCACTGAAGTTGCTGATAACGCCAAGGTCGCGGGTTCGATCCCCATACGGGCCAGGGAGAGAGAGGCTTGTGGAAAGCCGGTGGTGGCAGTTGAGGCTCTGAGGGTTTTTCCTGAGAGGCTGTTTTGTTTGGCGTGTGTGGTTCTAAAAATAAAGTTAGTTTCTTTTGACAAGTGGCTCCTGATTGTGCCCAGCCAGACTGCGGCATTTGGTGGCTCGCACGGGGAGCGACTGAGGGTAAGTGAACTGCTCGCCCCTGAGGGCAGGGCGAGAGGATGGGTAGCCATTTTAAGATTCCTCTTTTGTTTTGCTTCACTTTTGTTTTAAGTTGCCTGTCCCTGGAGATG
>NW_025999842.1:45176895-45185642 GCF_001458135.2 Marmota marmota marmota
TGGTGTATCTTCCTCCCTTCTGCTTGTCATGATCGTCCAGCTAAAATTTGGGGGCCAACAGAGGTGAGGCAAAGAACCTCACCCCCCCCGCTGGTACAAAGACCTCTCCACAGGTGTGGCTGTATACTGGACTGGTAGTCAGTGACGGGTAAGATCCAATTGCAATGGTACCAACCTAAGGACCATATGTACTATTGGACAACCTAAGGCAGGAACGGTCCCTAAGCCACATGCTTGTTGTTTAAACAGAGAGGGGGAGATGTTGAGAGCCACAGCTGAAGGGGCCCCAGCAAACTTCCAGCTGCCAGCAAACTTCCAGCTGCCGGCTGATGATTGGCTCACAGCGGCCCCAGCAACATCTAGCTGATTGGCTCCTCTGCGGTGATGCTCATTGGGCTGTTTCCCTGCCCTTTCAGTCCACGGAGCTGCTCATTGGGGGACTTTTTTGGCTCCACCCACGTGACCCAGCCAATCGGCCTCAAGAGCAGGAGGATTGTGGGAGGTGGGGAGAAGCTTGTGTGGGAGAGAGAGGCTTGTGGAAAGCCGGTGGTGGCAGTTGAGGCTCTGAGGGTTTTTCCTGAGAGGCTGTTTTGTTTGGCGTGTGTGGTTCTAAAAATAAAGTTAGTTTCTTTTGACAAGAGGCTCCTGATTGTGCCCAGCCAGACTGCGGCATTATCTACTCATGGTACTGAAAAACCTGGCAACAGGTATAGGTAGGAGCTGGAAAAGGATGACTGAGAATGGATCTTGAGCATGCTCCAAAAAGAGGGATGTAATGCACAGTTGGGCAAGGATGTGCATATCATTATGGATCTCTCTCCAATGTAAGATTCAATATACTGGCAAGAACTGCAGGAGACAGTGCTATTCCACTTCCAGATTGGCTCCAGGAAGTTTGGAAAAAGTGATGGCTCATAGTAAGTAAAATGGAAATATAAAAAATTTCAGCATAAATGGTGGAGGAAATAAAGAGTTTAGAAATGCGTTGTTTGAGTTGATAGTCCATACTAACAACAGATCATGATTTACTCCCCAGTTTCTAGACCTAAACTTATTCTTAGATCTGGAACCCATCAACCAAAGGAGAGCCTGGGTAACTATGAGAAAAGAACCTGCAGTACCATTGCATGTATACAGGTAATAATTCCTCCAGCCTTCTTCCAAAGGTAACAATGACCATTTTTTTTCCAGTGACTGTACATTGGAAAAGGGAAATACTAATTCAGAGGATTCTTATAAATAAACTCATTCCCATTCCCAATTAGATTAGGAATATGAGAGACAGGAGATGTAGTCTTGGCTCAGGTCTCTCCACAATGAGTTCAATTAGTCCATAGACACACCTGTCTAGTCCCCAAATGTCTGACTCAAATGTATGTTTTGGAAGTTGGTTAAATTTTCACATTGGTACCTTGATTTGTGAGGTCAGAGCTATTATACTAGGGAAAATCAAAGAGAATTCTCTGAAATTTCCTCACAAGAGAGTGAGAAAAATAATACTTTCCAACTATAATAGTCTACTCTTAAATATTGAAGTGTGCAGTTTAAATGTGTGAATTGTCTGATGTTAATCACATCTCAGTTAAACTGATAAAAAGCTTGCAACTTTGGAAAATGACATATATGTCACCCTTAAATACTGAGAAGATGCAGGAGGGGTGGTCCTGTTTGTGTCTCTATTTAATTCACTAATCTGTGTGGCAATGAACCCAGCACCCATCTTCCACAACTGTTGAGGGTAATCAGCTTTTAGCTGAATGCCTTTCCAGGATTAACCCTTAGTTTGCAAAAAAGGCTTCATCATTTAAGTTTCTGCCATTAGCCTCTAGAGAGCCAGCGACCAGTGATTGCTCAATCCTAGGTTTCCAAGGCATGTCCTCTTTGCCTAAATTAGGGCTATCCTGAAGGGCCACCCAGCTCTGTTACATCTGCCTCATGGTTAAACTTCTCCCTCTTCCCCAAATTTCTTTTCTTACCCGCCAGATATGTTGTTCTCAGGGAGCTTTCCCCAATTAGCCCCGCACACCGACCGCCATATCAGGGTGGCTTTTTTAGGAAATCATAGCTGCACCATTTTACTACTCTATAAAATAACACTTCTTTTTTTTTTTCTTTTTCACTTAGATCATTAAAGATGTATATGGATTCATTTTTTTTGATGGTGTTCTTCTAAGACAATTAATAGTACTTTTAAACTTACTTGTAAATGATTCCTGCATTTGTCAAAGGCCTAGTTTCAAATCTTGAAAACCACCTTCTTCCTGCCTTCTTCATAAGACTGCCAGCCCCAGGTAGCTGCACACAGAACGTAGGTGATCTGACTTATATTCACCTACTGTTCAGAAGCTCCATAATCTATACCCTTTATTGCTACAGCAATAGTATGAAGAAAAACCTTGCAACAACTCGTTTTAATATGAAACAACTTAGTTTTTACCTTACCAAAGCCACCAATTTCCTGTCTTTAAGCCTCTCCCTCACTTCAAGAACCACAAAACCCTGTCATTAACAAAAGCCAACAGTATTTCTCAGCCTTAATTCAAATTCAAGGTTTCAGTTTCAGTTTTAACCACAAAACAGAGCTCCAGAAAAGTGCCTTTTTGGTTGCCTGGATAACATTTCATCAACAATAAAATAAAGTCCCAACTCCTGCCGTGTCAGGTCCTCCACACTTTGTCTTTAAAGCAATCTCCACTGTGCTCCAGCTAAACTGGCTGATATACAAATCACTAAGATATCTTGTCCTTTTTTTGTCATGCCCTCCTCTCTCACAACTCTCTCACCCATTACTCAAGCTCCATCTCTTATGTCATCTGTGATACAGTTTTCATGACCAACAGAGGGAAAAAAACAAAACAAAACAAAAAAAAAAACGCCATAGCTCAAGGAAGAAGACTATAATCATTAATGCTGTGTAGAAGGTCCTATATTCTGTAGTCTCTTTCCATCTCCAGCTTTATCTGGCACTTTGTTTGTGATTTTCAGCCCCACTAGCATTTTTCTCTTTATAACACCTGTCTTAGTCTATTTTGTGCTGCTGTAACAAAATGCTTGAGACTGGGTAATTTATGAAGAACAGATCCTCACATTTCTGGAGCAGAAAAAGTCCAAGAGCAAAGTCCTATACCTAGTGAGGGGCCCCTTTCTCTGCTATCATATGCTAGAGAGCAAGAGAGAAAGAGCAAAAACAGACTGACTTTGCTATTTTATAACGAACCCACTTCCATCACAACAGCACTAATCCATTCTCGAGGGCAGAACACTCACATCCCAATTATTTCTCAAAGGATCAACTTTTGATAGAGTTGAACACGATGGTAATCAAAGTCAGGCTTAGAACAAAGCCGGGGAGAAATCGTGGGTAGAAATAGCCATCAGAATTGAGAAAATCATAAAGTGCAGAAGTCACCTGCAATCTGGGTGGGGCCTGTGCAGCTAATTCACCAGAGAAAATCTAGCAGCCACTGGCAAAACATTCTATCAGCCAGTCACCAAAGACTATGCAGTTTCCTTACACCCTTAGGGGAACACTACCTTCAGCTTCTTTTTTTCCTTCTAAATTTCCTATCGGCCCCTCTCATTAGTGAGTCCTCATCTGCTGGTAGAAATTCTAGGCAATGTAGTTCCCAGGCTTCTAGATAAGTTTGACAAACATTTTCTATAAAAGGCCAGATAGTATTTTAAGCTTTGCTATTATAGTGTGTGGAGCACTTACAGCCACTGGAATTTGAATCAGATGATGTTTACATGTTACACACTCTTATTCCCCCCCCCACCCAACCATTTAAAAATATAAAAAACATTCTTGGCTAGTGAGCCATACAAAAACAGGTGGCAGGCTGGTTTGGGCCCAAGGTGGTTGTTTGCCAACCCTTGTTCTAAACTCTGTGAATCAAGGAGGGTGGAAGTGGCACTGAAATGCCAACAGAAAATCTGTTCCCTCACTAACAAAATTGCTATTATTTTAGCATCTCAGTGAGGCCATAGATGTGAGTTCAGGGAGAGGCAGTGGAAAGCAGGTGCAGATGCCCAAGGAGTCTGAACCACCACTCCTGAAACTTACTTGTGGATTGAAATTTACTTGAGCTGCTCAGATTCAGTCTTGCATATTCCATTCACATTTCATAATGCAGCATGAAGCACGCATCCAGCTTGCCTGACTTGGGTCTCATAACAACTCAGTTTTTGATGGTAGCTCCATTCTTACATTCACTTGGTGAGCCATATCATTGCCAGCTGTTCCTTTTCTACTAGGGCCAAGTTACTAACTAAAACAACTTTACCAATGGAGAAGAGTAGTTGGCAGAAGTGAAAATAGTCTTACTCAAAAAGGATCTGCAGTGTGATGATACTGTTGTTGGCAACACAGTTTATCCTCTTTGGTCACAAATAGTTCAAATACCATTCTGTCTGCTAGATTGTAGGCGTAAATGGCAGGCAAGCTTGTGCAGAGCCTAGTCTTGCTGCAGAAACCCCTCGGGCTCCAAACCTCTCTTAGAACAAGTAGACTTACAGTTTACCTGCTAAATGGACCAGAGCCGTATACCCAAATAGAGTATTTGTGTCTCCTAGTTTCAGAGAGATACATGAAGTACTGGGTCTCTTTCTTCTGTGGCCTTTGGAAAGTATGGCTGCTTGTCCCTTGTTAGAGAAGGAACCTAATATTTCCATACCACTGCACCACAAGAAACGTTATAATACCACAGAGCTGTATGCTTTCACATGGTTCCTTTCCCTTCCTTGGTCATGTGCTTGTCTTCCGGAGGCTTCTCATCCATTAACTGCTTCCTGGTAACCTGGTTGAATTGGAATGCTCCGATATGTGGAGTGTCAAGACATTCAAGCTCCCTCTAAAGCCAGAAGCTGCTATTCAAGGTACCTGTATGTATGGATGAGGTAAGGAGTTTGCACCATAATATAAATGAATGTACTGCTCCTTCATAAAAACGAACAAACAAAACAAAACAAAACAAAAAACAAGAAAAAGAAATTATCAGCTAAACCAAACAGTGTGCTTAGTGACCTAGTTCTCATTCTGGTACAAACTTCTTAATTCACTGGGGACAAGTAGAAAACATAGACCCGAAACCAATTCACAGGCAACACTTTTAGAATCCCTACTCTAGTCCAGACCCCAACATGACAGAGATCAGACATAGCTTCGATAAAAGACAGCAAAGTTGTTCTGCTGAAACTCAGGGCAAAGGTGAGGTGTTGTAGGTCATATTACTGATGGAAACTAAAAAGGAAGCATTTGCTAGGTCAGTAGGTTCATATCACATGCCGGAGGCTGATGTGGTTTTGGAAAGATACCAGCCATTGCTTGCCTCAGATTACCAGAGGTCTACTTCCTCCTGGCAGAGAGTCATATATGCTTATCAAATGTATGAGTGACCCAAACCCCTCATGCTATTTGAAGGACTGTGCCTTCAGGCTACTTCTGGAAATAATTTTAGTATATAAGTCAAGATTTATTTAGGAAATAGGTGGCATGCTCAAATAGTTAACTGAGGGATTTTTTTTTTTTTTTACGACTATTTACAGTGCTACTAGCAAGGTGAGGGGACAAGGAAGGGTTGGTAAAGCAGCCAGGAAGTGAAAAAGCTAAAAGTCATTATCATCCTGAAGCCTAAACATTAACAAGATATGATATGGCTGAGGCATGAGGGGCTGCCTCCCAGAACATTGTGGAAAGATTGCAGCACCTATGAAAAATGTGAGTCCAAAGAAGAAGTGTACGTCATCACTTTTCTCATGGCTGTAATCTCCTGTTGGTACCTTGCTTTGGTCAAATCCAACTCTGATTCAGAGGGCATGGGAGTCCTAGTGATGTGATCTTACGAGGCCAGCCTCCATGACACCCAATCAGGTGTCACCCAATTAGAGAAGGGCAGAGATTGGCTCAGAAGAAGCAAAAT
Source organism: Marmota marmota marmota (assembly GCF_001458135.2). Lineage (NCBI taxonomy): Eukaryota > Metazoa > Chordata > Mammalia > Rodentia > Sciuridae > Marmota > Marmota marmota. The sequence goes on from NW_025999842.1 coordinate 45,182,814, forward strand.
AGAGAGTAACATGTATTATTAGAAGGTAAATAGAGAAGGACATTCATTCACCCATGAGAGAAAATTTTGATAAAATAGGTTATATCTCTACAATCAAATATCATATAGCAATTGAAAAATGAACTAGCTTTCTCATGTAAATAAATCTCAAAACATAGTAAGTTAAAAACAGCAAGCAGCAGCAGGATACCCACAGTATAACATTTATGTAACATTTAAAATCCAGTAAAACTATATTTATGGATACATAAATATGTTCAAAAAAGATGTTCTAGCAGAAACCACCAAGGATGCAGTTTTTTTAAAAAAATATTACTGTTATGAGTTGAATATGTCTGAAAATATCTATGTTCTACCTTCACCCATTAATTATTGGGCTGAGTGTGTTTAGTTATCTATTGCTGTGCATCATGGGTTGAATTGTGTGCTTTTGAAAAGGTATATCAATTCATAATCTCCACTACCTTAGAATGTGAACTTTTTTTGAAAATAGGGTCATTGTAAATATAATTAAGTGTCGTAAAATGTGGTCAAACTATAGGCTGAAGCCCTTAATCCACTATGATAGGTGTCCCAGGAGGAGAAGAGACACGGGGGTGGGAGGGAACCATGTGCGTACAGAGGTGGAGGTTGGAGTAATGCAACTGCAAGACAGAAAGACTAGGAAATGCTGGCAAATGCCAGCAGCTAGGAAGAGGCAAGGAAGGATTCTCCCCTAAAGCTTTCAGAGGGAGCATGGTCCTGCCAAAGCCTTAATTTCAGATTTCTAGACTCCAGAATGGAGACAATAAATGTCTATTGTTTTAAGTTGCCCAGTCTGTGGTACTTTGTAAAGGCAGCACTAGAAAGCTAATAAAACCTGAGGACTTAGGGCGAGTGACATGCTTCAAGGCTATCAGGCCTCATGAGGTACAGGTAGGTGACTCCATCATTTTGTCAAGAGTGTCAGCTGCTTCCCTGGTTAGCATATTTCAGGCCTCAGCTGTGCAGAAGTGCTATGGCTCAGGCACTGCCCATCTCTGGACACTCCCAGTTCCCATGGCTTCAGCCCTTACTTACTACTCTGGCTTTCTATTTTTATTGTAGGAAAACCTTTACATTTCTGATATATGAGATTTCTCTTCCTAGTTCACAGTAGGCTCTGTGTTTATAAAATATGTTTGTATGTTGCTATCATTTATGAGTTTGGACTGGAATGGAGGAAGATTTTGTTTATATTCAATCAGTGATATTGAACTGGATGTATGCCATCGTCTCCTTAGACCCAGATTTATTTTTTGTTTCTCATGGTCCTGAGTCAAATTACTTACTAAAGAGCTCATTGAATTCACGAATACTATAAATGAAGTGCCAAAGTACTTAAGGGAACGAGCTACCCAGTGTACTCAAACGACAATCCTGGAAAGGTCCCAGGAGCAGATGCCTCTGGGTTTCATTTATTTGTGTGCTGTTTTAGAAGCAGAGACACTGTTTGATGCAGTGGGAAAAACACAGGAAAAGAAAGAAGCCTGGATTCTAGGCCTGGCTTAAATTATATCTAGTAAACATTTGTTGAAATCTACCACGTGCAATGTAATGCTTGGAGCTCTGGATTATGCAGTGTGAGGGTGGACAGAATGGAAGATAATGATGAATAATGTATCTAAACTGTTGGTTCTGCTTGCAAAGCCCCCACAGGCTATGTACTACTCTGGCTGACCTCATATTGTACTACTATCCTCTGTGTGTCCAGCCTCACTGGACATTTTGATTCATGTAGCCATCCAACTTATTCTCATGGATTGAAGAAATTTTTTCCATTGTTCTCTTCAGCTACTTAAGTCTCCTGTCAGAATATCACCTTATTGTAGATATTGTGATTAGTACATATCACTATCCAACATTTGTCTTGTTAATTTGCTGTATACATTTTTCTGGTCTTTCCATCTTCTTATTTGGTATCATTCCCTTGGACATGATTTTGGACAAAGACAAGATTTTGATTTAAACTTTGTTCTATATTCACTTTCTTCTAGATGCTATGACTCTAACAGTAAGAAAAAGAATATGCTAGAAAAGGTATTTTTTTTCATTAGACAAAGAGATATGAACTTAGTAATTAATGATACATAATATTTTTTTTCTTTGGATTCAAAAATGGAGCTGGCTTGCAATTATCTGCCATTAGGGAGTGGTTTAAGAATTGTATAATTGTGTATCAGATATAGTTGGATTATCTAGTGGACCATTTGTGTAGAGGGTATATTTTTGAAAGCATGTTGGAAATGTGTATCTGAACATACATAAACATATGCACATGTATCCCCAGCGCCCCAGGACGGATGGCTTCCCACATTCAAATGGTTTCCTCGTGGGGCTGTGTCAGTGCTTCCTGTGGCTCAAGCAATGCCCAACTCTGTTGACTGGATCAGGGATAGAGGCATTAAAACAAAGGGTAAAAATAAGAGAGGCTTTCCTCCATATCATGGCCAATAAAACAATCAGAATGTTCTGCTTTCAATCCCTGACACTTTAGCTTTGCTACTGGAGACTTACTTCCCAGAGGACACAATAATGGTTTTATCGATCTGGAAGTTGAGTCTGCCACCGGGCCTTTGAGGCTTCTCATGTTTTAAACTATAGGCAAGGGAGTGCACAGGACATTGGGTATTTGTACTCATGCCATGATTAATCATAATTATCAAGTGTAAATAGGGCTGCTGGGGCCCGTAATAACTTTGTTTAGAACTCAAGGGATTTTCTGAATGAAATTATGGCTATCCAGAACCTGTGCGTGTAATTTTATTTGGAAGAAGAGGCTTTTTTTTTTTTTTTTTTTTTTTTTTTTTT
>NW_025999842.1:45185664-45302610 GCF_001458135.2 Marmota marmota marmota
TGGTTTTTTTTTTTTTTTTTTTTTTTTCTGTTTTAAGGAATCAAAGTGAGATCATCCTGGATTATTGGGGTGAACCAAGAATTTCATGGCAAGTATCTGTACAGGAAGAGGTCCCAGGAGCAGGAAAAGACATGAACACAAGAAGAAAAATGCACAGAAAACTACGTGGATATGGAGGTAAAGATTGAAGTAACATAATTTCCAGTCATGGAATGCAAAGAATCATAGCCTGCCGCAAAAGTTTGGAGAAGCATGGGATGAATCCTCCCTCGGAGCTTTAAAAAGGAATCAATCTTGTTGACACCTTAGTTTAAGATTTCCAGCCTCCAGAACATTGAGATGAGAGATTTTGGTTGTTTTGGTCACATTCCTAGTAATTCGTTACAGCAGGCCTAGGAAACTCATGCTGTTTCTTAATGTCTCTTAGTCCTTTTTTTTTTTTGCCCAGTAATAAAATTAATAGGTAATCAACCAACACTACACAATTGAAGTAGGACTATCAAGGTGTCAGATGCTTTAGACATTAAGATTTGGATTACTCCACCCTGAGGTGCTGGCTGTGGGACATAGAATAGGCCTTATATTTTATGAAAAGGAAGTCGTAAATGCCAACCACAGCAGCATGACCAGTGACAAATGAAGACTATAGTGGCCAAGTGTATTTTCTTCCTTGTCTGCAATGTATATTTTATGTGCATTCATTGTATTATTTCTTTTTTCACACTTTCACTTCCCGTTGTTAGTTTTCTATGCAATTCAAGGTACTACCACAAAATCAGAGATGTAAAGCAACATGCATTTACTATCTCACAGTTTCCAAGAACCAAAAGCCTGGGCATGGATTTAAGTGGTTTTTCTCCACAGCAGCAATCTCTGCTGAACTTGAGGTTCTCTTGCAAGGTTATTAGGTTGTTGGCAGAATTCAGTACCTTGCAACTGTAGGACTGTTATTCCTAGGTCTTTTCAACCACTGAGTCTACCCATAACCTATAGAGACCTTTATACATGTAAACTGCCATTTGTAAACCAACTTGGGAAGTTTGTTTCTTCAAGGTCAGCAAAATAATGTCTCTCTCTGAATCTCATCTTTCAGGGAAGTTCGAACTCTACCTTTCTTTTTTTCAAAACTGAAGCAAAATATTACAACCAAAATATAGACATTGTTACAATCGACTAATATTATTCAGACTTACTGTTTTGCTCATCTGTGTGTGTGTGTGTGTAGTTTTACACAATTTTGTCACATGTGATTATGTATTCAGAACCATAGTTAAGTGGTTCCATTTACACAAATGCTGCATCTATCTACCCCACCTCCACTTCTAATCTCTGGCAATAACTTGTTTTCCACTTCTAAACATTTTTCATTTCAAAAATGTTACATGGATGGGTCATACAGCATGTAACCTTTTGGTACTGGCTTTTTCCTACTCATCCTAATTTCCTGGGGATTCATCCAAGTTGTTACTTCTTATAAATAGATTATTTATTTTTCATTAATAGTGGCATTTCTGAGTACTAGTGTACTATAGTTTAATTATTCACCCTGGACTTTTTCTGGTGGACATGGAAGGCAGATAATTGAGCTTCTCCAGTCCTAAGGTTTGGATTATGCTTGGGATCTATCACTCCTTTCTTCTTTCCCGTTTCTCCTTTTTACAGTTCGAATGTGTGTCCTGTGCCTATCTTACACTTCATTTGGGAAGCAGAAATAATTTTCCTCAGGAAAAATTGTCTCTTCCATGTCTGATATAGATGATACTTAGGTAAGACTCTGGGCCTTAGACTTTTCAAGTGAGGTCAGAACAAGTTCAGTCTTTCACAGGTATTTGGATGAAATGAATGTATTTCTCAAGTGAGAAGGATAAAAATATTTGGAGACGAGCATGGTGGAATGCAATGGATGGAATGTTTATTTCCACCCCAGATTCATATGTGGGGAAGTCTAACCTTGAAGGTATTAGGAAGTAGGGACTTTGGAATATGATTAGGTTATGATGAATGGTCCTTATGAATATATAAACTTTGTGCCTTTATAAAAAAGAACCCTGAGAGATTCCTAGCCCTTTGGAGAACACAGTAAAAGGAATGGTCTATGAATCAGGAAGTGGGCCCACAGACACCAAATCTACCTGATTTTGGTCTTGGGCTTTTTCCAACGTATCGAACTGTGAGAAATTTATTAGTTTGTAATCAACACAGTCTATGGCATTTTGTTATAGCAGCTCAAATGGAATGAGACAATGAGATCTCATTTTTCTGGGATAAATGCCCATAGCTGGGTTGTATGTTATTGCATGTTTAGTAAGATTCTGCCATACTCTTTTCCAAAGTGGCTCTAACATTCACATTCCCACTAGCGATATAAGCATAATTCAGTTTTTCTGCATCCTCACCAGCATTTGGTATTTGATGTTGTCACTAGTTTTATTTTAGTCATTCTGTAGCTGTGTAGTGATAGCTCATTATGGTTTAAATTTGCATTTCCCTAATGGCTAACAATGTTCAGCATCTTCTCATGTGCTTATTTGCCATCTGTATACCCCCTTCAGTAAGATGTCTTTTCATGTCTTTTGCTCACTTTCTAATAGTGTTTTTTTTTAATGTTGAGTTTTGAAAGTTGTTTATACAGTCTCAGTATAAGTCTTTTTATCAGACATGTACTTCGTAAAACTTTCTTCTAGTCTTTTTCTCCCTTCTATTTACATAGCCTTTGCCAGAATAAAAAAAAAAAAAAAACCTTATTTTTTTTGATGAGGTATAATTTATCAATTTTTAGGGAATTATCATGTTCTGGAGGCCCTGTCTAAGAACTCTGACTATCCCAAAGAGAAATTTTTTTTTTCTATTTTATTATTCTAAATCCAATACAATATTCTCTTGATTCGTATAGCTACATAGTAAGCCTTACTATTGGGTACTCCCACTCTTTTATTCTTGGTCAATGTTGTTTTAGATAACCTTACACCATTGCCTTCCCATATAAATTTGAGAATAAATTTAAACTGTATTTACAAAAATCCTTGTTGGGATTTTTATAGGAATAGCATTAAACTACTAGTTTAATTTGGAAAGAACTGATGTCTTTACTGTGCTAATTCTTACAACCCATGAACAAATATATATTTCCATTTATTTATGTACATTTTGATTGCTTTTATCAGAATAGATTTTAGCATATTTTGTTGAGAATTCTTATGTAAAATTCCTGAGATATATTTGTCTATAATTTTAGTGTTTTAAAATTGTCTTTGTCTTCAGTAATGAAATATAATAACTTCATGAAATTGGTTTAAAAATCTTCTTTCCTATGTTTTGGAAGAGATTGTACAAAATTGCTGTTAGTTTTTTAAATGTTTGATACATGTCTCCCCTGAAACCATTTGGGCTTGGAAATTTCTTTTTGATAGCTTTGAATTTATAAATTTAATTTCTTTAATTAAATTAAAATTAAACTATTTGGAGCATTTCATCTTGTTGAGTTTTAACAGGTGCTGGTTATTAGAAATTAGTCCTTTATTGAGTATTAATTTTTATAGTATTTCTTATTGTCTTTTTAATGGTTTTGTAGATGTGCTCTTGTTCAAGTTTGATATCAGTGATGTAGTTTTCATTTTCTGATTATTTTTCTTGCTGGAGGCTTATCAATTTTATTGATTTTCTTAAATCAGAATTTTGTTTCATTGATATTCTTCTTTGTTTTCTATTTCCCTTTCCATTGATTTCTGCTCTTACATTTATTATTCTCTTCCTTCTGCTTTTTCTTGGTTTCCCTTCTTTTCCTCTTTTCTTGAAAGAGGAACTTCTATAACTTATTGATCTTGTTTCACTTCAAATGAAAGCATTTAGTGCTATCCTGTCAGCACTGTGTTTTCTTTTAATCCTTATTTTTTAAAAATTTATTTTAGTATCCAGGGTTGAACTCAGGGGCACGCAAGCACTGAGCCACATCCCCACCCCTATTTTGTATTTTATTTAGAGACAGGGTCTCACTGAGTTACTTAATGCCTCGCTTTTGCTGAGGCTGGCTTTGTCTCAGCCTCTTGAGCCACTGGGATTACAGGCTTGCAACACCTTGCTGGGCTCAGAACTGTTTTGCTGCATCATAGATGTTTAGAAATGTTGTAACTTTCATTTTATTTTTTGAAACTTTCTCCTTGTCTAATTTATGATTTAGCAAAGCGTAATTTAATTTATGTATGTTTAGAGATTTGCCTGTTGTTTTGTATTACAGAATTCTAGTTTAATTTCTTACTTAAAAAAAATACAGGCATTTTTCAAATCTTTCAAATTTGTAGAATTTTGTTTTTATGTGCAGGTTACTTATCCATCTTGGTGAATGCTCCGTGGGTGCTCCAATAAAGCATATTTTGCCATATTTGGATAGAGTGTTCTATCATATTTATACTTTAAACTAGATTCTTTTGTTGAATGTGCTGTTCAGACCTGCACATCTTTGCTGATTTTCTATCTAGTAGTTCTGTCAGTTGCTGAGAGATGGCATAGTTTCTGATCATAACCATGAATTTCTTTCACCTCTAACCAGATTTTGTTTCATGCATTTTGAGGCTCTGTGGTTTGGTGTGCACACATTCAATATCATTGTTTTCCTTGTGGGTTCATCTTTTAATCATCATGTAATCTCCTTCTGTGTCTGTACTAATTTCATTTGCTCATAAGTCTACTTTATCAAATGTTAATATAGCTAATAATTTTTTTAAGTAGAATGTTTGCATGGTATACATTTTTCAATTCTTCTGGTCTCAACCAGCCCATTTTATTATATATGAAATGAATTTCTTATGTATAAAATACAGCTGGGACATGTTTCTTGTTGCTTTTGTTTATTATCTTCCCAGTCTGTGAATTTTATTGGCATATTTAGACCATTTGGAGTTATTGTTGATAGATTAGCACTAAAATCTGCCATTTATTTTTTTCCTCTTTCTTATTCCTGTGTTTACACTTTCCTTACCTTCCTGTGTGTGGGTTATGTGAATATCTTTTAGGATTCCATCTTGATTCATTTATGGTACTTTGTATCTTTTGGGGCAATATTTTTAGTGATTTATCTGGGCATTACAATATACATACATGAATTATTATAATCTAGTTCGTTTCAAGGCTTCTTCAAGTGAGGTATGGAAATCTTACATTTAGAGCTTTTCTTTTCTAATTATAATTTTTGTAAATATCAGACGGTGTTATATATTTTTGTTTCTATCATCAAATGTAATTAATAAAACAAATGTGTAAAAAGGATATTCTCTTATGAATGCATACACATATATCCAAAATTCTGCTCTTTCCATTGTTCATTCGTCCTTCTCAGTGCTTCCAAATTCTTTCTTTCATCATTTCCTTTCCATTTCAAGAGCCAACTTTGGCTACTCTTTAAGATGAAGTCAAGGAAGAACACGAACAAATAGTAGCTCACAAATCTTAATATATTTACCATCTGCCTCTTTATTCATAGACATATGATTTCTCTAGTTTTTAATTTCTTAAACTTATTAATAAGGGCATTGGATGTGGTGCTCTCAAACATTTCTCTTACATTCTATTGTTCCACAGCTAAAATCAATCCTGCAATTTATTATGTGAAAGTAGATATTTTCCCCCTTACTGACCACATTTCATCTTAAGCAGTGAGGAATTGGACATTAGAAAATAAATAATTAACAAATATGTACTCACTTTATCATGCCAATAATATAGAATGAAAGTGGAAAGAAATCAATTTCAGTCTGCTGACACTGCTTCAGGGAATTAGATTTATGGAAGTAGAGTTCAGGTTTCCATTGTGGGCTGGCAGGAGTCCATGCTGTTTTGCACCTGCCATGGAAGTCAGCATGTGCCACCACAATCTGGAAACATGGTTCCACAGATGCTATTCTGCACTCATGACTCCAACGGGTCAAGCCATCCCCTGGTTCACAGAGCAAATGCCCTCCATTTGAATTTCCAAAGAATTATTTTTTAGTCATCATTTTGGGTGTGCTTACTAGGTGAAATGGGTTAGTTACTTTATGAAATATGCTTTTCGGGATTCAATCTCATCTCTAGGGAGCAGAATGAGACATTTATTTTATGTTTTTATTTTTTCTACCATAGAAGTAAAGGATTCATCCACACGTATTTTTGAAACAGAAAATTAAAAAAAAAAGAAGAAACCCCTGTTATGATAGATATTTTGACACAATTAAAACTGATGTTTTTTAAAAACATTTTTTTTTAAAGGTCAAAACAGGAAAGCCCTTTATTCTGCAATGTTGGTCATGAACCTGGAACTGGAGCTCCTACATACCAGACCAGATATAGTCTTCAGAGGGTTTGTTTGTTCTGAAGAGGTAGGATCAAAGGTTTGTTTTTGTTTTGTTTCTTCCTTTTAAATAAATTGGTGGCCAACATTACAAATTTTTAAAAGTATGAACACTTTTATTTCTATACTCTCATGAGAAATGAGACACTAAGGGTCCATATTCCATGTATCAATTGCTATACTAGCAGGAGGTATGTGTCATCCTCTTTAGATATTAAGTGCTTTCAACTCCAAGTGGGAGCCAGCCTCCCCATATTGTTGTCTCTGGACCTCCATATCAAACGCAGTTGTCATTTACCAGTATCATTCACGCTTCTGGGCTTATAGTAGAGTTGAAGATGGCAGAATATGTTTCAATTGACAGTGAAAAATGAAAGATGAATCAAGAGAGGCATTTGTTTAAATAAAAGAGATGAAAGATATTCGTAGCAGAAAACACATTTTAATATATTTGTTGTAATAATACCACTTGGGTGGTCATTCTTAAAAATACATGGCCCGAGTCCCCTCTCATAATACTTCCTAGCCCTGTGGCCACGAGTTTGCCTTTCTCCTCTCAAGTGACAAGTGGATTCGATGACAAACATACTTCCTCTACTTTTGCAGTTTGATTTTGTTTCTGAGATTGTGAGCCATAGGCTAAATGCATGGCCTGTGTCCACCTGTGCATTCTGATTTCTACTTAAGAAAATAAATCAATGCTGACTCAATTTAGGGATTGTTTCTATATCTGGATAGATCATCACATAGCCTACATCTAAGTAATGTGTGTCTCTGTTTGGCCTTATTGCAACATACTCCAGACTGAATCAAGACTAATAAAACTTAAAAGAAGAGTAATCAGATGTTGAGACTAATACAACTGCATCAGAATAAAGCAGAACTCTGTTTTCTGTGTTAGATTGTAGGTATTGTAGATCATTTTATTCCAATTGGAAAGTACACTAGGAGATATGTTATCTGTCATAAAATATCTCCCTTCTTTCCTCCATGGACAGATTTTAACATTAAAGAAAGAACTTTCAGGTGTTCTATAGGGACCTTATGTTTGTTTCAGTGGCCTAGAAATCCATCCATTAATTTATTTTAGGATTTGATATCAACAGTGTCTCTCTAGTGTTTGTTATCTTCCAGGTTAACATTTCAATTCACTTTGGAGGATGCTAGAAGTTCAGAAGTGTTATATATCTATCATATTTCCATTGATTTTTTTTGGACAATTTATATACCAGAAGCCACTTACACCTTACTTAGAGTTAATCCCAAGACAGGGCTTTTCCTTTTAGTTTCAGAGAGATAATATTCTAATACTCTATAGACCACTTGAATAGACCAGAGTTGTGAACAAATTCAAATAATATCACTCCTACTTCAATTCTCTGTAAGCTGTGGGGAGACTTTATGAAATAACATATAGGTAGAAATTATTAAGTGAGGCACAGCAGCTGTCTTTACCTTAGAATGGTATTAAATAAAATAGCACATCGAACCTGTATTAAATAGGGTTATGACAGAATATTGACTTCTGACTATTTTGTTATTAAAAAAAAGAATGCTTACAAAGCTCAAAAAAGAAATATAAATGTACAATTTTCATTCCTTTATGAAAGCAAGGCTAACCTCAAGAGTGGTCTTCCTATCTGTGTATGGGGTGAAGGTGGGAGTTCATAACCCACTTGAATCAAAGTGTGGAATATGATATGTCAAGAAATTTGTAATGTTTTGAACAACCCACAATAAAAAATTAAAAAAAAAAAAAGAGTGGTCTTCCTGAGCTAAAAGATTATCTTTTATTGCCGTTGAACTGCAGTCATTACTGTCCTGAATTTTAATATTTATTGGTGCCTAGTAAGTTCTTCAGATGCTGGGAACCTGTTTCCTTATTGGTTCCATTTTCTGAGAACACAGCAGATCTGAGAAGGAATAGCTGTTGGTGTCTGACTTCCATGCTTGTTACATGAGTGCCTGGAATTCCAGAGATTCTTGGTAAGATGAATTCTGAATGAGCCCACCAGCATGTCAGTGTACATGTAAAATTGTCTTCTTCATATCCAGGAAAAAAAAAAATCTTTCTTTTTGTTTATTCCTCAAAGTCAGGGATCATTTGGCTGCATCATGGTAATGCTTTCATCCAAAAACTTTTCCTTTCTCCAAAAACTAAATACCAGGAAAAGAGTAGGTAGGCAGCTCAGACTAGTGGGCTAAAATGCTTTCAAAAGAACTTGGTTAAAACTTGCAAATTCCCTCTTGCCTGTGTGTCTGTGGCCCCATACACTTCCAACATTTTTCTAGTGATAATATACAGGAATGGAATCTGTAAAATTCAACTTCTTGACAGCCATTTAGGGATAACTGACAAAGGGATAGGAAATCATGAGATAAAAAGGGTGTCAACTTTTATAGCTCTGTCAAGACATCTTCCCAGAGGAACACAGCTGGGTAGGACATGACCATCCATTTGCAGGTTTATTTAGGAAAGTCCTGAAGGATATAAAGTCTGAATTTTTGAATATGAGTTTACTGCAAAACAGATTCAGACCCCCTTCACCCATTGTTTCTTAATGAATTAACCTCTGTGGTGTCCAAACAGAGCAAGCATAATAATAATAACATATCTCCTAATATTCTTTCCAATTGGAAAAAAATGATCTACAATACCTGCAATCTAACACAGAAAACAGAGTTCTGCTTTATTCTGATGCAGTTGTATTAGTCTCAACATCTGATTACTCTTCTTTTAAGTTTTACTAGTCTTAACTCAGTCTGGAGTATGTTGCATTAAGGCCAAACAGAGACACATATTACTTATTTAATTTAGAGAAAAAGAACTCCTTTTGCTCTTCACTTCAATTTTGGAGTCTGTGTGGACTGCTGAATTTCATGAACAGTTGTATTCATGGTGATTTTGGTGGTGTGAGGTGCAATCATGGACGTAGAAATGAAATCAGGATCATGTAGTAAGACCAGAATCCTCAGTAGCGAGGGACATAGTTAACATACTGCGCAAAGAAATCCTGGATGAGTTTGTAGGTTATTTGTTAAATATTTCGTTAAATATGATTTGTTCCTACCAAAACTCATGATTAGGTTTGGTCCCTAAAGTGGCAGTATTGGGAATGGGGCCTAGTGCGTGGTATTTTGGTCATGGAGTAGAATTTTCATGAACAGATTAGTGTCTTTTTCTTGAGCATAGATTAGCTACCCTGTGTTAGGTCCCTTTCTCTCTTTCACACGTACCTGCTTGTTTTTCCACCATGAGTTAAGGTAACATGAGACCCTCATGGTAAGCCAAGCAGGTGAAGATAAAAAAGCTCTTGGACTTTGGAAGCTCTTGGAAGATTTTCAGAACAGGAGCCAACATCAACCTATTTTCTTTAAAATTACCTAAACCCAGAAATTCCATTACAGCAACAGAAAATGGATTAAGACAATCTCCATGTTTAATAGTCAAATGCCTCCATGTTTAAGTGGAAATTAGCCTTCCTACAAAAACAGAAAGTCACTATCTCTGAATTCTTACAGTAAAAGTTACAAATGTTCTAGTAACACACATAGCAATTGGAGCTTGAGGAGGCCCATAATGGTAACACACATCACCAGAAAATCAATTAATGAGAAACAATAAGAATATTAAAGTGTTCATCTTTGTGATAGTCCTGAAGCTGAGTATTTAGTAGATGAAGAGAAATAAGTCAAACTCAGATTTAAACCTATTAACAAATTTACCTTCTCATTAGGTTCAATTTCATCCATTGATAAAATGTAGAAGAGAAACTAGTTCTCAAGTTTGTTATAAAGTAAAAAAGTGTGTTAAATAAATGAATAGTGACATATAAATACAGAAATAATAATAATAAAAAAAAGGATGTCAATACTCTGGCTGTTCCTTCCTCCATTCACTTGGTCATTTTAGCATTCAATGTAGGGAATAAAACTAAAACAAACTATTGTTAGTGTTTGGATATTAGTTATTCTTTTAATGAAATTTTTGAGCCTTACTTGTATCAGTGAGTGTAGGAATATGCTCTTTTCTTGGAAGTGAAAGAAGAAAATTAAAAGGAGAAAAATCATGTGCAAACAATAACTGTTGTAATTATAAAAACTTTATTTCACTCTTTAATTAAATCTCTATAAGCACCATGTCATGAACTGGCAATCTAGAAAGAGGACACTGGAATGCTGTAGTCAGTAACAAACTGCAAGCCGATGATGTGAAGTTACAGCCACAAGGAGCATGTGAACAAGACCACATTTAGAAAGGTTCACTTGAGTATCCTGTGTTAACGCTCAAAACAGGAATCTGGCATTGATTCGTTTACATTTTCTACGGTCAGAACCCAAAGCATGTGCAGTTAAACATCAAAAGAAACATTTCATCACCTTGACAGTTTACAGTTTGCTAAAACTTGACCCTGAAAGCATAAATGTTGCCATCTTATGTTCTCAACCAGTGCTTGGCCACAGGCTGAAAAGATTGATTCCTTAAAAATTTAAACAATGCTTACAGGCTATGTTCAACATTGTGCAAGTCACCAGAAAGGCCTTTTAATGTGTGTATTTCTCGTATATGATCACCAAACCATTGTTTACCTAATGAAATTGTGAAAAACTATACATTTTCAGCAAAACGTTTTAATTTGGTCCTCTATTAAAAGACAATTGCCAAGATGTTTCACATAAATTTAATTCACAAGCATGTACACAAGAGAATCACTATAAAGAACATTGCTTCCTGGTTTATGAATAAAAAGTTTATCCTCTACTTACACTAAAACATACAAAAAATAATCTACAAAAATCGTTTACAGTTGATTTTAGCTAAAGAAAAAGCTTTCTTCGGAAACAAAAATGATTGTGTGGTGGTAGTATCTTAGCCATCAAAAAAGGAATGTAAGTAACCAATAAATATAATGTGCTTTCTCCATATAGACATATTTACACTTGAGTCTTTGGCTTATGTTATTTTCTAAAAAGAACTTTAAATGATCCAGCCATCATTGCACATTAAAAGAAAATAAGCCAGTTATATATATTTATATATTTATATAGAGATCTGCTACACTTGGAACATATAAAAAATGAAAGTTACTGTGAATTTGCACAGCTTTTTTTTCTTCTTTCTTTAACTATTCAACAGCTTTTCCTTTAAAAAGGGAGAGAAATGCCACATAGAAAGTACGAATTCATGCAACATGTGGTGGCTGTTTGACTGAAACGAGGAGAAAAGGCTGCATATTCACTGTACAAACACTGATAAGTTCTCATTTGAATCTGGTTCTTATTAAATATAATTTATGTGGCACTAAATGTGGACACTTTAATACAGTAATAGAAACTAATCAAGTCCTTTTTATTAAGATACACAACTTCATAAGAAAAATACTTTTACCTCTCAAATGTAAAATCCTCCCACCCCCCACATTAAAATCTTTCTGCACAGGTGTAACAGGTACAACAGTTGCTGGCTCAACAGGTGAATGGGTTTCTGGTTGGATGCACTGTAAAAGGTCTCACCCAACTAAGATGTTTCCAGGTACTCCAAAGCTACATCATAGCAGAAACGGTACTGCTCCTAAAAACATTAAGACAAAAGGGTTGAGAGAAGTTTTAAAAAGGTGAATGGTGAATAATAGCTAACAACTGAGTACTTGAAATCCAATTTAGATTATTAAAGAATTTCAAATTATTTTTATATATACAAGGTGGAATCTAGGCATACATATTTTATACTTGAGTCAAATGACACCTGCTTAAAAAAAAGAGAAATGATGTTAAAAGACATTTTATCTTTCTCTATCAAAAATTTGATATATTTTCTATCAAAAAATTCTTAAATGTCCAGATTTTTAATATGATTATAGTAGTAATACTTCATCATTACAGAAAATTTTCTCAGCACATAAAAATATAAAGAATCAGAAAAAGAGATATAATTCAACCAACCATAAGAACCAACTGTTTAAATATTGCCTTACTTTGTTTCAGCCTGCATTATCTCAGAATGAATATAATTACATATTTTGGTATAGGATTTTATATTTTATTGTCTTTTATGTAACAATGTTATGAAGTTTTTCCCATGCTACTTAATATCTCTAACATTACATAAAAATCTATCATATTGATTGTTTCACTATTAAGTTGCTTTTTACTGTTTTCTCTGTTTTATATTGCTTACAAAGTGTGCAAATACTTTTCTCCATATTTTATATTATTGTCTTAGGAGAGAGGTGGGGAAGGGAAAGAAAGGGGGAGAAAAGTAGACAGTTGTTTTAAACTGCCTTTTGAAATTTCAGGTTTTTAGATTTGTCATAGTTCATGATCCTTCAGAGTATAATTTAAGCAAATTTTACAAAAATATTTCTTAAATAAAATAGTAATTCTTAAAAATTTTAATTTTATTTATATCTAACAATTTGCTTCTGCAAACTCTAAGACAACTTGGTTGCCAAAAAGTTTGAGTTAAAATCATCTTTCCTTTAAACTTATCCATGGACTTGAACAATTATCAAGGATTTTGAAAATTTAGAGACCATATTATAAATCCTGACTTATAATATGTAACTCATTTTGAACTTCCCAATTTTGTCCAAGCAGGTAAAACTTCAGGCTGAACTATAGTACTTTAGTACTGAACTTTAGTACTATCTATCTAAAATATGCATTACTTCTAAACAGAACTTCTTGGTGTCTTTAACAATGAAACTGGTTAAAAAATTTTTCCCAAGAGGAGTTAATCATTTTATACTAATCATCAAGGTGAATATGATTTAAAATAGCCTAGTGCTATGGTAAGTACATACAAAGACCCAAAAAATGCTTAGAAAGTTGTGTCTTTTAAAAATAGTCTCCATCAATTTTGTTTACAACCTAAATGTTTGTACCAAATTCAGGAAAACCCCACAGAACAATGAACTAATCATTAATCTTGATGTTTGGACAGGATTCATGGGGGCAGGAATGTAAAAGAAAACAGTAACACATTGGAATGTTCTACAATGGCAGAGTTAAACTACAGGATCTTAATTAAAAAAAAAAAAAAGCTGAGATATCAACCTTAAATTTCAAGCTAAAAGTTGAATTCTGAAACTAGGAGTGAACCCCAGGATGATTTTAAGATGACTGAATCCTTGTGAGGGAAGCTTAGGTTAAATTTTACAGATTACAAACCTTCAAACAATAGAGTTTAAGGGCATAACTATTATCTATCCATTTTGTAAGAAGATCTGCAAGTTCTGCCTTAAAAATCCTTCAAATCTACCCTCTCTCTCCTCAGTTGTTAGCACCTCAGACAAAACCAACACCATCTTGTCCAACACGGAGCAGAGGAGTCAGAAGGGGTCTTTAGAAAGGGTAGAAATCTGCTACCACTTGTAAAAGTGAAAGAGCATAAACCTTAGTCTTCAGATTTTGTCTCAGGAAGCAATGCACATGTTGTGTGAACAATCCAGGAGCAGGAAGTGGTGAAAATAGTTTAAGGCTTATTGAATTGCTCATTTTAGTTATCTGATCATCTTGATAAATGTAGGGCAAGAACAATGATGCCTTGGTTTTTCTGGTTTACTTTTCTGTGAGCATAAACTACACAGCTGCTCCTAACCTAATCCCATTATGTACATATGTGTAACCCACAGATAGCTCTCTTTAGAAGTAAAATATGTTAGAGAGGTAAGAACCTTCTTTCTTACTCCACATACAGCCTCACCCAGGTGAAATTTCCCATATATACCTATTAGCTCATATTCTGCAAGCTGTGTTCTGGTTTTATGGGCCCAAACTCATAGAATATCATATGAACGGTACTCTATTGTTGTAAAAGCTGAAAACTGTGCATAATGATAGCTTAACAATTTATAATTTGATCAGGAAAAGAATAATTGTGAATACAGACTAAAATAAATTTCTCTGCCTTTTAAAAACACTGGGTGTCTAAGGTACTGAGTTAACCTGAGTATGACCTCAGATACATGTTTACCCAGTTAACTCAATAAGCTTTAAGAAATAAAAATAAGTGAGAAACAGCCAACATAGAAGGATTTTTTTAGAACCATTCAGCAAGGTTTATTACAGCAAATATTTGTTGGCTATAATAGAAAAAAAAGTCCTATACATTCCCCCAAATTAATTTCCTTTATCATTAATACTTTATGTGATGTTCACTAATTTATGTAGGCAGAGGAAGATACTTCACAATCTATCAATTAGGCAGGAAAGTCCTTGCATTTTCATATCAGCTTCTTCAAGTGCATTAAATCAATTGATAAGTAGGTATATGACTATATAACCTCTAAGACCCCTTCTATGTCCAAGACTGTGACTTACTGGGGCTTCCACCATGTTTGGCTTGCTGTTCCTCAGTGTCTTTACTGCATGGAAAACATCAACAACATTTTGCCGTTTCACCATTTCAACAACGATGCCAATGGCACAGAACATACCACTTCGACCGCCACCATTTCTGAAACAGAGAGTGCAAAGGTATTTTATCAGGTTTGGGGAACCACATGTCATACAAAGAATTGTCTTCAACATTTTTTTCATTCGTGTCTTTGTTTTGCTTTATATGCATGCATATATGTGTACAGGGCAGAGAGGAGGAAGCTTGAGGATGGGGGAGCTCAATAGCTTGCACTTAGGAATATGCTATAGGCACTGAGAACTGAAACTCAGATTCCTTGAGATTCTGACATATTTGTAATGTGTAAATCAGAGAAGTTGTTCAGAACAGTGTTCCAAAGAGTTTCAATTAGATGAACAACTATAAAATAATCAATATTTAGAAAATAGAAAAATTAAAATTAGTACTTAATTATAATATCATAAGGCAGAAGCTCTATTTAAAAATATAAATATATATGGGAGGTCTGTTAAGATTTCAGTTGAGAATTCTTTGACATAAAAATTTCAAAGGCTAATGAGGAAATGCCCACCAAAGCCTCCCTGACTGGCTGGGCCAACCTGCCCCACTCACAAGCAGTGGATGATCGTCCGGCCTTCCCCCTCCTCACATTCTTCCTGCCATTTTTCCACCTGCAGAATCAGCTTCAAAAATGATCGTTTGGAGCCAGGCACTTCTCGATGAGAAGCCCAACCTAGATACTGGAACTGCTGTACCATCAGATAACCTTCCTGTGGCTGTAGAGGGAAATGGATTTTTATGTGAATTGAGACTAGAACTTAGGGAAAAAATAAAAGTATATACAATTAACAATACAAATGAAATTTACATTGGATTGAGCCTACTTGATGCAAGTCCCAGTATGTACATGCCCATATGGAGACATTCCAAGTTACAGCATCAAAAAACATGAGAATCTTTGTCTATACCTGCTTTATCCTCACACTCCAAATTCAGTGATGATCCCTATCTTTATGCTTCCTAAATAACTTGCAAATTTATCTCCTCTTTAGGCCACTGCCAATTACAATTGTGACAATTATCTCCTAGTTGATCCCCCTGAATGAAATTTGATCTCCCTCCAACCCTTTGTTAGTACAGGCATCATGATTATTTTGAATACAAAAATGTTCTTGTCATTCCCTGCTTTAATGGCTTTCAAATGATCTTAGCATAAAATCCAAATCTCTGCTATAATTTAAAAGTTCTTATATAATCTGGCTCACTTCCTTCTCCAAATTTCTTTTTAATCTAACATGGTATTCAAGTTTTAGACATTTTGACCTCTTTAATCTATTTATCAAGTCACTTCTTGCCTGGGGGATTTTGGAAACTGTCTCTTTCATCTAGAAAACTTCCTTCTTGCTTGCCTTTTTCAATCCCAAGAAGAGTGACCAATATGAAATAGGTTTTGTGGGAACATTTCAAACTCAGTTTTCCTGGGAAAGCTCTCCATGTTGGGCAAGCAAAGATGGTTGATTACCAGCCTCAGCAACTTATTGAGGCCCTCAGTAACTTATCAAGACTCTGTCCCAAAATAAATAAAGATAAATTAAAAAAATAAAGATAAATAAAAAAATAAAAGGGCTGGGATGTGGCTCAGTGGTTAAGTGCTCCTGGGTTCAAACACTTGTACACAAAATAACAACAACAACAAACTATGTGGTTACCTCACTCTGAATAACTCCTATCGGTTCTTAATTTTTGGCTTAAAATACCTCAGTCTTAGAAAGGTATTCTTTGATCACTCTGCTTGTGTCTGAACATCCAGTGAAACAGTCTTTATTTTGGGCTTTTAATCCCTAGCATATGTAAATCATATTAGTATATACATGATTATACAATTAGTTGCTGAATTCTTATCTCCTTGGCAAAATATAAATTCCTTACAGATACAGACATCTTTCTTTTCTTCCTAAATTCTATCACAAGAAGTACACATAATACTTTTTAAATAATAATGCTGTTGAAAGGAATCAAAACCTTAAACTCTTGATAGGAACTATAAGGAACACTATGCAACACAGTGAGTAATCAGTATTATAGGGCATCAGATCCTAAGTTCCACATCATAAGGGCTTATGCAACTTCTACAATACCCGAATTGTTATTTGTGCATACTAAAAGTTTGATGAAGTGAATAATACTAAATAATCAAACTGGGGACAAAATGCACCAGAGGGGGGGGAAAAAAAGTACCAGAACATCAAATATAGAGGAAGATAAATAAAAACAAATAAATATATACGCTTATAAAAAGTAATACAGATTTCAGGTCTTGCTCCTGGAAAAATTTTTATACAAACATCTCAATTCACAGATGAGTTTTACTTTCTTCGTTTAGCAGCTACAATTTCTCAGCTAAAATATTACTAGAACCATAATGTAACAGATGTGCAGACATAATGAGATTCCATTTAAATTAACATCTAAGATATGCATGAATATTATGACATGATTGAAGTTATCCTTTTTTCCCTACTGAAATGAGCAATAGAATTGGATATGATTTTATCCCTTGCTCATAGTTATATACGTATAGACTAATTAACACGACACACATATAGTCATTTGGATATGAGAAACACTGAAACAAGACAATACTAATCACACACTTAAAATAATACACATACATAAAGCTGGAACTTTAAAGAAAACATAGCAATTTCCCTTTTAAAAAGCACAGTTCTATGGAGGCTACTAATTTTTCTTTTCACATACTGTTTGCTATCTGATTACATAAAACAGTATTTATTATAAGTACTTTTTTTTTTTTGGCAAGATACTCAAACTTGTCATTAGAGCAAAGCATATGAACAGTCAGGGAAAAGATTTCTGAGGGAAACAACTAGTACTTAGCAGCTGGGAAAAGGCACAGTGGTATCAGCTGGCTCTCTCCTTTTACATCTGGACAGAACTGGACATCAGGCCATTAAGAGAAAGATGAGGTTGCGTGTTGGAAGAGAATAGGTGATGGCTGTGATTTATCTCCTCTTTTGGTCCTGGATCTCTCTCTCATGCCCAGGTCTTGGAACAATGACACTGGTCTTTCCTACAGGCTGATCTGATATATCCCCTCATTCTGGGCTAAAGCTTCTCTGTCATCATCATCACTATTATGTTCTTATTTTTTAATCACAGGCCTCTGTTGAGTGTCAGTACTAATAAGAAATACAGTCATCCTTCACAGGAACCAGACAGAGGCCATCAGGCCCGATTCGTGATTGAACCACTGCACCTGAGTCTAGATCACCATGGGATATTTAGTCTAGTAAGTGACCCATAAATATAGCTCAAATTTCTAATTTCTTGCATTTGAAATGTCTTTTTCCTTGTATTGAAGTATAAGATGTTTACTAGCTTTGAGATAGATCATGTAGTGTTTATGAATTCTTCACTCTCTATTGTCTGAATTGAATTCTAGCCCATCATGATCGTGATCTGCTTGCTCTGAATCAGCCTCATTAGAATGACCCAACAAAGACTTACTCTTGTTAAATTACATATCCTAAATATCCGGTTGATCACATCACAGTCCATTGAACAAGACATACATTCCACTTGAATAGGGCCGTATCGTAGCATCCCTTCTTCTGGCCAGTACTGGGGGCAGCCCTAGGTGATAAATGTTTTGAAAGAAAAAGAAAGGCACATTATTTTTTCTAATTAGAGTACTATACAGCAAAAACTAGCATTTTATTACTACTTAAATTATAAACAAATAAATAAAGCAATCCATGGCTATTAACCTGGGACAAGTCGACTTCATTTAGCATCACAATGGAAGTACAGCCATAATCGTACACTAATCTCCAGAAGTCTTTCACAGTGTTTGGCAGTGGGTATTGTGTGACGATGAAAGCAGCTGGTTGCCTGTAGCTCTGTGAAGAAAGGAGGTAGAAAATATAATAACTCAAAATGCATGATCAGATAGGTTGTCCAGATTCAACACACTTCAATGTAGGAACAGTAGAGGTGCTGGCTATACATAGAGATGGAGGCAGAGTGCTGCCTAAGCCATGGGGGTCACTGGAATTCACTGGAACTAGTAATGCATCAATTTGGTGGGAAAACATTGATGGCTCCAAAACAATTCAAGTCAAGAACTGAATTTTTACTTCACTGAGAAACATAAATATGGTACACATACAAAAGATGAAACTAAAGATTGAGATAAAGATCTTCCATTTGCTGGGCTGTTTCAATTTCCCACAGGTAAGTGAGTCTCTGAAAGACTGAAGGCAAAGTAAGCACAAATTCCCCAGTATGTTTGTCTGTCAATCTCCTGTGAGAATGTGTGTGTGTATAAATAAAACTGTTTGACTCCCCTCCTCTTCAAATAATAACAAACACAGGTATCTCCAACTTTCATGTTTTTATATTATATGGGTATCCACAGCATATTTTGCAATAGGCAATTCATTTTCTATGGTGCCTGGGCCATGAACATCAGTGAACATCGGTGTTTGGAATGACAGTTTCAATCATTTAAAATTCTCAAGTGACAGAGAGTTAACACTTCTTGGCCCCAGTCAAGGGTGTGATGGCATCTTGTTTACTAAGTGCCCTTTGATTAGGACTCAACATATTATCTTTTCCCAGAGGAGGGGATAGTCAAGGCAATGTCTATCTGGTCTGGGAAATCTGGTTTTCTTCAGATTCATAATCTATACTAAAATAGAAATATATTTTTCTATGTATTAATTTAAACCACCGGCAAGATGCGAGGTACAATAAGGATGAGAGCTTTCTATTTGAGCTTATCTCTGGATTATTTTTCTCTGTAGCACAGATAAGAGCAAGTCACTGGATAAGACTGGTCTTGGGAGTAGAATGTGGGCTATTCCAAGTTTCTACTCCATACAAGGCTGCTAATTTACAGATGGTAATTCTAGAAAACACAAGAGGAGCAAAAACTTAACCTCATTATAGTTAGAAAGGAAAGGTCTCTGACTTCAAATTTCTTCTTGCTATGATTTAGTAGTCAAAAGGGTCAAAGCTAGAAATGAAGATGGTAAGCTATTTAAAATGATCCTGAACCTTGATAGTCTTGCTTTTTCCCAGGTTACCTAAAGTAAGGTAGCTTCAAATCATTTAAAACTCTCTTTCCATGTCATTCTATTTATGGGTTACTAATACACCAAGTATATGCTGGAGTACCCACATTTGATAAAACTTAGAATAAGACAAGATAGCTCTTTCATGATAAAGGATGGATTAACATCATATTAACCTGGGTTAATACTTCCCTAGTTATTTTTAAGTAGTCTCTATTAACTAATGGTAAATAAAACAATTATCTATAAATTATTGGAATATTAAATGCCACAGATTAAAGTCCCCCAATATTTACAAATTAATATAAATTTGGTACAATATGGCATTCTGTCATTTAAAACATTCATTCCTAATGATATTCAAAACAGATTAGGTATGACTTTCTTTTTTGAAAATAATTAAGATGGTACATGTAACCTACAGTCTATCCTATATAATAACTGACAATCAAGCTCTAAATCTACAATAAAACTTCAAAAAGTATAGCTACTTAGAGTTTCTGTAAGGAAAAATCTAAAATAGCTCTCCAAAAACTTGTATTTCAAAGTTTCCGATTTTTCTTTCTAAGCCATTTTAAATTCCTAGACAAGAAAACTAGCCAGTGTTCAGTTGTATTATGTAGATTTTCATGGCACTTTACACTAACAAAGAAGGCAGTCTCTTACATCCATAAGAGCAGCATTGATGTAGTTACTGCTCTCCCCATCAATTGTAATTAAAAAAGGCAGACATCTGTCAGGTGGCAGCATGTCCATGAAACGGTTCTTGTCATGGTTCCTTGGCAGGCATGCTATACTGCAGTCTTCAGCTTGTAGTCGAGGGGTGACTGAATTCAGAGTCTAAAAGGAAAAAGAGAACCCAGGTTAAAAGACAGTGACCCATTTAATAGCATAACACCCACCCATCAAGAATTTAGGAGGCCAAGTAGAAAGTGAAGGATTTGTGTGGGTAATGGTAGTTGCCACTATGACAGGCTGATAGACTTTTTAGTTAAAGCTAATGAAGCCTGAGAAGTGCAAAGAAATAAGATGCAGAGTCTTCAGTGTGCTTCTTCTTACAGGAAAGTGAAGCTAAACAACACAGCTACCCGTAAGATACATTGCCTAACCAAAGAAAATCCACTCAGGGTGGTCCATGATGCTGATGATGACCTTTCAGGGTTGGAAACTAACATTTGCCATCACATTTTGGTATTTGAAGACACAGTGAGTATTGGGAAGAGTGCTAAATTAAGATTCATGAGATTAAATTTCTAGAGTTTACCCTTGACTTCATTTTTCACCCAACTTCAGGGATGTTTTAAGGGCAGTAAAACAATTTGGGGCTATTTAGAGAAAGTTTAGTACAAACTTCGGCTATTTTTCTTAATGTGCTTGATCTCTTCACATGGTTAATAGCAAGAAGGTCAAGATCCACAAAGTTACATGGAGAAAAAGAGGTTATAAATACACACAAATCATTACCAAATTTGACTTTTATAATATTTTGTCCTCATTCTCTTCCCTGAGTATGAACTCATTTGCCCTTCAGGATACAGGAGAAATGAGCTCATTAATACAAAAGTGACTCCAATGATATGTATAATGAAAGAGACAGGTATTTTATTATACTTGAAATAGGGTCAAAGGTTATAAATTTGACTTGAAAGACCTTTCTTAAAAGAACTATTAGTGCCCAGAACAAATTGTACCAAGTCATAAAAGAGGCCTTAGAAATAGTCCGTACCTGAAATTCATCTTTGAGATGTGAAGAGTTAGTCTGAGAGTCTATTCTAATCATATCAAAATATGCAGCTTTAAATTCACAGACAGGGATAGCAGTTTCTCCACATAAGCAGGCTTCTAAAATGGCATCATGAATAAAAATGTACTGTTCCTATGAAAAGAAAGGAAAAGAAAATTTTATGCTATTTTAATAACATTTTTCTGTCAAAGGTAGATGCCTGATTCCCAGCAGGTCATTCCCAGATGATACAGATAATTTTCTCTCTATGGAAATATTACAGTACCAAAAATTTCCTATATGATTTGATGATCTAACATTGATTATCAATTGTTTAAAAAACCTACTACACTACTATTTTGTTTTATGGGTGATGAAAAGAAAAAAAAGTTCACTAGAGATAAATTGATATACCTCTGTCTGGACCATATTGATACGACGAGATCTTAAGGCTTTGACACAGTTATAGATGTCAACAACACCCTCTCTTTCAGCCATGTCCAGCATGATGTCAATCACAATGTAACAGCCAGTTCGTCCAGCCCCAGCACTGTGAAAAACATGAAATTGAAAAATTGTGAGAAACATGTTTATCTTTATGGCATTAAATAAAGATCTTTTCACTTTGAGGTTAAATCAAATTGATTTAATGCAGTGTGCGATGCTTAATTTGTACACGCTGTTTAAAAACTTATTAATGCACAGATAACTTCATGTCGAGTATCTGGCTTGGTATAAACAGAAGATTGGAACAAGAGTTTTAAAATGTTTCCCGATTGAAAATTATGAAAATGCATTGTTCAAATTCCATACTTTTCTCACATAGTCTTCATTTCACATTGATTTAATACATATAATTTCAAACTCATAGGATCAATTAGTTGGTGGATTCAGGGTATAAATTTTAACTCCAAATGGAAATTATTTCACATTCATTTTGTGGGTCCCCTGGACAACCATGTGGGAATGAGGATCAGCATCTCACAGACATGCTTGTAAAAACTAGGGCAAAAAACACATTTGTTCCAAAGTCTTTCAGAGGGAAACCTGAGTAGCCACAATCCACAGGAAATGCTCCTGGGACAGGTGGGAAGAGAATGATGGCTATTGAAGAGAGGACTCAACAGGAGAAACAATATTGGAATCATGATCTGAATTAATTGTTAGATGTAGACTGATTATCAGCAGGTCCCAATAACCACTATCTTATTGTATGTAACTAAAAAAATTAAATCCTAATGTATTTTGATTATCTTAACCCCAGAGAATGTTTCTCCAATTTTACATAGAGAAGTCAATGGAGCAAACAAGATCAAGGAGATTTTTTTAAGGGGGGGGGGGCTCACTTTATATTCAACTTTTTTTGTTAAAAATTCAGAGATGCATGGTATTAAGTGGCAGATGATATTTCTGTTTCAAGAGAGTATCTGAGACTCCTGGAGCACTTCCAAAATAAGCAATTTATGAGAAACTAAACCACTATGATAAATAAAGAAATCCCTGAATTGAAACCTTATTTATCTTATTTTCTAAATGCTTAGATGACTAATAACATTATTTCTTTGTTATCTAGTTTGGGCCTCCTTTTTAAACTCACTATTCGTTTAGAAATTTAAGCAAAAGCTATTGTGTGTGTCTCTCTGTCTGTTTTTTTTTTTTCCCCTTACCATCTTCTCAATCACTGTTCCCAGGGTTTGAGACAGGAAAGTAATTGAGGAGTACATCAGATTTCTTGAGGAGGACTGAAATGAAGGTTCCTTTCCCAGGGTACATAGTATCTGATCCTTATGGAATACTTTACTTTTGTTTCATTCTCTGTTGCTTTCCCCCACTTTTGTACAAGGCCATTTAAATCCTGAATAGGTTGGATTTTCAGAAAGAAAAGAAATGCTTTAGTACAACCTATTATGTAGCTTGTAGGGCTACTGTTTGAGAATGGTGTGTAGCATTTAGAAAAGCTTTTCTGATTCAGTACTTATTTTTCTGGTCACATCTCAATATGAGGCCATGTAATTTGCTTTTAGTGTCTCAGAATGCTTATTTTAAGAGAGGTTTCTAATCAGAAGGAGTCTGGATATAATGTTAATTTGGGGGGCATATATTTGCTGAATTTTACTGATGTACTTTTCAAGGTCCTCTGATGAATGTTGTTTTGAAAAAAAAATTAAATCTCTGTTTTGCAGCACAAATTCTTGTAATTTAGGCCATTTAGTAACTCTGTATGTCTCACATTTAGTTTTAAAAGCTGGGGATTCTAGTGGGAATTTACTAGATTGGCAAGAAATCTCTATTTTAACCTACCATTCCAGACAATATGGGATTTGCAAAAGTGATAAAAAAAAAAAGATCAAAAACACAGATGTTGCCACTAAAAGTCAGTTTCCACACTGGTAATTGTGGATAACACTACACACATTCGGATGAATGTATGTATTTCTCAAGTTTCTGTTTTATATCCTACTTAAAGTTAACTTTTCTTTTATTGCATTTTACATTATCTGCAATACATGCAAGCTGGCACTTTGAAAGCGCACATTGGTATTTGTGCGTAAAATCTTGCCTTCTTTCCTTGAGATATATATTATTTATTTATATATATATATATATATATATATATATANNNTGTCTTAAAAAAAAAAAATATATATATATATATATATATATATTGTATTATGAATTGAACCCAGGGGCACTAAACCACTGAGCCATATCCTTAGCCCTTTTTATTTTTTTGTTTTGAGACAGAGTTTCATTAAGTTGCTTAGGGCCTTGCTAAGTTGATGAGGCTGGCTTCAAACTTGTGATCCTCCTGCCTCAGCCTCCTGGGCTGCTGGGATTATAGGCATATGCAAACATGCCTGGCTTGTCTTGAATAACAGCTAACTGCATACAGTTAATGATTTGGACCACCACTCACCTGCAGTGAACAACAATGGGGCCTGCACTAGGAGGGTTGGATAACTTGACTCTCCGGATAAAAGAAAGAAGCCCGGTAGCATGGTATGGCACTCCATGGTCAGGCCAGCCCGTGAAATGGAACTGTTTAACTTCACGAATTTCATTGTATCCCCTCTGCGCAAAGATGGAAAGAAGTGTTTTCAAAAGGACCAAAATGAAGCCATTAAACATAATTATGGGTACTAGAACTGACTGACAGTGATAACAATTAAAAATTTAGTAAAGATGATGCCTTTTCTACAAAAGGATACTAGCTTAGGAGCTTACCATTATTGTCAGCTAACTGCCACAGAACATTAGAAGGTTTTCTCAGTTAAGTCTGGGAAAATTTTATTTATCTTGACAGCTTGCTTCTTACTGGGAATGACAACTCATAAAATTATTAGGGGAAAAGAAGGAAATCGAAAGCCTAAATGCTACACTATTGACACAATGAACTGAGTTCTCCAATGGTGTATAAAAGCAATGGTCCAGATTTTGCCTCATGAAGAGATGTTAATGCCTTGCTTATCCATGTTGAAAATGGTTTTGAAGCATAGCCTGGAGGGATTTCCAGCACAGTGGCACTCTAGATTTGTTTGTAAAAGTATACAGACCACTAAATTGTTCTATGGGTAAATGAGTTTCCTTAGCTCCCTGAAATAATTCAGCACCTAGAGTACTATGGATAGTAACAGAAATGCAAAATCAAAGAAGCAAGGCATATACTGTATCTGTCCTGTGGGGTTACTTTAAAAGAACCCTATAACTGTACATTTTAAAACCTCTTCCTTCATTCTTATTAAAAGAAGCATGGAGAATTGGATAGCAAAACTTGGAGAGCACAAGTGAAATAGCACAATTAATATTTATTTTTTTGAAATAGTTGGACACAATACCTTTATTTTATTTACTTATTTTTAGGTGGTGCTGAGGATTGAACTCAGGGCCTCGCACATGCTAGGTGAGCACTCTACCTCTGAGCCACAATCCCAGCCCTTCAAAATTCATTTTTAAGAACTCACATTTATAGCGAAAGAAAAAGAAACTGTGATCTCTATAGTTCTAACTCGATTGTGAATTGGAAGATCCCAATGTCACTTGTTCAATCAGAACAGGTAAAAATATTACAAGAAATTAATAAACCAAATTGAAAAAGATAAATTATCTTTGTAGTCTATCAGGAATAAACTGATATTACCAAAACCTTGGGAGTTAGGAGACTGTGTCTTATTATTCTTTGTGATTCCAGTTCCTATCACAATATACTACACAAAGCAGGGCGCAACAAATGCTTATAATAGTCATCACAAAACTACACAAATGGAAAAAAATCACCTTCTTTGCTAATTTCAAGTCAACTTTAGAGATGAAGACCATAAATTATTTTAAGACTTGATTTTAGACAATTATTTCATCTCCTCTGTATTAACACTTTTACTGGAGTGGCTGTATGGGACTTGCTTCATTTCTTCTGCTACACGTACAAGACTTCCTTTTTAAAGTAAATGTTTCTATCTGGTGGTGGACCTCCCCTATTATTCTTTTTAAAAAATATTTTTAATTGTAGATAGACATAATAACTTTATTTTGTTTATTTATTTTATTATGTAGTGCTGGGGATCAAACCTAGTGCCTTGTACATGCTAGGCAAGGACTTTACCACTGTGCTACAACCCCAGCCCCCCATTGTTATTTTTATTTAAAATTTCCTGAGTACTTACCAAATACATGATTCCCCCTATGAACCCCCAAGTCACTTTTTCAATTCTAAATAAGAACCCAAAAGTTCAAAATAAAAATCCAATAATTGTATTAAATCTGTAGAGTGATATGAATGTCAAGTACTTCCATGTTCTGTGACAAGATGCATGTCTCCATTCAGTCACATCTTATTTTATGCCCTCTGATACACTTTTGTGTTTTATTCAATTAGGAGTTGTATCTTGTTAAGCATATTCAAAGATATTTTATAATTTTTATTATTGTGAAAGAATTTTAATGTTGATTTCTGTTTATGCTAATATAAAGAAGAGCTATAATTTATGAATATTAATGTTGAATTAGTAATTTAACAACTAATGTTTATTTGTTTCATTTAAAAATATTATCTCCAGCTTTCTTGGCAAAAAAGCGTTTTTTGTTTTTTTTTTTCTAATTGTTAAGGTTAAAACTTCTAAAAAATATTGAATACTAGTGAGAATGATTATGCATATCATATTCCTAATAATAATAGCAATAACACTCCCTACATCAGTTTATTATAATAAACTAATAGTGTTTAGTTTTCCACTCCTTAACATGTTCCCTAATAATTATTGTTGAATTTCCTTTATCAACTTTAAGACAACTCCTCATTTTCCTCATTAGAGTATTACTACAAATGTCTTTCAAATAACATTAAATACATTCATCTACTAATAAAATCATATAATTTTCTTCCTTTTAAGTACTGACATAATGAAACATCTGCAAGACTTTCTATCTCAGTTGAATTATCCTAGTATTCTTGGGGGAAAATCATGATAAATCGTATGGTTGTATTTTCTTAATTCACTGCTAGATTCAAATTTTCAAAATTTTTTTATGTTAAATTGTTCTGCAAAATTTGTGTATTCTAGAGAGAGAAAGAAAAAGAGAGCAGAGGGGAGAGAGAGAGAGAGAGAGAGAGAGAGAGAATGTGTGCTTGAGAAAGTACAGTTTTTATCTAGTTCTGTTATAACAGTTACGCTAGATTTTCAAGTTTCTTTTTTGACTTTAATTGTTTTTTATGGCTAAAATAGTTTGAATGACACAGACATTGGTTATTCTTTTAAAGGATAAAGAAACCTCAACTATAAAATCATTGTGCAATTTTAATGGTATATTTAACAATTATTCTGTTTTCTTCTACCATCTGTTCAGGTTTCTAACTCTTCTTGAGCCAATTTTTTTTTTTTTTTACAATTATTATTTGCTAGGAAATTAGTGTCTCTAGACTAAAATCTGAGTTCACATACAATGTTATTTATAACTTTCTTAATAATACAAATAACTGTAGTTATATCTTCCTTATGTTCATATATACCTGTGTGTGCATATGCGCGCATGCACGTGAGCACATGTGCATGTGTTACTCTGGATTAAAGCGGGGCTCTGTCCACTGAGCCACATCCCCAGCCCCTTTTATTTTTTGTTTGAAACAGGGTCTCACTAATTTGTCCAGGCTGGCCTCAGTCTTCTCATCTTCCTGCTTCAGTCTCACAGGTCCCTGGGATTACAGGTGTGCACCGTGCTCAGCCTTTCTTGTTTTCTAATATAGTATACTTCATAGAATATTAGAGAATTTTATTTGTTCCCAATTATAATTGACAATGATTTCGTTACTTTATTGATGTTTTCAAGAAACTAGATTTTTAGCTTATTTTTTCTATCATGTATTCCTTTTTTGTATTTAATTTTTTTCTTAATTTTTTTTTTAGTCATAGATGACACAATACTTTTATTTTATGTGGCACTGAGGATTGAACCCAGTGCGTCACACATGCTAGGCAAGCACTTCACCACTGAGCCACTGTCCCAACCCCTATATTTAATTTTGCTTTGTTGTATTCTATTGATTTTTTCTTTTTGGTTTTCTGATTTTTTTTCACATGCTTCTAAATTAAAATAGTTCATGAACCTAAATTTATCTTAAGGATAACTTTAGGTAAATTTTCACATAAACTGCTGATATAATTTCAGCAATCATTCATTCAAGGATTATCCAGAGGATTTATTGATTTCTAAGAAGGTAATTTATAATGTGATTGGTCAGTTATCTGTTATTACTTTCTATCAGATTTTAGAAACACCTAAAATTTTAAAATGTACTCAGGTTTCCTTTATGAATAAATTCACGATTGATTTTTACTAGACTTGTATAAATTTAAGAGAACACATACACTATATTCTCTCTGTATATAATAATGAGATCCAGTTATTCATTAAATCAAGCTTAATGGTTCTGTTTTTGAAATCTCCTATAATCATTGCTTATTTCATCCTACTTGATTCATCAAAGAAATTTTCCTTTATATTTTATAGTTGGGATAATCATAATTATGCTGTTCTTAACAATGCTACTTTCATTTGATATTTCCTCTATTTTTTTTAATGTTGGTAGAATTACTTTCAAATATTATTGTTGAAGATCATATGACTATAATGATTTAACTATTTCTCTATTATTGCTAGACATATATGATTATCTATAATTTGCCAAAATTATAAATGAAGTCATTGTATATAAAGAAATTTCTAAGAGTAAATTTATGTAAGGTAAGCTTCTCAAACAACATCAATATTTTAAAGTTCTGAAAATACACTGTTTTATTGATTTACAGAGGTTTTAAAGCCATTTAATGTGATCAGCAACATATGAAAATATCTTACCAACACTAACAACCAGTGAGCATTATTCCTCATTTAAAAAAAAAAAAATCTTGCTGATTTGAAAATCAAAAATGGTACCATATAAAAGGTTAAATCTCTCTAATAGACATACTAGTAGTTGCCTTTCTTCAGAGATTCTAGAATCTCTAAGAATTAGGGATACTGATAATCACAGTTTTTTTTTTCTGTGTGTATAATTTTTAATATTTTTAATATAGATTAGTTTACTCTTCTGGGTAGTCATATTTGTTAAGCTTTTCTGCAACTAAGCCCGCTTTATGTGCTGTTTCAAGTTCATTATACCACCCTCCCTGATCCATTATGCCACCCTCCCTGATCCAGTTCCCCTTATCAATAAGTCAGATCATGTTGCCCTCAGGTTCAAGACCCTCCAATGGCTGTCTGACTCCCTTGTACAAATTAAAATCATCCTAATCATCATAAAAACCAGGCTCTATAATTTCTTCAAATTCATGCTTGTTTTGTTCTTCACTTACCCACCTCAGAACACCCTGGCCTCCTGGTGATTTCTCCTTGTGACAGAAATATAAGTCACAAAAATGACTTACCTCTACCAGAAACCCTGTTGCTTCCCACATAACCTGTCACACCCTCACTTCCTCTGGGTCCTAACTCCTGTTGTTTTCTCAACAAGTCCTTTCCTAATCATCCTTCTAACATCCCTATCTCAATAATAGTCCCTAAATTCCCAACCATATTTTTCACCATAGCACTTTTCATGCTATTATTTGTTTATATTTACCACCTTTCTCCCCTCAATAGATGATAAACTCCAAATGAACAGAGGTTTTTAACATTTGTCCCAAGGTTTAGAATCATGCCTGGCAGAGGGTAAGTTCTCCAATAAATACTCATAAAGTGAATGAATGAATGGATCTCATGCTATCATCAAAACAAAACCTGATCAAATTATGTCATGTGTTTGCAAAAATACGGCATAACAAATCCCTCTATTATGTATAATTATAATGCACCAGTGAGAAAAATTTTAAAAAGAAGAAAACCTGACAGATTTTAAGATAAAGTATAGTTTCAATATGTGCCTTTTAAATAGAATTTTATAATACTTACCCTTTCCAGGGTGAATGTCCGAACTACATATTCAGCAAGTGGTTCCATTTCTACACAGGTAACTTTGAAGTCACCATAAACTTCAGTATCATCAGGCCAATATTTATAGCACTTAACCTAAATGACAAAAAGAATACTTAGTTGTACCTGAATACATAATACACATGAGCCAAGATGATTTAATTAAGGATGGCTCTTTTGGTCACACTTAAAACACAGATAAAAACAAATCTATAACCAGGCTCAGTGACACAGGCTGTAATCCCACTGACTCAGGAGGTTGAGGCCAGATTATCACAAGTTCAAAGCCAGTCTCAGCAATTTAAGAAGACCCTAAACAACTTAGTGAGATCCTCCCCCCCGCAAAAAAAAAAAAATATTGGAGATGTAGTTCAATATTTAAGTACCTCTGGGTTCAATCCCCAGTATCCAAACAAAAACAAATAAAAAAAAAATTGTTACATGACAATTGGAAAGACATTACACACTCTCCTAAAAATATATAAGTCTGTTGGGTGCAGTGGCACACGCCTGTAATCCCAGTGGCTCAGGAGGCTGAGGCAGAAGGATCACAAGTTCAAAGCCAGCTTCAGCAAAAGCGAGGTGTTAAGTAACTTAATGAGACCTTGTTTCTAACGAAAATACAAAATAGGGCTGGGGATGTGGCTCAGTGGTCTAGTACCCTACGTTCAATACCTAAAAAAGTTTGGAATGGCAACAAAAAAATTTATATATATATAATTTATATATATATATATACACACACACATATATATATATGCACACACACATATATGTGTGTGTATGTATAAATATATATACCTAATAATATAATTGATTTTAGTATATTTTATTACTCAATGAAAAATTAAATAATTATAAAGGTCCATTTAGGAGAGCACTTAACCGAATTGCTGTGCCTATGAATTTTTTAAAATCATTGTTGGATCATATTATCTTTAAGTATATCATGTGTTTCTTCTCAGTTATATTCATGTGAATATGATAACAAAAACATCTTCTTTTCTCTTACCCGGCCAACCTCAACTAAGTTTGTAACCATCACAATGCAGGCAGACTGCTCTTGCCAGATCATTCTCCAGAAATCATATACAGTTTCATGAACTGGGCCTATAAAGAAATTGATTTTAATATTATGTTATCAGATAAACTTTGTACTTAGTAAGAAGTTTAGATAAGATAAAAGCAGAGTAAATGAAATGAACTAAAAATGATCACTAAAAGTTCAATAAAGGGCTGGGGTTGTAGCTCAGTGGTAAAGCGCTTGCCTTGCATGCGTGAGGCACTGGATTTGATCCTCAGCACCACATAAAAAATATATAAATAAAATAAAGATATTGTGTCTATCTACAACTAAAAAATATTTTTAAATAAAGTTCAATAAAAATGTCACTGGAACTAATTAAATTTAGTTCATACCTAAATTCACACTATTAAGCACAAACAAGCCCCCCCCCCCCGCAATTTGCCTTCTATACTTCTCAATTAAAAGAAAGATATCACTAGACTCTAGGTTATTTATATCTCTCACTAAGTGACTTCAGTGCATTTTCAAATACATGTGAAAAACAGTACTTTTATGCCACATCAACCAAATAGCATTTATGACCAATTCAATAAATGTTCAGCATTTATGAATAGTATGTGTTTAGAAGTCAATGAAGAAGCATCCTTACACATGATGACACATTCCAATATTTATCATCTTTAAACTGCAAAAGCATGTGCTGGGCTACACTCAGTCCCATAAAACTAGATTGCTCAATACAAGGGTTGAACTTTCTAACTTGAAAGAATATAAAATTAAACTCAATTACTCCAAAACTATGTGAAACACTTAGAAAAGGACTTCTATCAAAAAAATTAAAAAAGCATTTTTTTAGTTGCTTCTTGTATAAAACAGTTGTGCAGGTTTCTCTTTTGATGGCTGGGAATCAATTTGGAGAGAAAACTAAAGATGTTCTTTGCTTGGATACTTTTATTCTCTAGTGCACCACTATAATATTTCCCTACTATTTTCTTATTTTCTATGAGGAATAAACTTGACTAAATTCCCTCTAAATCTCTGTTTTGTTTCATTCTTGACTTGCCAAAAAATTGCCAGGAGTCAGTATAATATCTCATTATAACAATATTGGTCCTGGGTATTATTACATTCCAGGCTGAGAAATTGCTACAAAAACACAAGCATCTTATACAAGAAGAAATCTCCTCATTTTCTTTTTAACATAAATAAGGAATTCCTCTACCCAGCACTATTGACTGGTGCTTTGAGATATCTGAATACCAAGGACCAAATCACTAAAACTACCTGCAGCTTTTCTTTCACTTTTAATTAAAAAATAAATCAGCCAGGTGCAGTGGTACACACCTGTAATCCCAGCTACTTAGTTGATGGAGATAGGAGGATTGCAAGTTTAAGGCCAGCCTGGGCATCTTAGAGAGACCCTGTTTCAAAATAAAATGAAAATGCCTGGGGAAGCAATGTGGCTCAGTGACAGAACATTTACCTGGCATGTACAAGTCCCTGGGTTCAATTCCCAGGACTGGAAAAAATAAAATAAAAAAAAAGAAAGTCTTGCTTAAATTTATATGTTTGCACAGATTAAAAAAAAATTGTACTATACAATGAGTAAAGAACCATGTTAATCAGAAGAGCTGATTTTCCCCCCATATGAATGCATAAGCAAGCTTGTTCAAGCTATTGCATTTATTAGTACAACATCTTACCTTGAGTTGCAATGTAGTGGCTTGGTCTCTGGTAACCCTAAAATAGGAGAATGAACTTGTTATCATATTGCATCAGTATCAAAAATAAATGAATGAAGGCATAAAAAGATGCAGACAACCACCTGTTAAGATTAAGTTATAGTAATAAATCCAGACATGAGTAGTGAACACATAGCTCACTTCTCAAACCTATATTATCTGAAAGGTAAGCATAAAACAAAATTAAATATTTTAAAGGCTCTGATTAAAATATACATTGTATAATTAATTTTGTTTGCTACAGAATAACCTCAGATTTTGTTTGGTTTCACTAAAATGTTTATGCCTTCATGTTTATCTTTAGTCATTCATTCCTGGTAAAATTGTGTTTAAAAATATTTATTCTTACTTTATCATTCAAAAGTACAACACACTGCATTACAAATGGACGAGGACATATTAGAACCATAAAAAGAAAAATAACAGAACATTCCAATGTTAGAGCTGGACAATGCATGTGTGCATCAAATCAAAGCCCTGCTGAGATTATTTTTTAGAGAGTATTCCCATCTTGTAACATGTTCAGGAATCTGCAAAAACTATTCTGTGTGTGCTGATAATGTTAATCTACACACACATAATTATAGGTACACACATATATAGGGAAAGAGGAGTTTTTCAAAAGTGCATCTTATCCTGAACAAAAAACTGAGCACAGTGTGCCCAAAACTGGGTAAACATTTAATTTTATTGCAATGAATTATTCCTCACAAGGAATTCATTGTTAGTTGCTGTCAAATGGTTTGAATTACAACAGACCGTGAGTTGAAAAATTATTGATGGTAAGACAATGTTAAGCTTTGAATCAGCTGTGTATTTACCAAACAACTCCAGTAAAAGAGTCTGTGGTAAATTTGTCCCACATTTTGATGTGGACCACTCAGTACCTATGTGCACTGAGATCTCCAATCTAAAATTTAATAGTGTGTGCTTCACACCATTGCAAATTGTGAAGATTTCTACTTCTTAATTTGCCAACATAGCATAAGGTTTTATGGAAAACCTTTTCCTATATTTTATAAGTGAATGCTTATAAAATAACCTTCTGTTTTTAAAAATAATGTTGTTTTATGAAATATTACTGATTACAGAAGATATCTCTTAAGTATAATAAACTAAATAGGAGAGGGAAATTATAACATGTACAGTAATCAGCCAAAACACACTGGGGTCTTCTTAATGGAAAGACTGGATATGAGATCTTGTTTAGAACACAGTCCTGCATGCAAACCACAAAGTAGTGCTAAATAAGGCTCCACAGTGTATACTTTGGCAGAAAGCAGAGATCAATTTAAATAGGTAAGAGCAACTACAAATTGATAAAAGAAATGGTTTCTTTTATTTTGTAGAGTAGCTTTCTGTGATGATATGTCTAATAAATTTAAATACTGAATGAGAATAAGATTATGATCAGAAATTTAACAAATATACATAATACTTAACACTAAATTATAATTCTCGAAATTACTAAAACACAAACTTCATAAGAGCTATATTTTCTATTTATGAAAATTATAAAAATTGGGACTTCTATTTCATCTTTTATGTATAAAAAACTATGCAGTGATATTTTACTTCCATATTTTGCATTGTAAGTATGTGTACTTTGAATCTGTCAATTTCAGCACCTCAATTATAATTGCTAAAAAAATGCTGAAGCTCAAAGGAGTGCTAAATATGTGCTAGACATTGTGCTAAATGCTCAATGTGTATAACTTCATTTAATTCTCATAGCAAAGTGAAATATACTGTTATTATTATTACTATTCTTACTGTAAAGATGAGGAAACTGAAAAACAGACAGAGAAGTAACATTCCCAAAATCTCTAGTGTGATTTTGAACCAGGTAATATGACCAAAGAGCCTATTCTCCGTATATATACTGTAATGCATTGCAGCCTTACCAATATATTTCCTTTGATACTTTCCCTTAAATAATTTGCATTTGTATATATGTATGTAACTAAAATTTAACAATGGAATTCATGATCAAACTAAACTTTTTCATTAGTATGACTCAATATTTATGTGTGATATATGTATTATAATTGCAATTTAGTAATTATTTTGCCTGAATAATTTTATTGCTTTATAAGCCAATACCATACCACACACCACAAAATGGTCACCCTGTTTATTTCTTTTTGATTTTTCCTTTTTAATTTAATTTAATTTTATTTTTTGCAGTGCTAGTGGTTGAACCCAGGGCTTTGCACCAACTAGGCCAGTGCTATACCATGAGTTATACCCCCAGCCCTCCCTACTTATTTTTAACCTCGGGAATCAAATGTAAAATAAAATTTCAGAAAAACTAATACACATCATACTATCCAGCTTCTCACATGTTTGGGGAAGGGTAAGAATAAAAGCCAGGAACAGAAATCATCAACAAATAAAACTCGAGTACATAATAAATTGTTGAAGCCAAAAATGATCCTGTTTTTCTAAACAAGAAAAGGGAAGGAGATAAAATAGATCTTACACATGTAAAAGAATTACAAAAAAATGAACATAGATATACTGTATGAGACTAATTAGGTGAAGCATGCAGAAATAACCAGTAGTAAGCATTAGTAATAACCATAATTAACAATATTCATATTAAATATAAGAGTGTTCTGTTATTTACATATAGTGGTACTTACATCCCTGTACAGCCAAATCTACAGCCCAAACCAAAGTCAGGTGTGAAAGAAAGCACAACAACATCAGTAAGTACTAGGATGTGGAACAAGGAAAAGTGTACAGTTTGTTCTTTATTTTAAAAACTAGCAATCACTTTATAGGCAATAACAAGCAAAAAGGTTCACAGATATAAGCTGATAAAGTAAGCATAATATAAAAATATGTACTATCAAATACTTACATCTATATAGTTGGCATTAATGTAATCTGAAGAAGGATCATCTTCAACAGGTTGTAAAATTACTCTGGAGTGATCATCTAAAAATGTTTAAATGATAAAATGAAAGCTATTAAATTTCTCCCCTGTTTGGAGACAATGTCACTGGTAGAGATTTAAAATAATTCAGTCTCATACTATAATCCACACTTACCAATCCTCTATAAAAATTTACTACTATCAAATCAGTGATCTGAAGCAATGCTAGAACTTTAATGAGCTTATTACTTATTACAATTATAATGTCCATGACTTGCATCTCATAGTTGGGAAGTTTGTAGACAATGTGATAATATCTGATGAATCATCCTTTGGCCCATGAACTTGTCTGACAACCTTCACTTTCCTAAACTTTGAATTTTGCTTTGTAGAGGCATGATTAAAGTCCTTAAAGGCCTTTGCCTCCACACTTTACAGCAAACTGAGCCATAAAACTGGACCGTGAATTTTCAACCTTGCTCTCATCTTTTTTCTTGAGAGTTAAGGTTAAATTTTGATGTATTTTAAATATTTTAAAATAATTTAAATTCAGAACAGAATAATTTAAGTAAATCAGCAGCCAATTGCAAGTTAAACTGCCTACTAATTTCTTTAGTACTCCTGTGGTTTCCAATGGCAATAAATTTATTTTTCTCATGTATACATTGTGAAGACTTAATTAGGATGAAGTCCCAAATGATGACCATCTCCTGGGCAACCTGGGTGCAGCTGTTGGCTCCAAGAAAGGAATAGAGGTACCTGGAATGAATAAACCTCCAACCTTGACTGTGTTTGGTCAGCATGTTATAGCAATTTATAACTGAAAAGATCTTCACTATCCTGATTTTCTTAGCTGTTTAATAACATCCCCCTGCATTTATGTATAAACATGAAAGCAAATCGCAAGTTATCTCCACATGGTGAAGAATCTGAAGCAATTTAATAAATGAGGATGACAACTGCAGTTATTGCTCATTGTCAATGCTATTTTAAGATTAAATAGTACTTTATAACAGATGTGCCATGCTCTAGGACTCTCTAAGTTTAAAAACCACATAAGGAGCAACTGCAACTCACTATATATTGTTGTATACAAAATATTTATATTCACCAAGAATAATATGGGAACTTACATGCTATAATGTTTCCATATCGGTTTTTTGCTCTGTTTTGATCTTTTTTAGCTACATCCCAAGATGCTGATTGACCTTCAAAGAAGCTCTGGAAAAAAAGAAAAAAAAAATTAACAGGTAGATTGAATTTAATTCCATTTTAAAAAAAAAACAGGTTTGTGTGTTCAGAAGACAAAAATGGTTAAAAGCCACTTTCTCAGGGAGGCAGGAATTTCTGCAGTAGTAAACAGGCTTTAACTGGGACCTCAAAGCTGGTTTGTTGGCCTCATACTTGTTCATCTTGGATTAGACTGAGTTCAAATTAAAGACAAAAAGTAACCTTAAGAGGAATAAAAGGACCTTGAAAGTATTCCAAGTTTCAGATGGCTATAACTTTTGTGAGATGGCAGTAGAAAAAGCATCATTCTTTTCAAAATACATTGAATAATAATGCATCAAAAACTGCGAAAATTACTTTTAATGAGTATCTTTCCAATGTGTGTTCTTTAGCATTTATTGTAGGAAAAAAATAAAACCTCTGCTTCCCTCTATAATTATTCATTAAATTGTGTGCAATACATCACATTTCATTTTCTTTGAAGATCATGAAAAGGACTGAGTCTCTACAACAAGGGACCATATGAAAATTAAAAAGAGTCCCCTTCTCCAAGAATCTAGGAACAGATGAATTTGTTGATTGATTTAATTACCATATGCAGCAATTTAAAATATGGGTAAAGATTTCTCTTTGCAGAAAACTTAAACTTTGCTTCAACACAGGAAATGAGGTCTTCAAAGAGCCAATAGTCTTTGAAGCGAAGTACACAGGAATACACATGAAATGAACAAAAGAACCAGCTTTGGCAGGGTATTCTAATTCTATTCTAAAAAAAGCATTTATTTTGTTTCTATGACATAGTGCCCCAACATATATATCTGAAACCAGTATTCAAAATCAAAGGTAATTTTATTCACTCCCAAAATAAGGTATGAGAGTAGTTTATAGATTAAACATGGAGTTTACAAGATTTTTCATGAAAATGGATGTCTTTTGGATGCTCTTTCAAAGTAAAGTATTGCTTGGTCTCTTTCACTCTAAATGTGTGTGCCCTGTGGTGGGTGTAGTGGTATGGACATACTTTCATGCTTCAGGCTGACATTTCTCAGTATGTGTCAAACAGCTAAAGTACTTTTCCCTCTTTGTTGCATTATGTTTACCAGAATGTTCAGTTTAAATCACTTCCTAAGATAAATCCTGGTATTTGGGTATGAATGGGAAGGGCAAATAGGTTAGAAGAAGAATTTCCCACATCCTTCTTTCTGGCTACTTAATGGTGTTTATTGGATTTGCAGTATTCTCTCATCCTTGCCACTCTCAACCAACAGTTAATGAAATTAACCTGAGAGTGGCAAATACTACATTGGAAGCACAAACCTTCTTCCTTCTCAATAACAGAGTTAATAAGCAAAGAAGTAGAGAAATGCCGGGTAGTTAAGTCATTCAAACAGAGTCTGTAATGTACAATGGCACTCTGGGTTTCTTGCTACTAGATTTTTGAATGGGCAAATATAAGGAAGGTCTAACAAAGTGTTTTTATTGACACAGTCAGTTATGGAATCAAAAATATTCTTAAATATTTTAAATTTAAATATTTAAATATCTTAAATATTCTTACAATTAATGAGGAGCCAGATCTATCCTTGGGAAGTACATCTCTGTCCCTGTTTGCTGTATATACACTTGACTGTACATATAAACATTGGATTAGAGAGGTCACAGAGCATTCCATTCTTGTTATGCTCAAAGGAGGAAAAAAACATTAAATTCCACCATCATGGTTAAAAATAAAGTTTAATGTAGTACTGAAGCTTTCACCTCATATTCCTCTTTGAACCCATAGCTGTCTGATGTCTTCATGAGGTTAATGTGTTGCAGAAGGTCGGCTACCCTGATGGCTGGGTGCAGCTGTCCCGTCTGATAAGGGGATTCTGTCCCCTCACAGAGGTAGCGAGGTACATCTAGAAGGCGACTGGATTCTGCTGTAGCAGCGCTGTGGTTCTCATCTGGCATTTTTCACATTCCAGAAGATTAAAAAAGAGATAAAGTTATCTTGTTTAATATACATCAATGCAGAGAAGATTTTAAGACCTTAAGACCTTTCTGATGACAGAAGGAAGAGAGAGAACTACCAGCTAATAGGAGCCAAGGACAGGGTCCTCATAAAGAAAGACAAAGCCTTAACTTTCCACTACAGCTCAAGGGTGGAGGTCAGAGCATATGACGTGTATATCAACAAGATGCAGGGGGACATCTGACCTGTGTGACTTTTTGGTTTTGTTTTTGATTCGGTGGATCAAACCCAGGGTCTCAAGCATGCTAGGCAAATCCTCTACCATTGAGCTACATCCCTAACCCACTGATTCATGGCTCTCCACCCCTTTCTTGTGATACTGGGGGTTGAACTCAGAGAAACACTACTACTGAGCTATATCCCCAGTACTTTCTGTTTTTTATTTTGAGACAGGGTCTCATTAAGTTGTTTAGGCTGACCTCAAATGTGTGATATTCCTGCCTCACCCTCCTGAATAGCTGGGATTACAAGAGTGTGCCACTGTGCCCAGCTCTGCTCCAGTTTCACTAAGCTTGGAGGAGAGCTCTAGCTGAGTTCTTACTGTTTCTTGCATTGCAGTCAGAGCAGTATA
Source organism: Marmota marmota marmota (assembly GCF_001458135.2). Taxonomy (NCBI): domain Eukaryota; kingdom Metazoa; phylum Chordata; class Mammalia; order Rodentia; family Sciuridae; genus Marmota; species Marmota marmota. The sequence goes on from NW_025999842.1 coordinate 45,225,093, forward strand.
GGTTGGGACCAGAGGATCAAACTGTCAACTGGAAAAATGTTTTCATTGTTGAGTAAGTGAACAAACCCTTTCCCATGCATATCTCAACCTCCCTCAGAAAACCAATCTAAGCAAACCATCTCCCACAGGGCTGATCTTCTCTCCTTTGTGGCCCTCTTGTTGTCTGGGGCTTTTTAACACAACACACCCAGGAATGGAAAATGTGGGCATTCTATAGGATCACTCCCTTCCACCACCCAGCCTATGAGTCAGGTTACATGTGTATTTTTATTCAATCTCTGCCCCCTTGGTTTCTTCTTACTGTTATTTGATTGCTCACATATTTTGACTCTTCAGGCCACCATGTGAGAGAAAACAGAGTATGCTTCTGGAGCAAAATGTGTGTGCCTCCCCTGGACTTCTTCTCCTGCCTTTCTAGGCTGAGTTATGAAACTACTTATTTTTTCCATAACCTTCTGCTTTTTAATATCTATATACATCTCTATTTTCTTTTCTAAGCCCCAAATGCTCAGAGTGTAGAGACAGAGTCAGAATTTTCTTCTTATTCTTAGTGTATTGCAGTCTTTCAATAAATATTTCAATAAAATATTGGTTAAAATCAATTGAATCCCTCACCACCCACATTTAAGTGTAGGCCCCATCCCAATTGTGTTATTAGCTCAAAACAAAAATTAACTTTAAATTCTCATTCTGTCATAAGGAGGAAGAAAAGAACAAGAACATTTTGCCTATGAAGAATAAACAGTATTTTAATGACCGAAGTACTAATCATTACAATGAGAAAAAAGCATGCTTATATTTATCACATTTAAACTTACCACTTAAAAAAAAGACAAATGTTTTAAGGGGTGTTACTTTGAAAAGCATTATACTGTCATACTCATTAACAGAAAAGAAAGTACACTCTTAGGGGAACTTCTGTTTTTAATGATAATTCATATTGTAGAGAACGATATTTAATTAACAGTTAAAACATATTTCAAGTGCTGGTACATTTGCCTGTTCTATCACCAACTCTACAAATAGGATATGGCAAAAAATGAATTGTTGTCCCCATGATAAACATTTTTTCTTCCTGGAGAAGGAAAAAAAAAAAAAAGAACCCTACAATCAGATTTGTGTTCCTCTATAATTTAGCTTGATTGCATTTATCTTTACTTTCTCTTATTTAAGCTGAATGTATTTTTTTTTTTTTTTTGCATTTACTCTTAAAAATACCACATTCAATTAAAAAAAAAAAAAACTCTGGTGGATTCTGTTGTGATCTAACCCCCAAGTGAATTAATGTCCTCTACTTGGGTCTTACTCACCCCTCTACACACAAACATTTGCTGACAAACATGATTCATAAGCATTAACCTCTTCTTAGTATAAGACTATGGTCAACTAATCTACTTTTTCTAAAACATTACAACCAATAGACTGACATAAATTTATATACATTAACATGTGTATATGTGTGTGTATACATATATGTGTGCATATATGTGTGTGAGAGTGTGTGTGTGTGTGTGTGTGTGTGTGTGTGTATATATATATATATATAATATTTTACTGGAGATATATATATCTCCAGTAAAATTAAATTCAGAAGTAACTGAACTGAGTTAGGCACTATCAGAGAATATATGATTGAAGGTGAGAAATAAAGACAACAAATAACCTTAGGGAGCCCAATGCAACCACCCAAGCAGGCAGTGGGGGCTCTACAGAGCAGCCCTAGAGCTCACATTGCATTTGCTGAGGGTGCAGAATGTTTACAATTGTAGAGGCTCAGTGAGAAACACAGAAGTCACCCATACTACAAATCTTACAGATGATTGTTCCCCAGTATGAAATAGACAGTGCCTTTGTGTTGCATTAAGTTTTAATACAGTAGTACAATAAGCAGTAAGGTCTTCAAAATAATCACATATGAATTATGAATCTCAATACATTTCCACCTCATTAAACCACCTAATAATGTGACTGCTAGTGAAGGTACATGTTACTAATCATTATCCTTATTACACATTTAAGAATAATCACTTCAACTATATCCTTGATTGAAAGGTTTTCTAGTGTTCTGGTATTGCAATACACTTACCAGTTATAGGGACTTAAACCCAATGAAGCAGTAAAACACACACACACACACAAACACAAAAATATGAATCAATATGAAAAGTTTCTGAGTCATTTTAAATCAGTAATAAATATTAATATTAAGCAATATTTGAGGTGATTTCAAAAATTGCTTTATAAATACAAAATCAATTAGATGCAAAACACCATAATCCTAAGAATGATGAAAAATGCAATAAATTATTTCTACATATAACATGATTAATGAGGGATTTAGCTTTTAATCCATTTTTTAAATCAACCAACTTGACTTTTAAAATGAAAAAAAATGCATAATGAGTGTTTGTATAAATAGTTCATATGACTATTGTCTTAACTCTAGAATACCCCCCTTTTCAAAAAGAAAATTATTACAATAATTGTTTAAACTTCATAGTTTGTAAAAGTCTCACTCATTATCTCATTTTCTCTTTATAAAACTCTGTAGAAAATTTAAAGGAATTTATAGGAATTATTACACTGTTTTGAAGATGGGAAAGCAAAATGTATGGAATTTTTCATGAATTTTTAATCTAAACCCAAAAGGGGGGACTGAGATTTGGACCTAATTTTCTATACTCTTAAAAATTACTCTAATGAAATTTTAATATTTAGGCAACTAATTTTTTCAATGAGTTCCTTAATATTTTAATTGACTATTATTTATTCACTTGATACTGACAACATTCTAAGTGTTAAAAAAAAGATGACATTTGCAGATGCATCTGGTATCTCCCCATGATGATCATACATGGCTTCTCCCTAATGCAATGAGACCACTCTGGGGGAAAAGTTCTCCCAGTTCACTTCCTCCCATTTTTTATGCAGATTTCACAGAAAGAGTGTAGTAGGAATTAGGCAGTTTCTCTTAAAGTATATATATTTTATTTCAACTACAAAATTATAACTTAAAATAATTAGAGAATAAAAAGTCCATTCTTAACTGAATTAGTTGTATTGTTTGAAAATATTTTATAATGTAATTAAACATTGAATATAGGAGAGCAAATGCATGGATAAATTATAAGCTTAAGTTTGTATCTTCACAGGTAATGTTAAATAAAGATAAAAAATATGATGTAGGAATTTTAAAGATATATTTATCTAAAAATTTCCACATTTCTTTGGTTAAATCTTAATTAGAAACATTAGGGTAAAATTGATTTGAAACTGGTGAGCATACAGCAAGTTGGCCACAAATCATTGGTGTGTAATTAGTTGAGAAATGGAGTACAATTTGAAATGAAACTCATTTCATTATGAAATATATAGCTGTATTTAAAAGTTGAATTTAACATCTAAATGGCCCGAATTATCACTAGCAATATCATCTGTCTTAGATATTATATAGAGGTAAACAAAGTGGCTTATTTAAAATTTTTGAAAGACAGCACTATTTACCATGTAAGGTTTATGTACAATGCCAAACCCCATATCAGGACTATAGCAACTTTATCTGAATCTGTAAATTCTTGGTAAAGATAAACTAAAAGCAAATGCACACGGTCCTAACTCTACTTAAAAAATGTATTCTACAGTTTTTATAAAATTCATAAGATTTAGGAAGTCCTTTTCCATCAGGTAGACTTTCATATAAAATCTAGTTTTTCCATTATAACTTGTCCCTGAGATCGAATGCCTTTGGGTTCATTCCACTAACTTGGATATATTAGCATTAGTCATACATTAGGGGCTACAGAACTTTTGTCCCAAATCTAAAAGAACCATTAGTTAAAGAATAAAGTAAACTTTAAACAGTATACCTTGCTAATTTGAAATCCACTAGAGCTGGTTATGTTGAACAGAGACACTCTCTCTAATAAGATCAGAGCTGTCTATTTTAAGCATCAAGACATGTTCAGAACTGCAAATAATTTACTATATGGATAAAGCTACAACCCATGCAAGGAGTTGTGATCCATGCAAAAAATAAAATAAAAAGTAATGGTAAAGATTTAGGGCCTCACCTAACACAGCAGTCGGCACAAGTGGATCATTGGGCACTGTAGGAAAACAAAGCTCATGAAGGAATAGCTGGTTCTAAAATTATATTTTGAACTCTTCTTTCTTTATAACAGATTTATGCATTCTTAAGAAATATAATGACTAAACTTTCTTCTATAACTGTACCTATAAGGGTTAAATTCTCTCTTCCAGCTTGAGTTCTCACAAAACATCAACAAAGGTGTATCTACAATTATAGTTCAGTACTCTGTTCAACTTAAAAAGCCAGAAGATTCAACTTGACATTATAAAGATTATAAAGTTAGAGCAAAAGAAACCATGCAGTTTGGAGCTAACAAGTATTAGAAAAATAATTATCTCATATTAATTCCATATAATGTTTTTCAGTTTAACTGTGGGAAGTAAATTTAATCCTTTCTCTAAGTTCATAAGTGCATATTTATAGTTATGCTGCTGAATTGAAACTTTATAATAAGGTTCTAACACAGGCAATAGAAAAGTTTGAGGAACAGAAATGCTTTCAAACCTATAATTGATTAAATATTAAATCAGGTACTTAGAGAGATGGTACATTTATATTTTCAGCAAAACTTACTTTCAACATGAATAGTATTTTATGTACTTCCCTGTCATTTTTATTGTGTTGAAATAAAAATAAAATCGATCAAGAAGGCCCCATCATGATTAAAACTAAATTCCAAAATTACTCATATAGCATTTGTAATTTCTAATTTGGTGTAGATATATATCATGAAAAATGATAGGATGAATTTAGCCCAAGGATTATCGAAAAATTTCACCAGAAAAAATTTCCCCTCTCTGAAACAACATATAAGCATTCAGCCAACAAACACTTAACTTTCAACCTTACCACTACAATATATTTGTAATCTGTATAGGAAATAATCATTCTATTGTTTATCTTTTTTCTTACATCCATATTTTTCAGACCAGAATAGCATATCTCTAAAAACTGTGACAAAATTTGTACCTCTAGGTACAAATGGCCAATGGCAAACCTGATTTATGTACATCAAGTATCAATTTTTCTTGAGTATTTGAAGAAACAAATTCAGGTAAGTTAATTTAATTAGCTTAAAACAAGCACAAGTACTGTAGAAGAAAATATAAAATTTGAAGATAAATAGTATTACCAAGACTGAGATAATTATTCAAGTCATCTGCCATTAAGTAGTACTTTGGTAGAAGTAGTTTAAAAACCCTGCCTTCATAGATCAATATTAGTAACTCTTAAGATGGATGGATGGATTGGTGGATTTCACCATTCCTTTTACATCCTTCAATTCAAACATACTTTTAGACGTCACACTATATATTTAAAAGCATATAGGTTTCTCTTTCCCCTAGTTAAATTTCTTCGTATTAATATTCCCTAGGACTCCATAGTAGACTATTTTAATGGAATAAGTCTGCCAATACCATTAATTCCCAGAAAGAATTACTGTTTCTTCATATCACAAAAGAAACTTTATCTTACAAGAAGGGAGATGCAAATGCTGAAATAATTATAAATTCTGACATGAACCAATTTTATGTAGGCAATCTCATATCTAAATTAAAGGAATAACAAATGATATGGTCTGAGTGGTATATATTTAGAATATATCTTATGATTGAATAATAAATTTCATGCAGTTTAAGGTGAAATGAAATACAGTAGAAAGTCTAAACATAGGACTTCTTGTAAATCCCATAATATCCTCTATCTCCTTTTTTTGCTTTCTAGATACTTCTTCCCTTTCTTACTCTCTCATTATTTAAAAGTTAACATATAGAACTCAAAATAAACTTAAGAAGCTTCAGAATCACTTATTAAGATTTCAGTGAAGAACTTACATCTTGGACTAAAATTATGTTGGTCCATGAAGGTGATGGAAAGAGGATCTTCTGCATGCAGAGTGCTCTGGTCAGCATAGCTTCGGTCCATAGCATTCACCATGTGAGTCATCTCTTGCCGAGTGTTGCCCATAGCATCTTTGCGCTTTTTAGCCAGCTTGCTGCCAAGGCAAATACAAAAGGGAGCCCTGAGTGTGAGTCTTGAAGAAGAGCTGACACCAGAAACAAGTAGTTCAAGTGTGCCCAAGGACAAGGTAACAGATGTTGTTTAGAAAACCTAAGAACTGGTAACTTCTGGAATTCAGTTGACATTCAAGCCATTATATTGATTTGTTGCTGTAGAACTATTTGATTTGTCAGATATTTTAATATTCAAGCTGTCAAATCCAAAATTATCAACATTTCCTGTATTTCATTCTATTAACTTTCATTAAAAAATATAACTACATTTTACCAAAAATATAAACAAACACTTGTTAAGTAGAGGAGGTCAAGGAAGATTTAAAGCTAAGTTTTGGTCTTTCTCCTAAGTGACAGATTCCTTTGATCAACTTTCAGAGGTTCTTCTTGGGAATAACATGACTTAAGTTTGTTTGATCATAGCCACTTAATTAAGATAGATAAAGAAAAGTCCCATTCTTAATTCTCTCTGCTATTACTAAGTAAAAATGCAACATGAGTAGAATCAATCTCTTTAGTTATATATTTGTAATATTAATCAAAACCTAATCTTCAGTCTTTTAGAATCAACCATGATTAAGTACAAATAAATATATGGGATTAAATCATATAATGTGTAACAGAAGTACTCAGAGGATTTTGGAAAAATCTTATGTAAAGTTACAATGCAAATAATCATCATCTTGGAGTACTGATGTAGTCAAATCCTAAAAACATGATTTAGAACCTCATTGCAAAACGTCCACTAGGGAGGTAGGTCCCTTATGAATTCACAGCAGGGCACATTATTGATGGGATTTGGAAATTAGTAGAGTGAGCATTTTGAACTCCTCAAATACTGACACTTTTATCTTGCATATCAAGAATGTGAAATATATTTTGGTTCTCTGGGAATGTTACACATGAAACATGCAAGTAAAAATCTGTTAAAGCTATATAAAATATTTAAATCACATTAACCCTGCAATTTATATATGATATAAAGACACTGTAAAAGTCTCTAGCAGGGAAATTATATCACTAAGTTTATAGCAGCCATTTATGCTGCCTTAGAAATATTCTTTAGTTGTTTTAAGTACACCATTTCTCAGCTTGGTTATAAGGTAAAATGTTTTCTTCTGATCCTCGTTAGTTTCTGCACTGAATACTACAAAGTCTCATCTCATAGATTGAGTTTGTGCCCCAAAGTTTTTCCTTTAAAAATTAGGCTAGCAACCTGAGATGTACTCCAGTGTTTGTTTTTTTTTTTTCCCCTCTGAGAACTGCAGTACTAGATCTCACAAGCGCACCCCAAAACACACCACATACTGGCACAACAGATCTGGTGCCTGAATATGATGGCCATAAACTAAGACCTAGAGATAGAGATGGCTTCATTTCTTTTACAAATAATAACCACAGCACCAGAGTATGTATTAACAATATTTAAGAAAACAATCACAGAAATACAGTAAAGACTAGCACCACCAAGACTATGACTATACATCACTGCCATCACCACCGTCATTCATTGGCAATATTTGCTTTATATGGTGAAACAACTAACCCACTCTTCTTTCTAGGCCAGAAGATTAAAACCTTGTACAAATATATAGGTTTCAATGGGTACTATAAATACGAGCTGCTGCCTATGTAAGACACCAGACAGACAATGTTATGTAGAACTCGAGCACAATGCAGGGGCAACTTGCTTGAGTGGCTACTGGCATTTCATCTGAGCATCAAAAGTCTGACTTATATTTTTCTTTATAAAGACAAACCATGATTCTGAATGTTTGTATTAGTTTTCTTGATCAATTTCTAAGTGTTTTTTTTTTTTTTTAATTTTTCAAACTAGCCTATAGGTCTAATTAAACCTTATGAGGTCATGTTTCAGCCTATAGAAACTACTTTCCCACCCTTCCTTTAGGCCACCATATAGAATTTTGTTCCTGGACCTACAACATTCTTTAGCTTCTAATAGCTGGCTAACTTCCATACATTGTGTCTCAGCTTTAAAGACACTGCATCAGAGAAAATTTTTAAAACTGATCCTAGTACAACCTGTTTCAGGTTAGGCTACCCTGCTCTGTGATTTCCATAGCACAATGTTCTCCCCCTGTAATAACACTCATCACAGATCACTGCAAGTGGTTTTCAACTGTTTTCCCATGTTGGCCTCCATGGAGAGAAAGACTTCTATATCTGTTCCCTTGAAGCAGTGCTGCCACATAGTAGGCACTCCATTAATACTTTTCAATATACAAATTAGGCCTGTTTTATGTGTGTTAATTTTCATTTTTTAAATCTCAATTCTCAGATCAATCAACTGAAGATGGTATAAGGGTTCTAATTGTATAGATGAGTGTGTTGAGGCTTGAAGGAGTTAAAAAACTTGCCTGAGGTATTTATCTAATCAGCAATGAAGAAGGACCTTGTGCCAGACCTAAGTTCTGATCATATTTCCAGTTGATTACATTGTTTATATTGCCACATTATGAAGCATATTCTAATATAAACAACTACTTACACTAAGAGTTAAATATTGCTTGCTTTATAATTGAGAACAATACGAATATGGCACAAATGTGTTGCCATTTATAAATTAAAAAACAGCAGAAAAGTATTTTTTAAAACTCCCAATCTCTGTTTCTTGGGCAAAAAGAAAAAAAATACATTCATTCCCCCCACAACTCCCTCCAAAATTGGATAAAAAAAATAGCACAACCTGAAATTTGGATTCAAAATACCATTAAAATTTTGAAGGTGCACATATAGAAAATAATGAGTAGAAATGATGCTTTTGAACTTAGGTTTCACTTTAAAACACATGTAATTTGTGTGTACTTTGTAATAGGGGAAAATTAAGAAGTAATGGATTTTTCAAATGCATGAAAAGTAAAAGTTCTCCTGCATTGAAGGACTTCTATTTTTCAGATTCACAAACTCAGATTAGTAAGCAAATTACATGGAATTATAATCTTTATGGGTATCTGTCAGTTAATACATTATCAGCTTGGTCTTACACCTAAATCCTCACAACAACCCTGTGAGGTAGGCTTTCATTCAGGTGATTACAAAGCAAAGAACTAACATCAGCATTAAGTGTTTTCATTAAATATTGATATTTATTATGACAATGCCAATGAAAATTAGCTCAAAGATCACATGTGGTTTGTGGTGATATTCTAGGTCATTTCTACTTTTGTAAAAAAAAAAAAGTCTTTATATTAGTGTCACTAGGTATGTTTAAGTAGCCTTTAATAGCATACCTGTGTGACATTCTTTCTAGTTAGGATTTAAAATGCTAGTAGCCCTATGTAACACAATAATGTTAGCATAAACTGCTACAGGAATCAGAATGTAGATATGTTAACCATGTACCAAAAATGGAATCCCACTCTAAATTTTACAGATACAGTAATAGTTAATGATAGGCTTATTGACATTCTCATAATTAAATACTTATTGATTCCACTATGTCTCATGCTTTGTCTTCCCCGGAGCAACCAGCATATATAATGTGCACTTCAGGACAGTTAAGCAATTCATTTTTCAAGTACTTGAGTTTGACAGATGTGCAAATGACTTTCATTATCAAAGCAGCCAACAGCATAAACTTCTGCAGGTGGATGTATGGGTGGGCCATAAAGGGGAAAAGTACTCCATCATTGTACGAAATGGTATGGTTAATTACTTTTGGCTTCATCAAACATGATTTAACAAGCATATTATGATTCATCACAATAAGCTAGGAGCACTGCTAGTTTACACCTGTTTGTTCTAGCAGATCTAGGAAGCCAAATGTTTATAATATTTAAAATGTTGGCAGAACTGTGTCATAATGATTGACTTATAAAAAATTGTTGTAAAGCTAGCTTGAATTTACCTAGTTATATAAATGCTGTGGGATGTATGCTCTTAACATACTTAATCTCAATCCTTAAGCCTTGAAAGGTGTCATATCATTCCTTTGGATTGGCTAAATACTACATTGAAAGTGATAAACTGAAAATAACTCCAAAAATAGAATGGACAATCCCCTCTATCCTTATGAAAATGAGCCTGTCATACCTAAGGCTAAGATGAGCAAGAGACTCTGGAAAACAAAAGGAGATGTGTCACATGTACACTTGTTCCAGGGTTGACAAGAGGTATTTTTTTTTTGTTTTTGTTTGTTTATTTTTTTAACCTTAGTTTATAAAATCTTTGCTATATTTAGTTATAATAAACAAACCAAATATTTCTTCTCTAAAAAAGAATTTTTATTTCTTTGTCCCTGCAACATTGTGTTGCATCTATTCATTTTTACAAGAGCATACTGATTGCCTTAACAACTAGACCAAAGGTGTTCTGAAGTTCCAACCCATCGTGGATTCCTGGAAATGAGGAAAGAGGTGTTATCACTTGCAGACGTGATCTGATCTGTATCCTGTGAAGGCATTTTGAATGTTCTTCTATGAATATCTGACTTAGCTAAGTTTCTCAACTATAATGGTATCACATAAAGATAGTGATTAGGGAGTTAGAACCACTTTCTCTGCCAGACAAAGGAGGTGCAATACAGCTAAAATAGGGTACAGGTTTGATTAAGTAACTGAATGATTGTTTTGGCTGTAGACTAAAGCTACTTATGGAAAACTGTAAATAAAAATTAGAAGTAGCTGACATTCAGAAATACAATATCCCTTTTAAAAAAAGATTAGCAAAGTAGATAATAGTTTATAGTTTTAGAGTCCACCAAAAGATGTTCTTTGAAATATCACCAAAATTATGAATATTGTTTCTTTATTTTTTTGAAAAGGGATACTGCATCTTTAACACATGTAAAGTTGTACATCACCCATTTTCTACTTACAGGTAGTAGGAGTAAGAATAGTAGCTCCTCCTGGCAAGCAAATCACAGACAGTGGAAAAAGAGAAGCAATGGTGAATGAAAAGCGTGACTCTGTCACATTCAATAAAGCAGAAAAATGTGCGTTAAAAAAAGAAAACAAAATGAAATAAAATTCATGATTTTTTGCTTTGCATTTTAATTTGCTCATGCATTGTTAGATCTTTTTTTGCCATGCAATTAAACAGACAGATATGCCATAGAAAAATAAAATTTGAAATACATAATTTAGAAAAAAGAACATGCTGATATTTCTTTTATTGCCAAAAATTGAAAAATTAAATGGATTGTGTATTTTCAACATGCAGTTACGCATAGTATCATCCATTACCATTTAAATGTCATGACAGATGGAACAGCTGTGTATAGAGCTTGTATACTAGATTTTTTTCTTTAGATACAAAACATAAAGATCTATTATATTAATTATTTTATATACAGAATAATACCTATAGTTCTGTAAATAAGTCATACCTTAATGGTACACAGGTATATATACATAAACTATGTGAATATACATATGTACCAAAGAACTTATACACAAAGATAGTTCTACAGTAGATGCATGTGAACATGATGTCATGCACAAACATTTACTGTAGTGAAACATAATTTCAAATTTATGTCTGGAATTAGTAATGTGTTCATGCTGCGCATTTCATATATAATACACAATCAATGGAAAAATGGCATAGATTTGGAAATAATTCACCAGCAGCTAAATTAAAAAAAAATGACATTGCGTTCTGAAAAGATGCAATATCCCTTTTCTTAGCCTAAAAACTTACTTTATATATACCCTCAGTTGTAAACTTTTACTCAGTTGAATTCCAAACCGTTCTTTTATAAAATATTGAAAGACACACAGAACTTTCTTGAACATGAGAAATATACCTACATATACTATTTCAAGTAAGGTATAAACTCTTGAGAAACTTAACAATTTCCCATAAAAATGCAGACAGTCAGAGGCTAATATTTCCTACTATTTTTATTATAAATTTATATATTAAAAGGGAAGCTATAGTATATGCTAAAATTTTAACTAAACTCGATAATATCTGATACTGCTATAATATCCATGCTTTTGTGTATGTATAATAAACCTACTTGTGTTTAAACCATATATAATTCATGTGTGACACATACTACATAATAGTATGGAGTTCAAGTAATTTAGACATAATATTACACAACAGAAGATAACATATGGAACTTCATCCACCTATAAAATTGTAACTTTTCCTAGTCGTAATGGTGCTGGTGAGGGAGAGAAGCCAAAGCTCTAGATACTTTCTATTATTTAAAGCATAATTATGAAAACTTAAATGTTAACATTTTGATAGAGGCTCATTTATCCAACCATTTAAAATATGAACCAGAAAAAGAATTTGTTACGCTATGCAATTATAGAGCTGTCAGAGCATTTTATTCACCCCCCCCAAATCATGCTTAGTGACTGTTTTAACATAGTTCAAGAAGTTTAGTTTTCAAAATTCTTTCTTATTTCTAAGAGAGAGAGCCATGGATATGGAGAGCTACTAAAAACTAATAAATGTTTTCAAAAAAATAACAAATAAAAATAAGCTCATTCCAATTCTGAGCGAGGACACAATCAGAAGTCACTCATGCTCACATCCATCCAATCTGAAGTGATTAGAATAAATTTAATTGTGAAGCAATGTTTATTTAACTCTCTAAACTGTTTAGTTTATGCCACTTTACAAATATAAATGTAAACTAAACAGAGAGATAAGATCCCAAGTTTCTATTCTATGATTTTATTGATCTTTATTGGAAAATTTATGTTTCTAAAGTATTTAAATCATTTTGTCTCACATATGATGTATTTCCCAATCACAGAAGTAGACAAAAGCAAAAAGAGAAAGCACTATTTGGGGAAAGCACGTATGTAGCTAATTTAACACAAAACACTATAATGCATACCTAATGTTTCTAATGCAGATGTGTCTTCTCCAACATATATATCTCCAGGGGATAATTGTAAAGAGGCAATATATTAAAATAAACTCTGATGGAATTGTTAAAACATGTAGTATGAGTCTTATCTATAATGTTAATGCTTTATTTCAAGTACAAACTAGTTACCATAGTATACTATTAGATTTAATGCAATCTATGCAACATAGTTTATTATATTATTCAATAGAATTCATAAACTATGACCACTTTGATACACAAAACTGTGGGAATGAACTCTGCATGTAGAATTTTTTTTTTTAAAGTCCTTCCAGATCGATGCGTAATCCAAAATATGTGACTGGAAGGACTGAATTGCCATATTACTTTCTAAGACAGCGATTCACAGATTATGACATTATATAATGGCCAAAAGCTCAAATTACAAAAATTGTATACTTTTAAATATTTTTTCAGCAGGAATATACTTTAATTTTTAGAAGCGACCAGTCGAAGTTTCAGCAGATCTTAATATCTTTAAGTGTTTCCAAAAGATGGCAATATTGGTTGATATAGAAAAAAAAAGATAATGTTCAACTAAAATATTTACTCTTCACTTTAAATTTTTAGTCATTGAATATTTAATATACAATGTCATTAAACAACATTTATATTTTCATATCTTATTGGCAGCTGAGCTTTAGAGAAATACAGAATAACAATATAATTCAGACTCTAGTCCAAATGTACCACAAAATATCCATATTTTGTCATTCTTAATATAATACTTCAAATATAAGATAAAATAATGTCTCAAGTGTCTCTGCATTTGAGAAATTTAAGTTCTCACATTTATTTCAAGGTTAAACAAATATGTTTATATCCAAAATAAATTCTTATTAAACAAATAAGAATTTATTTGAAAAGCCCAATAACAAGTAAGAATTTATTTGAAAAGCCCAATAGTAGACTTCAGTGCTGGCAAAACTTTAAAATTAAAGTCTTCTCATTTGTTGTGATTTAAAAGAGTTCAAAGGAAAAAAAAACTGTTTGAAAACTAGTGATATAAAGAGTATGTGAGCTGTACAGGACAATATCAGATCTTACCTCTTTTTTACAATTAATATGACAACTAGGAGGAGGAGGATGAACACCAATATTCCAGCACTAATTCCTGCGATTTTCACCACTCTGTCTGTCTGCTTGGCAGGATCTGGGATCACTTCTGGTTCTTCTGTTGCTGCTGCTAAACGAATCAGAAAAATAAGTTACTGAAAGCAGCTAATTATCACAGAAAGGAAAATTATCACCAGCTAACAGTTACTATAAAAAGACAATTTGTAGGGTCTGGGGTTGTGGCTCAGTGGTGGAGTACTTGCCTAGCATGTGTGAGGCACTGGGTTCAATTCTTAGCACTACATATAAAATAAATAAATAAATAAATGTCCATTGACAACTAAAATAAATAAATATAAATAAAAATATATTTATTGTATGTAAATAAAGTTTAAATTTATTTGTATTTAAATAAAAGCCACCTGAAAATAAAAAATATATATAAGTTTGCTAAAGTACAGCATAAGACATTTTTGGTCAAGTGGAAAGATTTCACACTAGAATTTTTTTTTAAACACAAAAAATAATAATAAAAAAAAATAAAAAACCCACAGAAATAACTATCCAAGGGAATGGCAAATTATTTTTCTCCCAAGATCTTTAAAAGTCAAAATATTGGATTTTAGCAAATAATATACTGGGAAGAAATGAGGTCAGATCTAGATTCGTCTGTTTATCAATTCATTCAGCAAACACGTCTAGACTCAGTGCAAAGTGCTATTCTTGGTGCCTTCAGTAAGTGTCAATGACATTAATCTAAGCCAGAGGGTTAGGTTACGTAAATGCCTAATCCAATTGCTAGAGGCATAAACTCATAACTCAATATAAGAGATTTGAGATGAAGAGTTGGTTTTGCAGCAGAAACAAGTATTAAAGCAAAAAAAGATACATCCAAGAATATTTCACATTCTCTTAACAAATAAGATCCAGATAATAAACTCGGGAAACAGAACTTGGAGAAGATGGTTTTCTTTCTTGCCTCACTTCCTTTCTTTCTCAAAACCACACTCACCCTCATACATGGACACAATTAAATTTAGATTCTTTAGTCAATATATTAGCCCTACTAAACTCTCTGAAGACATTTTCCTTTTACTTCATTTGCCTTGCAAACTGGCAGAGAAAGTATTATTATTTATACTTTAAAGATATAAAAACTCTGCAGGCATAGAAAATGGGAGAGAGATCATCAATTGCTCAAGGACAGGGAAAAAAATTGATACATCTCTTATCTTCTAGCCTATCATTTCTCATTGTCCAAACTAGTAGGCCCTACTGCCAAAAACCTGTGTGGCAAAAGCCAAAGGCATTCTTAGAATCAGTCTTATTTGGGAATTGTCTTATAACACCCAAAATATCAGCTTACATTTGGTGTCAAGAAATGATGGCTGAATAAACAGACATATAAACAAGTCTAAAACTCGAATGTCATCTCTTTCCAAAGGACAATTTCTTCATTCTCTGGAAAATGTTACTCATTTTCCTATATTCCAACCCTTTCATTAGCTCCTCCTCTTGTCTTCTTTCCTCCTGACTCCCAGATCTTCACATATAAATATGTGTTCCAGTTTTCCCACCAGCTATGGTTCTGCCAAAAGGCACTTTGATAAGACTATATTTTGATTTTTCCAACTGAGAAATTTGAAAGAATAAATTTACCTAATATTATTTTATAAAATGGTAATTTGAAATTAAACCAGTGGGAAAGACAGTTTGAGGAAAAAGTGGTTAGAACACAGTTAACTTTATAAAGCAACTCACTAGAACTATTTTAATTTCATAGGATAAAACTTCCCTTTGGACCAGTAATTGGTAACAACTATTCTTAAGCAAACAAAACAAAGCAAAACAAAAAGTAAGCCTATTTTTTTTTTTTTTTGTATTGTTTTGTTTCCTGGTAAGTGAAGGGTGTTCTCATTTATGACTTAACACTCTCTATACACGCATGCTTCAGGGAATTTCCAACCTTCCAACCTCAATTATGTATAGAGGTTGCTTAGTGCTTAACACATTGCAAAATATAGCTCTCAATTCATCAAAACAAGTAGTAAATATGTTGCAGATCTTTTCCTTTCCAGGGTCAGTGTACATATATATGTATGTACTTGTGACTTTAGAAATCCATTTATATGTAAAACATAGATGTAAATACTGAGAACAGGTGGAGTACATTTCAAAATTGAATATAAAACCCAAAGCACATTTATTGATTTTAGTTCTTAAATTAGATGTTTGACACCGATACTTCTTCACTGAGAAATGGAAGCAGACTGGTAAGACTGTTTGGTGTAAAAATCCCTAGTAAAAACTTCAGTCCATAAAACACATTCTCATTATTCACTAATTAAAGACTACTTTCATCAGGTTTGATCCCTTTGGGGTTTTCTGACATACCTGACTCACAGAATTAAATGTTTCTGACAATTCTTTGGAATACGATTTCTTGTTTGCATATAACATTGTAATTTGATAAACTCATCCTGTGATGGTATACTTTTTCTAAAAAATCCAGGTTCATTTATTTGAGTTGGGTAAGAGCGCTTTGTCTATCATGATTACAATTCTTGTGCAGAGTTGTTTACTGATATTCAACATAATTTTTAAACTTGAGTATAGAAGGTTAATCAAATTCTCTAAGTACTTATGATTTGGTGGTTACTTTCCCTTGATTGTGAATTCTCTTCAAAGTCTTTAATAATGACATTTATTATCACTTTTACTACTACCAGAAATATTTTTTCATACAATATGTCTGTATAAATTTATTACTTTGCATACTTTAATCACATGTTTTTCTATGTTCCATGTCCTACTAGAACAAAAGAACATAAATATCCTATTTAAAATCATTCAAGCTTAGAAGATTCATTAAGGGAAATACAAGCAATAGCCCCTAAGTGAGCATTTTCTATTTTCCTCAAGGAGAGCAAAAATCTATTATAGTGGTTGTACCCCTGAGCCCTGTTTATAATTTATGCATATAAACAAAGACAATGTGGAACAACTTCTTTCAGAAATGCTTTCCTTTACCATAAATTTTTTGTCTGCCGAAGGAAATTCAGAGAATTCCCAGTCTCCTACAGTTAAAAGCAGCATAATTCTTTTGTATAGTGAAAAAAACTACAAATTTCATGTTTATTTAATAATTTTATGAGATGAATTTTGGGGGGGGGCACAAATAGCTAAGGTAGCTTTATAAATTTTAAAGTCACACTAATTTATTTTAAAAAATTAGAACTACCCAGACACGGTGGTAATCACATCAGTAATCCCATTAGCTCAGGAGGCTGAAGCAGAGGATTGAAAGTTCAGCCAGCTCTGGGGAGCTGGGAGCTGTGTTGCACGCCTGTAATCCCAGCATTTTGGGAGGCTGAAACAGGAGGATCGATAGTTCAAAGCCAGCCTCAGCAATGGCGAGGCACTAATCAACTCAGTGTGACCCTGTCTCTAAAATAAAATACAAAAATAGGGTGGGGGATGAGGATTAGTTGTTGAGTGCCCCTGAGTTCAATCCTTGGTAAAAAAACAAAAACAAACAAACAACAACAACAAAAAAAAACCACAACCAAAAAAACACTATTCTAATTGTAATTGTTGGGATCAAAACAAAATTATTCTTCAAGCTTCATGATGGACATCAGAATACAACAGTCATTAATATGGTATTATGTAAAAATGTGGATGTGTAAACGATGTGATTCTGCAACTTGTATTTGGGGTAAAAAATGGGAGTTCATAACCCACTTGAATCAAATGTATGGAAGATGATATGTCATGAGCTTTGTAATGTTTTGAACAACCAATAAAAAAAAAGATTTAAAAAAAGAAATAAAAAAGCCTCTAAATACAGCATGACAGGTGATCATATAGCATCTTTAGAGACATAATCACTCAAATCCTGAGAATTCTCTTTGTATTCACTAATGTGTTCTTCCTTTATCAGTTGAAGTTCTGAAATCTTGCTCATATTTCACATTGTAATCATTTCTTAAACCTCATACAATCAGTTATGTAGCTCCCCAAATCACCAAGAACAGGATTTACAGATTTTAATAAGCACTTTTCTCCTCTTATTTTACATGACCTCTTAAAAAGCATTTGCCATTCTTGTCGATTCCATACTCCTAGCAATACTTTTCCTGGATTGTCTTCTAGTTTTCTTAAGACTCTAGCTTCCTCTTTACAAATCACCTTTTTTGAGTCCCTCCTTGTTTACCCAGCCCTTAAAAGCAGATACCTCTTTTGAGATCCTCAAGGACCTCAGATTCTTGACACTTTTTCCACACTTTCCAGCTTCATGATCTTAAACACTTTCATTAGTTGAGTTATCATCCATGCTGATCAATCTCAAAGCAATACATCTTTGACAAACAGGTCCTACTTGAACTTCTGGCACATGTTGTCATCTGATTACTATTCTTCCCTTCAATGTATGACAGCTGCCTTACATTCACTATGTCCAAAACTGAATTCACACTTTTCTGATACCTAATTTTCTAGTTCCCCTTCTTTCGGCAAATAAAACAATTATCCACAGTGGTTCAAACCAGAATAATCCTCCCTCCCCTCTTTATCTCTAGAAATAACATATAAGTTATCATTTGATTTCAGATTCTTTGAAAGTGAAAGAGGATATTCAATAAACACGACAGGCAACAACTGGAGTTTTCCTATGCAAACATGGTCACTTTACTTCTCCTTATCATGCAATTAGTTACAAAGAACTCCTACTTCTAAATATGGTGTCTATATTTTTCTATGCCCGTTCCTACTACTTTACCTTAGGTCAACATCTTCTCTTACCCAGACCACACAACAGCTGCCTATTTTTCTCCCTGACTACACTTCATCTATTTTACATCAAAACCCACATAGCATTTCTAATACTTCAATAGGGTGGTAACACTCCAATGGTTAGAGTGCTCCAGCAGCTTCCCATGGTTAAGATAAAGTCCACAAAAGCAGGAATTATGTTTGTTTTGTTTATTATTGTATTTCTATAAAATCTTGAAAAGAAGCAATGGTACAAAAATAATAGTTGAATAAATAGAAGAATGACACTAATCCTCCCTACAGTAGATTGTACTGACATTTAAAAAAAAATAGTTGCCTTCCTAAAGCACACAAGGATCTCTCTGATCTTATTGTTTTGGATGGTAGCCAAAGATGAACTTGGGACATATATTTTTAAATTGTTCTTGGGCATGTCAACAGTTGATGCTATCTGCTCCCTCACAGAGCTGTTTCCACCATCTGCCACCACCTGCCACCAAACCAGTACAAGGAAATTCCAGTGTACAACACAAAGGATCTGGAATCAGATCCTGTTTTCATTCTTAGCTCCTTCTTTTATTGGAAGAGGTAAATTATTAATTGGACTTTATATCTGAAGAAGTTATTCAGAATAAAGCATTAAAGAGCAAAGATGCTGAAGAACAAGAGAACTAGGCACACACACTTTTCATACAGCAAACATATTGTAGAATGATATTACAAACCAAGCAATATGCTTCTTGGAAAATAATGACAAATCCAGAAAGTGTCTCATGGGGTAGTGTAATTTTGACCTAGGACTAAAGTGGCTTTGCAAGTCATTGGATCAATTTGAAACCTGTGTATATCATAACCAGATCTTTGGGCAGGCAGCGTAGAGGACCAAAACACTTGAGAAGGCAATTCTACATCTATTAGGAATTATTTGTTGTATGACAATGCTCAAGTTAGATCTCTTAGAGATGATACCCTTTGTATAAAACAAAATAATAAAAGCACCAATATTACATACCTTTTAGAAATATTGAGTAACATAATGATATGAAAAATTTTTATAACTGAAGCACTTAGGAGAGAAGTACTAGTAAATCAACCTGGGTAGATGTGACCTAGAGGTTAGCCCTCTGGGTCCATCATATAAAAATGAAAACCTGTGATCAGGGTAACTGACATTACTGAAGAACCGCTTTAAAAAATCTTAGCAGTCTATCACATAAATATATAATGATGGGTTTTGTAAAGTACATGTTATTAATTAAATAGTCTGCCACCTTGGATGCCTGAGCCTTACGGGCATCTTGAAGTATTTATTATTTAACTCAATCATCCTTTGAAGTCATTTTGCTTCAGCACCTCATATGATCTCATGAAACTGTCCACCCTTGGATTGCTGACTACAAAAAAGGGTCAGTCAGAGATTTATATTGGTGAAATAAGAAAAGAGCTATATGCCACACATTTTGTCTTAACAGTAGCTGAAAAATAACTTATTCTTGTTTAGTAATAAAATTTTGATGAAAATTTTTGAGATTAGACTTTAAACAACTATGACATAAAAGTATAGATCAATATTATAAGTGCTTAAAACTAATTTCACATTGCTTAAGGCATCTCTTTATAGTCTTAGGTTCTCTAAATTTGCTTTGGCTTTAAAATTATGGCTCAAAATAGTACATAAAATTCTGAAAATAAATGATAGAAATAATTTTAAAAAGTAACATCTTCTAATAATATATTTAAAGGTCAAAAAATGTGGACAATATTATCTTACTTCATAGTAATTTAAGGACATATATTTTATTGCTCATATAATTTTTTCATCAAATTTTTCATTTAGTTAAATGTATTCAGTTGGGTAAAATAGAAACTGTGTTGTCTTCCTTATTAAACAGTTGAGTTTATGTTCTAACTATCTCTGAAATTTGTCATGGACTCTTGTTCTTTTACTGCATTCAAGACTCAATTATTTTGATTTTTTCACTAACCCTCCTGCTTCCTATATTGGTCTCCTCAGATTTAGATCATATTTTGGTACCAGGATGAGTTTTCTAAAATGCAAATATAATTAACTACTTTAACTGCTTCCATTTCAAGATGAAAAGGCAAAAGTTTTAACATCTAAGGCTTTTCAAAATCAGACTCCAATCAACCTTTTCAACCTCATATATTGACAATTCTTTACGGTATCTATCATATATTTAGAACAGTCTACCCATTCCCAAGTAATCAAATCCTCCCCAGTCTATATCAGGGGCTGCTAAACTATGGCTCCTGGGTTGTATCCAGTCCATTTGGACTGAAACAAAGATGTGGATAGCCAACTTTATAAGATAAGGATTAATTGCTACCATTTTATATTTCCAACAGCAGGGTATGTAAATTCCATTTAACTTACATCTTAACACTTTGTATCATCAGACTTCTTCATGTCAATTTGGTGGTAGAAAATGATATCTAATAAGCATTTGACTACAACTAAAATGATTTTTGAGGGACTTGGAATATTTCTATCTGTTCTCTGAAATGCTTAGTAACTTTCTTTTTCCTATTTTGTTCTTATTTTTTTTTCTTTTGATTTTACATCTGGATACTAGTTATTTGTCAGTTATTTATATTGCCAATACTTTTTCCTATTGCATGGTACAGAGAAGGGAAAATACCTATCCTTTTAACCTCCCAAAATCATGGCTAGGACCTTTATAACAAAAGAGAGATTAATAGGAAAAAAGGATAAAAAATTATTTATTGTAAATTTTATGAGATATGGGAGCCTTCATAAGGAAATGAAGTCTCAAAGCCACAGTTAAACCTTTGTTTTTTATATCAGGATTGATGAATGGTGGACAGCCATAGAGAAAGAAATGACAGGACATATTGGTATAAGGTTAGAAAACAGGATAGATAGCAAAGCCAGTTTGTTCAGATTGTTTCCTCTCATCTTCAGAGATAAAGACTCAGTTTTACTCTAGGAAAGGTACTTTTCATATGAGGGTCTTAAGGAAGAGTACTTTTCATATGAGGGTCTTATGATCAGTGGGGAAATCAGAAAATCCTTCCTAGTTTTCATAGCTTGCTTCAGGGGAAAAGGGCAGGTTAAGGTCAAAGAGATCCTCTTACTTCTGTCATTTTTCTCAAATTATTTTCAACTTAAAATATTTAATATGCCAAGGTTCCATATTTGGGGGATAATGAATGTGTCCTGAATTCTATCAGTGGCTTCTCTTCTCACTTTATTTATGGTATACTGGTGAATGAATAGCAGTTTTAATTTTAATGAAATCAAATACATCCATCTTTTTGTAAGGCTAGTGTTTATTGTTTAATAAGTCCTTTTCCATCTTGAATTCATAATTTTTTTTTCTCTGAAAAATTTAAAACTGTGCATTTCATATTTAATTCTGTATCAATGTAGAATTTCTTTCTGAGCATGATGTACAGTAAGAAGTATTTCAAGTCCTCTACTCTTCCTATGTAAATATTAGTTATCTGTGTATAATATATGAATTGATTCAAGGATCTATAAAATTACTTCTGTCCTATATCAAAATTACATAATTGCATGAGTCCCTTTCTGAATTTTCCATTATTTTCATGCAGCATATCTATTTCATGCTGATATTACATGGTTTTATTTACCATAGGTCTATAACGTGTTGTTATATATGAAAGGCATGAAACCATGTACATGGTTTCTTGAGCATATTAGCTCTTCTTTATATTTTACTCTGCATAACCTTTTCAAATCTAAAGTCCAACTAATAATTTATCTCTTTACTTTAGTCAAATCTTTTATTAACTCTACCCAAAGAGTTATTTTTAAACTTTGGCAACTATGTTTTTCTTTCCTGTTAAGTTCTATTTATTTCTTGGTAAATGACTATTTGTTTAGTTATTCCTAATAGCATCTCGCTAATCTTCACGATCTATACTTTATTTCTTTGTTTTGTATGTAGCTATTTTATATATCATAGTTGGCAGTCCCACTACCTGCAGTCCAGTGAGGATTTAGATCTGTTGCTTCTGCTAACTCTCACAGTGAGTTACTTTCAAGAAAGCTTGGTGACCTTTGATTGTGAGTTAATTGCTTTCTGTTAGTCTGTAGGAATCTTACAGGCCTAAACGGATCTTGCTTTCATCTAAAACAAAATTTGCATTTTCTTCTACCAGTAGCTATGAGGAAATATGGGACTCAGACCATCTCTGCCAGCTCTGTGTGGCAGTCTCAGGCTAGGCTACTTTCTTAGGAACAGCCCCAAGATCAGTGTTTTCAGGACAATATATTTTAGTATCTCCCCTTTGGGACTACGAAACCTTCTTTCTTTCTTTTTATTTTAATAAATTTTTTTTAAAAAAAATAAATGACAGCAGAATGCATTACAATTCTTACTACACATATAGAACACACTTTTTCATATCTCTTTTGTATACTTGTATACAAAGTATCTTCACACCAATCTGTGTCTTCATACATGTACTTTGGATAATGATGTACATCACATTCTACCATCTTTGCTAGCGCCCTGCCCCCTCCCTTCCCCTCCCACTCCTCTGTCCTATCTAGAGTTCCTCTATTCCTCCCATGCTCCCCCTCCCTACACCACTATGAGTCAGGCACCTTATATCAGAGAAAACATTTGGCATTTGTTTTTTTTTGGGGGGGGCGGATTGGCTAACCTCTTTCTCTCTATTGCTCACCTTCCTCAGCTTCAGTCACATTTTTTTCCCTTTGTTCTATGCCTTCTTTCCTCCCTCCCTCTCTCCTTTCTTCCTTCCTCTCACCCCCTCCTCTCTCTCCCTCCCTCCCTCTCTCTTTCCTTCCTTCCTTCTGTCCCTTCTTTTTTCCCCTTGCAGAATAGTGAGTCTTTGGAGGTCTTTCCTCACTTGCTGTGGGTGCAGCAGTATATCTAAAGATGAGTCCAATCCAGGGTAGAACTATGATGCTGAGATGTTCCAAGCACCTAATCTACTAGGTTTCAAGAACTGTAAGTCAGGTCATGAAATTTTACTTTCTTTATTTTTTCCCAAGATTTTATCTATAATTAACTCTCATCTCTAAACACTAGTTAATTATTTTTCCATAACCCACAAATAAAACTGTATTGCATGTAGTTTCAGAAGATCTGCAACGTACATGGTGAGGACAGAGACATAACCTCCTTCATATTTTCATTTCATTTTACTTTTTGTGGTGCTGGGGATTAAACCAAGGGCCTTGACATGTTAGGCAAGTACTCTACCATTGAGTTATGTTTCCTTGATGTTTTAGTCAGCTTTTTCGCTGCTGTGACTAAAGGACCCTACCAGTACAATTATAGAGGAGGAAGAGTTTATTTGAGGGCTCATGATTTCAGAGGTCTTAGTCCATAGAAGGCTAGCTCCATTTCTTGGGCTCGAGGTGAGGTTGAATGAACATCATGACGGAGTGTATGACAGAGAGAGAAGCAGCTCACATCATGGTGATCATGAAGCAAACAGAGAGACTCCACCCTCCAGATACAAATATATAGCCAAAGGCACGCTCCAATTCTCACATCCTTCAGCCACAACCTACCACTTCAATTAATCCTATCAGTGAAAAATGATTGGGCTAAAACACAACTCAATCATTTCTCCTGTAAAATTTCTTGCATTGTCTCACACGTGAGCTTTTGGGGGACACCTCACATCCAAACCATAACACTGGCCCTCATTCATCTTTTTTATGTCTAATGATTTATACAGATCAACACAATGCAAAATGTTTGTCTTGCAAATATATAAATAACAAGAGAAAATGCTTAGAATTTGTCAAGGTGTGTAACTTATATAAGGGCAAACATCAACTACAAGATATTGTTAGAAGCTTTAACACTTCTGAAATAAATATATTACTGCTAGGGTGGAATAAACTATTCTGCTAAAACAAAACTATTAATCTGGTTTGAATTCCAGCTTTGGTCACTTGTCAGGTGACCTAGGGTAAGTTTTTTAACCACTGTTCTTCATTGGTAAAATGGAGATGAATAATCATACCTATCTTTTAGGTAGAATGTAAAAATTAAATGTGTTAAAATATGCAAAGAGCTCAGAGCAATACCTGGTACTCCACTTAATAAGGAGGCCTCAGTTAAGTGTTAGGGTGTATAACATGAAATTCAAATACAATCCTTTTCCACATCTTGATTTTTGAACCACAGGTATTATGACTTCAAATAAGCAGCATTAGATGGACAAAAATTTGGTTTCTAAATATACAGGGATATTACCTTATATTCAACACTGGACACATATTTATTGAATATTTGATAGGTAAAAACACTGTACAAGGCAAAAAAAACCAAAAAACAAACAAACAAAAAAACCCCAAACAAACGATTTTCCTTTACAAGATATATAATCTAGAAGTAGAGATTGTGGTGAGTACTCAAATGACTGTAGTTGTTCACAGATTATGACAAGTACTACATAAGGGGGCACAGTCCCCCTACACAGGAGATGGTATTATATCTGGACGGTTGATATCTGAACCACTTCTTAAAGACATTCAACATAGAAACCAAACAATGAAAAACAACTTCAGAGAAGTTTAGTGGTCTATTCATGTTCATACCATTAGTTTTTTGCCACATTAAAACTGTAGCTTATGCTTCATGACCTCCCATGTGTCACTTGTCACCTTTACTAGGGAGAAATATGATTAGTCACCTACAGGTAATTTTCACCACTATTAAAATAAATTAACAAAAAAAAAAAAAAAAGAGGGAGGCAGGGGAATGCAATGAAGCTGTCAAACTCAACCTCTAAGAAAAAAAGAGGTTGAAGAGATAGAGATACAAACAAATGGGCAGTTGATCACACCAAATCCTTTCAGGAGAAAAAGTATACTTAGATGGATGAATGGCATATGGGAGGGAACTTGGAGGAAGTCATGAAAGCAAATTTAAAAAGGAAAACATGCTCCATGCCCCATCTTAAGCCTACAAAGAAGGTTTTTTTTTTTTTTTTTTTTTTTTTTTTTTGTGTGTGTGTGTGTTGTTTTCTTCCTTCCATTAATTAAAGCAAGCAGTGGTAATCCAGGGCATGCGTTGGGCACATTTTAAGGCTCTGAAGAATCATCCTAAACAAGACAGAGCAGATATGTTGTGAAACAATGATGAACAAGCAAACAAACATCACTTGATACTGAAGAGTCATATACCAAGAATTAAAATAGGAAGATAACAGAATGAGAGCAAGCCCTTGGATGACCTCATCAAATTTGGACAGAAGACCGTTCAGAAGAAGATATGAAAGATGGGGAAGCTTTTTACTTACATGTGGAACAATGTATTATAACAATAGCAAAGTTGCTCTACGTGCTTTGTCTATGTACTAGGAATTAAAGGGAGTTCAAAAATTATGGAGCTGTTTAGTTAATTAACAAGATTTCCCCCTTGTCTCAAGGAACAAAGGAGATTAAAAAATAATAATTCCACTTTTATGTTTTGGGGAAATCAAATAATAGCATGCTGTACTCCTAGGGAACAATAGCTCTTCCATAATAATTATATAGATATAGGAAAGGAGGAGCGAAGTTCAAGTGATAAGCAACTATATCTGTCACTTATCAATTATTATGTGTGGGACATAAGTGTAATAGCCTGTTAAGAGTAAAATGGGTTCAGCTGAAGATTACCAGAAAATAAGATAAATAAAATGAATAATGCTGAATCATGTATCTACACACAGTGTGTATAACAGAGTAAGCTATGAGAAAACTAAATGTAAGCCCTAAAGCAAAATGTTTACAAAATGGTAAATGTGAATATCTGGAAATGTTAGAGGAAAAAAGCATTATGTTAATATCAGACATATTATTTCCTCTCCCAAACTGTAGGATCAGAAAAGCCTCTTCCTCAGGGAAAATTTGGAATATTAAAATCTAGGCACTGCATGTAATTAAAAGGCAAATGCACTTGACATTTTTGTTGGCACAAACTCAGAATGCCAGATCTGGGCCAGTCATCCAAACATGCCATTCAAAGCACAAATGCTAGGGGGTGGGGGACTCACATGTATTTGAATGTATTATAATTTGAATATTAAAGAAATAAATAGAAATTAAACAAAACCTTTAATAGTACTCAGATTATAAAGATGTGATATGATCTAAAATAATAAAGATGACCAAACTTTTAATCCATTTGCAGTGTTCTTATTTTTTAAATCAAAGGGTTGAGACTGGCTGCTTTTCTTTGGCTGCTTTTAGTTATGAATTCTATTTTCATTTTGAGCAGGTCATTTTCCACCAAGGCTTAGATAATTCATTAATCTGGCATATCTCAGGAGAACACACAACATGGTTTAAATCATATTAATAGAGGTTGCAATGCAATTTTCACAGGTGTTTATTTACTAAATTAGAGATTGCCTTAATATTGGACAGAAGAGCCAGATTAAAAATGATTTTATTTGAGTTACAGCTGCTCTGAGAAAATTTAGTATAAGTCTAAATTATTAATAAATATTCTGGGATTTGAGATGGGTTTTTAATTCTAAAATATCTTTTTTGCTGTGGGTGAATGAATAGATTGGAGTCGTATTTTTAAACGGAGCCTGAATGTCCCAAATTATCTAATGACTACATTTCACAATTTCTAAATCTCAAAATATCAAACACATACTTGTATCCAAGAAATTTTAATGGATTACATTTTGTCCCTTTGAGATAATAAGCATTTTTTTTAATACTCAAAGCCTTCCTCTTGTCTGAATAGGACCCTTTCAATATAAGAAACTACCATCTGTTCCATGAAGTCTTTCCTAACCTTTCAGTGCTACCTTGGTTTTCTGAATTTCCATGTCCTTGTTGGTTTTGTTTCTTATCTGTACTCTAAATTAAAAAGAGCAAGGCTTTTTGAGGTTACTTCTAACATGTGTGTGTGTGTGTGTGTGTATTTAGGGAAGTTATATAACTTCTTTCAATGTCAATTATTTCACTTATAAAAATGGGACAATAATATTCTTTCATATATACACTGTATATTAAATTAAAAAATGTTGAAGAAAAGTCATAGAGGTCTATTTTCTCTGTTTCCCATGTCTGTTTTCTTTGAGGGTACATACCAATAAGCATTTTCACTCTCTAGCAAAGTGAAATAATTCAGGAAATATCTGATCAACAGATCCCTCACTTTACATTAGAATTTTGGTGTAATTTGCCACTGTTTGGAAAATAGAGTTTTACATTACAAATGCAAATAGGCTATTAACCTTTTGCCTACTATCGCCCAAGCTACAGTATTTGTTATAAATTATTTCTTAGAAGATGTTAACTGTCTGTCAGTGGTGCCTTCAGTGTTCTCAAACTTTGAGCGATATCCTTTTCTTGGTAAAACCACAGACTTTTTTTCTTATCTTTCCTCCTTCGTCAAAAAAAAAATAATAATTTCTTCAGTTTTGCAAATATATAAATTAGTCTTTAAGTCTTTCATTTCCTTCTTTTCATGTCTTTTTGCTTTCATTTCCTCTAGCTAAAGTCCAATATGTTTGTTTCATATTTCCTTTCTGCATCATATTAGATCTGTGAGATGTCTCCAAATAACCTAATTTGGTCTGCAGAAAACCAGAGCAATAGTATGGAGAGGCGCCTCCTGGAGGCCCCTCCCATTCCCCTGCTCACACACTGTACACTGTGGTTTCTATGCTGCATTCATGGTGGGATGAACTGGCAAAACTCTACCTGCTGCTCTCATCAGCAGCAGAGTCAAAAGAATTCAATCCAAATTGGCATATGAAATTCAGCCCTGTCCATCTCTGATAGCAAAATGAATGAGCACTGACAACTAGTATTATTTCTCTTGAGAACAGGCAGTTTGCAGGTATAGTGAACTGAGCCCAGTGTTTCTTTGCATGGTAGTGGGTACATTGACCTGCTAAGGGAGAAGGAGAATGGGTAGGTCTGATTTTGCTAAATGATGAGGCCAAAATCATGCCAAAATATCCTATCTTGAGCTCAGATTATATTATATTCAAAGAAAAATAACTTATTCTTACCTCTGCAAGGTATCCTTATTCCCACAGGGGACAGGGTAAAGGGCACTAATAAACACAACCCTTGCCGCAAATGAAACTGCATTTGGAATTAGGATTCCTCTAATCCTGATATTATAATTCATTTAATTTGTCTTCCTAATATCCCCTGACCTGACCCACAGATCTGAAGAAACAGAACATCTGACCAAATCTGAGGGCTCCAATTTGTAACATGAAAATTCCAAAGTGTGACCATTCTTTTGAAAGAACATCTGCTGGGTTCTGACAGAATTGGAACTCTGCAGATTTTCAGGGTAGTCCTAAGAGGGGGGTCTAGGGACAGAAGAAGGGAGTATCCTTAAAGAAAACCTCTATTGGAAGATGTAAGTATAGAACGATGGTTCCTCAACTGGTAAAAATCACAGGACATACTTAGATCAGTCAAAACTCTCAAAGTTATTCCTTCTCCACAACTGTGGACTTCTGCAGCTTTCTTTCTGAACAGGGTATGACCTTGAATATCTATTTTATAGTTTGAACTGTTTGGTCTTGTGGGAAAAAATGAGGTAGGTTCATGGCTAGGAAAGGACTGACCTGATCTGCTCCATTTTTTTTGAACCTAGAAAGCTGCCTGACTCTTAAAGTAGATAAGCAAACCATGACATTATGAATCTTCTTATTTGGGGGAATATTTTAATGAAAAGAAAAAAATATATTGTTCCCTACTGTAATCCTTCAGTTAGAATAAATGTATAAATTAAATTCAGCATCAGTTAGAAAAAGTAATAATTTAAATTTTTCATAGTGTGTGAAACTAGAACTACCTGTTAACTAATATTTGAGAATGACTAGATTTTACCAGAGAATTTACAGAGAATTCTAGACTGCATATCGCAGTATGAATAAAGGGTTTTAATTTCTTTATAGAGATGAATGAAGAGACTCACTTTTGTGTAGGAACAGAGAGGTTGCCCAGCCATATCAGTGTTCTAGTTAAGAACTGGAAGGAAGCTGCGTGCGGAGGCACATTCCTATAATCCCAGCAGCTAGGGAGGCTAAGACAGGAGGATCACGAATTCAAAGCCATCCTCAGCAATGGCAAGGTACTAAGCAACTCAGTGAGACCCATGGGTTACCAATCTTGAAATGGAAACCAGCTCCCTTCCATACAGAGCAGCAAGCAACCTCCCTCTACTTGGTATGATTTGAATGTCTCCACCAAAATTCTGTTGAAATCCCCATTGCCAAGTATTAAGAAGGTAAGTGAAAACTTAATCTGACTATGGTTTTTGTAGATGGGAACTTTGGGAAGTAATTAGAATCAGAGGAGGCCTTGACCCAAATTAGCACGTTTGTTGTGTGTCAACATATGATTTTCTGTGCTGCTTTGGGACTCAACAGAGTCTCTCCAACAAGAAAACACTCACCAGATGTAGCACCTTTGTCCTGGGCCTCCAGAACCATGAGACCAAGAAGCCTTCATTCTTTATAAATTATTGCCTCTGGTGTTCAGTTATAGCAACAGAAAAATGGCCTAAGATCACCACTCTTTATGATGTAAAGACCCTCTCAACATGCACTAACTTCTGGCCTTGAATAGTCCAGTTTTGTCCTTTAAACTTCTCTGGAAGCTAGTTTCACAGTCCCTCCTAACATTCTTTTTTTAGCAGTCACATTAGTTTCACCACTGAATTTGTCTCTCACATGTCCCTTACTCTGCTATGGTTTCCCATTAAAACTCTGCTGGGAGCTGGGTGCAGCAGTGCATGCCTGTGATCCCAGTGGCTGGGCAGGTCGGAGGCCAGGCAGGAGGATCAGGAGTTCCAAGCCAGCCTCAGCAAAAGCAAGGTAAGACAACTCAGTGAGACCCTGTCTCTAAATAAACTACAAAATAAGGCTGGGGATGTGGCTCAGTGGTCACGTGCCCCTGAATTCAATCCTCAGTACCCCCTCAAAGAAAAAACAAAAACAACAAAAAACTTTGCTGAGAAGTAGTATTTCCAAGATGATGATAAAAGAGATGCAGAATCACTTTTCATTTAGTATATTTTTAAACAGAACTACTTTATTTTTAAATTTTTAACTTTAATAGAGAACATCTGTAGAATAATCAGATAATTTGCAGATTTTAGTCTGTCCATTTGTATTATTTTGTTTTCTCAAATAGTCATTTAACCTACTCTTGTAGTTCAAAGCTACATAAATATTCAGAGTCAAAATAGTAACTTAATCCTTTAAGCATATAACATTTCAACCCATATGAACACACTAAAATAATTCCTGTTAAGAGTTTGGTAAACATCTGTATAAATCTTATCCCAAAATAATCCCACATACTTTGGTTAACTGAAAGTCTAAGTACATGAGTATAACCATTTGCACTGTAACAGATGATGTTGTCAGTGTAAGATTATGTTGCTATGGCATCAGCAAACCATGATTTCATGAAATCCCTTGTTTACCAGGAATATTTTTAAGGAAAAAGATAAAATTGTTGGTTGCCTATTATATATTTACATTTATAAGAAATGTAAATGCAGTATCAAAGAGGAAAGTTAATGCTAACATTTTGTTAGTGTATAAAACCAGAACCACATTTAATTAATCTCCGATAACATGCAGAATTTGTCAGTAGATCCTGCAGCACCAGTGGTATAGTTCTGAAGTTCATTAACATGCACCAATACAAAGCACATGAGAGAATAAAACACAAACTCTAATATTTACTTTTTCATCTAAGGTCATGCAGAGTGTTAGTTTATTTTGCAGCATAATAAGTATATCTTTGACATATGAGGAATAAATTCTACAAAGCTGACAGAATTTGCTAGTCCTTTTAAATTAGATTATCTCAAGCTATTCCTAAATCTCCAACAAATGGTGAAACACAGTTTTGCATTCTGCATGTATGAACTTGGCTGACAACAAAGATTTGCATAAGACACTCTCTCCCTCTGAGGCCAAGTTTTATTTTCCTTCATTAGTGTGTATGAATTCATATTCCAAAGTCTCAGAGTCAGACAGATTGTTTTCTCCAACTTTTGTTATATCAAAGTTATTTAAAATGAACCTCAAAGGATACAATACATTCTTATAAATCCTCTGCTAAATTGCCTACTTTATAGAGAAGGAATAAGCAAACACATTTACATGAAGATGAAAATCAATGGTTTGTAGATTAGAAAACTCTGGTTTTAATCCCAGTTCAATAAGGTAAAATGCTGACTGAAAAACTACACCTCAGAGAAAAGGTCATAGAATTATTTTCTATGTAGATATTAGCTTCCCATGGCCACTGGGGGGAAAAAAATACCACAAATTCGGTGATGAAAATAACACATTTATTATAATTCTGAGAACCAGATGTTCAAAGGCAGCATAGCTGTACCCAAACCAAAGTGTTGGTAGAGTCACCTTCCCATGTCAAGGTTCTTTACTCAGTCTCCTCCTCGGTAAAAACATCTCCTTGAAAGGTAATATTCACAGCTTCCAGGAATTGGGACCTGACACTTTTAGACAGCCATTATTCAGCCTATATAATTTCCAGTGTGTTTCAAACAATGTTTTCAAGGTTCGTGCTTTAAGTACTGAAGAATACCATGAGGTCTATGTGATAGGAGATCTGATTGATGGTATTGCAAGGTCATGTACAAAGGAAGGCAAAAATTATCCAATCCATGTTTGAGAAATATGGGTGGGCAGGTCTCCTTCTCATTTTCCACTGTCACCTGTGTTTGCTGGAAACAGAAATTCTTGTCATTCTCCTCTCTTCCACACCAAGTACCTGCTGTAGAAGGGCCTGAAACTTGGTTCTATTTTATTTTTGTTCTCTTTGTTCATGGGTCGAATGGTCTCTTCTTTAAATCAAGTAAAAACATAATCCCATTGTGATAGCTGTGTCCCAAGAGCTAAAGAGCTATGTTTGGAAAAGGGATGAGAATCACTCTCTAAAGCATAAAAAACTTGAGACAGGAAAAACTGCTGTGAGATCTGGAACAAGTGACATTTTTTTTTGTTTGTTTGTTTTGAGACTTCTGATCTTTAAAATGAGATCAGTAATTCTTGTGCTCTGAGTTGGTTTCTAAGGTTATCAAATATATATTTAAAGTACCTAGAAATCCCTGGCACATAGCAGGGACTTAGTATACAATTATCAGTATTACTTTGAGTGAGTGAGAAGTTATTGGCATAGAACATTAATTCTTGACAAAATTACAGAATTTTGAAAAATAAAATATTCTTTTTATATAGTGTGTCTTACATAATTTTTGTTGTTGTTGCTCATTTCTTTGCTTATGATGGAACAGAGACTTAGAGTAGTTGATTAGGTTTTGCTCATTTTGTGTCACTTTCCTTCCTACTGTGATAAGTAGAAGAAAACATCATAGTAAAATTGTGATTGACCCAGCTCTCTAACCAGTGTCCCATTCCTTCACTTTGCATTTTTAAATCTGCTTGGTAAATATTTTTAAGTACCTGCTGTACTACCTGAAGAGGCAGGTTTAAGTCTGACCCAAACTCTGCTCTCAGAAAGCCTGCACACTGGAATAGGAGGCAGACCTTAAACAAATTATAACTAATTTCAATGCCACTCAGGGGAAAGGCAATTTAGTTCTTTTTCAGACTTGACTTGTATTTCACAATGCTTAGAAACCTTTGGGATTCTAGATGGACCTTAACATCTATCTCGTAATTTTCTCCAAGCACTTGTTCTCCCGCTAACATACACTTACCCTGGCAAGAGAAGAGAGTACCTATCACTACTGGATGACTGTTTACTTACTTGCCACTTCTTGGATTAATGGATACATCAATCCTTTCAAAAGAAGACTCTTCTACCATGTTTCCCCCTAGGCAATTGTTTGTCCATCTAACCAACAGGCATCTATTTCCTGGTATGAATTAATTCATTCCCTGAAGAAATATATATGTAGGGCAATAATATAAGTTACATGAAATGTGACCTCATGAAATGAATAAGGCAGAACCCACATTCAAATAATTCAGTCTTTCGGGAAATTGGGTGCCTCAAAGTCAAACTGACCTTTACATTTTTTTTCATAGCTTCTTCTGTTGAATGACTAATTATTTAGGAGGTTCATAAATGCCAAGTTCTTCTAATATATTATTGCAATTAACTTTCACACATACCTCTGCAGCCGCTGTATTTCCTTTTAGAAATAAGGATGAGGATGCAGAGGTGGGTATCAACACTTTCCCCCACTACTCTGCAGTGGCTCCCTTACTGAGGTTTCCAATTCAAGTCCTACTCACCCCAATCTACCAGCAGCCTTAAGATGTGCATTTTTAGGACCTAAATATGATCTCATAATTGTCCTGTTCAAAAGCATGCAAATCCTTCAGGGAAAATAAAAATGGAATGTAAATTATAGCAAACACACAATTTATAACCATATTTGGTCACTTAAAATGAATGCATACAATAAGATAGGAAAAGTTCAGGATAAAACAGTAACTACAAACAACTGCAAACTAGTTACTGCAGTGTAAGATATATGGGAGCAAAGACAAAATGACAATAGTTGTTTTAGATATTATTTCAGAACACAACACTTTTTAATGTTACTAAATTTTTGAAATTAAAGGATAGGAGAAGATAAATTCTTTAAATCATTGTTGATAGTTACCTTGCAAAGTAAAGTCAATCTTGAGTCCTTTCATAACTCAGTAGAAAAATATCTTTCAGCCTAATTTCTTACCCATTTTCTACATAATTTTCTGGAACATTCATTCTACTAGCTTTCTTGCCTACATACTTTGGTTCATGCTGTTACCTATGTGGATATGGCCACTGTCCCCCTTTAGTGCCATTATTTATGGAATGATGTTAAATGTCCAGACACATTGCAAAAATTATTAGCTCCTCTATCAGGCTTTCCTACTGATCACAGCTTATTAAGAGTGTGGACTTTTTCATTCATTGTTAATATTTTCTTAGTGCTTAGTACAGGACATGAAGTACAGAGTAGGTATGAAAACATTAAATATTTTTTATAAACTTTCTTAAGTGAGAACATTTTTTTTGATGTGATACTTTTGATGCTTTGGATTCATTAGAATATGAAATGGATTCCATTTTGACATTACAATTATCCTACTCCCTGATTCTGCCACATTTCTAATTCTTCAGTGAACTAAGAATTAAGTTTCAAAGCAAGGTTAGAATGGTGCTGGACTACTATTGCCTCCATTATGCAGCTATTAATGAGAGTACTTGGCCAACTGAAGGTCAACTTTCCTACTTTGCTGACTCTTCATAAAGCTTGTGAGCACCATGTCCCAGATGCAGAATGAGAATGAAAGTTAAAGGAAGGCAGAATCTGTTCTTAAAGTTATCACTGTCTTAGTTTAGGCTCCCTAGAGTCAGAGCCTGAGACAAGGATTTGTGTTCACATGATTTATTAAGGAGTACACTCAAGTGAAAAAGAGAGAAAAGAAAGAAACATATGATATGAAGAAGAGTCGGGAAAGTCATCTTGGGTGGTTCAACATCAACCTGATCTCATGGGAGCTGCAACTGCCTCAAAGTTGACTCCACCTTTAAATGGGTGACCTGAATTTTGTACTCTTCATGCCAGTTAGTCATTGGCTAGAGCTGATAGGGTTGGGAGGAAGGTGAATAAGAGTGGTCAAAAAAGAAAAAAATGCTTTTTTTGCTGCAATTCTGAGACATTAGTAGCTAACATAGCAACTGAAATTTCTACAAGTTTGGTAAAAAAAAAAAAATCTGACATGAGCCCCCAAAGCAATGGAAGTCATGCAAAACACAACACTCAAGTGATAACATAAGGGTTTTGTAAGAAGAATGTGAACAAGAAAGAAAAGAGATACTCTTTGAAAGATAAAAAACCATAAGATTTATTACTTAAGCGGCAGTGTTTCTAGTGCAACCAGCAGTGGTTCATATTTATCTCTATACCCTGATATTATCTGGAGAAGGACTTTAAAACCAGATTCTTACAGTAGGTGACTATGTCACGGGAGACACGGATGTTTCTAAGTGCCAATTTCTAGCTGAACATCTTGAAATTGCATCCTTGGATTATTTTAATCTCATCAAAGCCTTCATATATGTGACTCAAGCTGAAAAAGGCAGGCTGCTTTATTTTCATAGAAGTCTTACAGAGCTGGACCAGTAGTGACTGGGTTATTATTTTTAAAAGCAGCCCAGTCACTGTACAAAGCATGTGCATATCAGGTTTGCTTTTTATTTCCCTAAGTCAGAAATCAAGTTCAAGAAGACTTTTAAGCTGTTCATGAAAAGATTCTCCTCAAAAGTTACTAAAATGTCATTTATCACTGGATACTCTAAACCTTTCACTTGGAAATTATTATGAACATCTAGATATTGCATGACCAAGTCATAGGATTCATCTTCGTCCCCTGTGAATTTTTAGAAAGAGACTTACTAGGTCCAATGGAATACAATAATTGTTATGACAGATAAAATGAAACAAAATGAACTTCAAGTTTGAAAGAAATGCTGGAGCCTATCACATCAGTGAAACTTTTATTAGAAATGGAAATTTTCTATGAAAATGAAAATCAAATCAAAATAAATGAAAGGGCAGATATAGTAGTTGAAGTAGAAATAATGGAAACCAAGATTTAAATGCCCTTACTTTCTCTTGCCCTACTTGAAAACCACTCATTCAATACTGGATTTATAATTTAGGCAGCCTAGGTGATTTGGCCACGGCTACACACTGGGTTTGTATAACCTAAGTACTCTGCGGCCTGAGACAGTTTTTTTTTTTTTTTTTAAATCTACAGTTAAATATATGATTCCTGCTCTTTGAAACTTCTGGGAAAGAAAGAACAGAAATGATACAAGTGGTGTAAGACAAATGCCAAATAAATGCCATGTAATCAATGCTGGTGATTCAAAATAGTGGGATATATGAAATAGAATCCCACTGAATTATTCTCATAAGAAATTGATGAGAAATTTTGACATCTATGTAAAATTTCTAACTGTTCTGTGTCAGAATAGGCCATGGTAATTATCTTTTGTTTTTCTTGTTGTAGCTCATGACAAAATGCCAAGTAATAAAAAGCTCAATTCCACGTTTTTAGATTATCTATGCTCTTATTTCCAAAGAACTGACCACCCCCAGTTTATTTTACAAACAAAATTGCTTAAGCTTGACCTTATTTTCTCTTCTCTTTTTAAAAGACTTTTATTTTATAGATCCTCAACTAATTTGAGACACCTGAGAAAACTGACACAAAGACGTATCATCTCCTACTTTCTCTCCTGCACCTGAAATGTCCAGTGACTTGTCCGAATTAGCATTCTCAGTCTCCCCATGTCTTTTTCTGCACCTTTCCCCAAGGTCCCCCCCAGTTGTGACAGCTACCAAGCTATACATGTGGCAGGCTTCAGCAAGCCATTATGCAGCAGTCACACAGAAAGGACCCCCTGTGGAAGGCTGATATTGTGTGGGCTGATCTCAAAGTCTTGTCTGATTTGGACTTATCACCTGTTCCTAATGTCCAGCTTCTGCATAATGCAAACTACTGTGGCTTTCTATGGCTTCTCCCTCTCATCCTTGAACTCCCTATATTCCCTGTGTCCTGATTTAGTCTTCTCCCCTAGTCAAAGTTGGTCTATTGGTTTAGGCCCCATCTCACCCTCCTGCTTCTGGGTTTCTCTGTGCTGTTTTTTCCAACCCCTTGTGATTTTCTTCTTTCTATCTTCTGATTCTATGTGAACCATGCTGCTTCTCCTGAGTCTAGTGCATCATGTAATTTAGATCATTAACAGGAGTTTGGCTCTCTTGTTATATGTTTGTAGGGGCCACTGTCCTAACAGATTCATCTAGTCATAATTTTAAGAGAGTGACTTTAAGCTCTGATGACATGCAAGTCAAGAAATGATCAACCAAATATAGCTCGTTATTTATAATGGCTTAAGAGCCTATTAATTGATTGCAAGTAGATTATAAAAAATCAAGTAAGCACCAAATATAAATAGTCAATTTAACAATTGGCAAAAACATTCCCCATTTTTAGAAGGATTAAAAAGGTTCAGTAATTCCAGTTTTCAAGTGTTTAAAGGCTTCTAAACTTTGGTGGGTTCTGCATTTTTAATATTCTAGTTCAATCCCATGAATAAAGGCATTAGTAGCATCTGCCACAAGTAGAAACCTGGTTACTACTTGTGAAATAACCGCCATGTGATGAGCAAAGGCACTTGGTACTATGTTACCTGGATGTGACCCCAGATCGTATTCCTTTGGATGATAAATACTTTCAAAATTCAATTTTGATAATCCATAAGTATTCTGTGCACCAGTGCCAGGCTTCCTTCCCCGGGAGGAAGAAGCTGAATTTTCAGCTGAACAACAAATGGGAAGGTGAATGAAAAAAATATGGGGATGTTGGAAAATGGAGATGTGGAGAAGCCAGGAAAAAAACACATTTCTGGTAGTTCAAAACTGCTTCCAGTTGTTCATGTTCCCTGAGGAGCAATGTGGAAAAGCACTACTAATTTTGGTACAGAAGGGTAGCACTTGGGGCCTGGCACAGATGGCAGAATTATTATTATTATTATTATTTTTTTTAATTTTTTATTGTGGGTTGTTCAAAACATTACAAATTTCTTGACATATCATATTCCACACTTTGATTCAAGTGGGTTATGAACTCCCCAGATGGCAGAATTATGATTTCAGTCTGACAGTGGATGTTGCTGGGGAATGTCAGGGGACACTGAGGGACAAAACAATAGAAGAAGACAGTTGTTAAAGTTTCATTTCCAGCTGACAGGGCTCTCTTTCCAAAGAGTTTAGGACTACATTAAACTCACGAGATCATAGGTATCTTGAACTTGTCACCTTGCCAGATTTCTGAGGATTTCAGAACAGTGTATGTCTGCTATTACTGCATGAAGAAAATTGTTTTATTTTACTGAAATACCAACTTAGAAATTAAATTAAATGGTGAGTCTACATTTAATGAAAGAATTTTGTATGAAGAGGTAAAATTGGGCATTAAAGATCAATTTCACAGTCAGCGATACTATAGTATACAACATTGGGTGTGATTAGGGTCCTGTGAATGCCCAAGAGTATTTGAACTTCTCAGATATCATCCACCTTCATACAAAATGAAGTACTGCTCTACTATTAGGACAGTTCCTTGAGTATAGACTGGTCCACAACTACAAGCCAGGCCTCTGATGAACAGCTATTTAGACTAAAACATACTCAAAATTATCATTTTTTTATACAAAGGAAAATGAATTTTTAAAAATCAGCAGAAAAATATACATGGATAGTTAAATGATGAAACCTATAAACTTCTCCTGTTTGCAGAAATAATCTGATGATCAAGTTTTGAATAGCAGCATTTCAATCACCAAAGTGTTTAATACAAGCTTCCCTTTAGTAAGACAAAAAAATCAGTAAAATATTCATTGATGAAATATATTTGCATGGTTAACAAGTTGTATTAATTCTCATTCATTCATACATACAATTAGTATGATAATATTAAATATCCAGAGTTGTGTAAAGTAAATACTTTGATTTAGAGACTGATTCAAAAGACAAACAAAGTTTCAAGTTCTGTGAAATCTAAAGTCCTTTTACATTATTAAACAGGACTAAAATATTAGTTTTGTAACTCATAATCCTGCTTTGGAGATGGAGTAGTTGGGTCAGATATATTTTGTTTTGTTTTTTTATTTGAAGAAACAGGATTAGGTAATCAGAAGTAGGTTCAAATGTTTTGGTGACTGAAACCTGAATTGGAGTTATATAAAGTATACACATCCTTAGTAAATATTTGTGGATTAATTGAATGAAATATTTAAATCAAAGTGAAAGATGTGTTAAACCAGCACACATCTGAAGTAATGTTACTTTTTTTATAGCAATGTCAGAAAAACACATTAACAAGGAGAAAGATCCAAGTGACACAGACACAGAAATTTTCAAACTGTTTAATGTTGTTTGTACTGGTTAAAGAAAATTCGGGAAGTGCTCATTTTCTGCTGCTAATATTAATAGTCTTTCCATTCAAAGGGCATTGCCTATTAAAGAAATTATACTAATTTTCTTTTTTGTAAAACAATTACTGAATCCTTCAGTGCTTTCTACTGATCTCACATGGAGACAATATGACAACATGGTAATGATACAATATTGCTAAAGTTAGAATTTTATTTTATTATCTTCCACCTGAAGATGTACTCATTAAAATAATCATAC
Organism: Marmota marmota marmota; assembly: GCF_001458135.2. Taxonomy (NCBI): domain Eukaryota; kingdom Metazoa; phylum Chordata; class Mammalia; order Rodentia; family Sciuridae; genus Marmota; species Marmota marmota. The sequence continues at coordinate 45,265,110 of NW_025999842.1, forward strand.
CAAGTGTGGACATGTGTGGGCATTAAATTGGGGGAAAAAGAGAAAAAAAAGTTCTATGACTCTATAAGTGCTCATGGAGGATTGACTGCATAACCTTCCTAGAGCAACACAACAGAGGTAGTTATCAAAACTAAGACTTGGTATTAGGGTAGATTCTATAGCATGGATCTCAGTGATTTCTGGAGCTAAACAACCACTACAGCTGAGGCTCCACGATATTTAGTTGGAAGAAGGCAGGCCTGATAGACAACCTGAGATGTGCAGTTGTTGCATTCTGTGATCTGAAAAGCAGTGGCACAGAGTATTGCCTTTGTCTCCTAAGGTGATTGTGTCCCATCATTTAGGTAATATGTTCATGTTATTTTATTTCCTGTGGCTCTTTTACATTAAAGTTAGAAAATTTGTTTACCTTTTGAAATTATATATGTTGGCATGTGGAATGGATTGTGGTCCATGATAGTAAAGAGGGTCTTAGAAACAGTAGTTATATTTGGGATCTGTAAAACTGGGCAACCTCTGTTCCACTGGTTTGAATCAAAATAAGAACAAACAGAGGCACAGGCAACCAAGGCTTGGCCAAGGGCTGTGAGAAAAAGAATCCAACAAAGGCCTGGAGTTATATAAGAATTTATACTCCATGGTAGTTACATCATGTTCCTCAGAGCAGCTACCTTTGGGAGAGGCTTTAGAGACAAATGTTTAATCTTTTTTAAGGAACCAAACTGGAAGAGAGTTGCTGGCAACAGAACTGAGCATAGAACAGTAATTTTAGAAGTAAGAAATTACAACAACAATAAAAAAATTGTTAAGATGTGATCATTATTGGCCATAAACAAGAGACAAAACAACTTACATTTATAGGATAATGGAAAGACAAAGAAAGAATGTAGAAAAATGATGAGGAATGAGTGCCTAAAAGTTAACACACATCTTATTCTTGTTTGTATTCTTGAGACTGTCAACACACAACACAGGACATTGCAAATACTTAATAAAATAGGAAATTGAAATAAATAAGGAAATGAAAGAATTTACAAGAATGACAACAAGTAGATGTATCAAACAATGATAAAGGATGCTTGGAAAATACTACAGATCAACCCTAATCCTTTTGACTCTGAATGATGTGATTTGTCAGTCTCCTTCCTAATTCATTTTTAGTTATATTTGGAAGACAGTCATGTTAACTGTGCTGCCACCTTCCTCCTCCCCTTTTATTTTACACTACTCAAGATTATTCTTCCTCCTCTCAGTAAGCAGGCCTATACATTTGATCTTGAGGCCTGTTTCTCTGTCCAATAGATTCTCTTTGGGAGGAAAAAAGAGACATTATATACTAAGGCATTGAATTAATCCTAGATTAAATGGGATTAATTACATCCCAGGGTAAATTTGAAACTCAAGTGTCCTATCCTGATGCTCCTTTACTTCCTGCAAAAAAGAAATTAGATAATTTTCTGATATGCTGAAGATGGCCAACTGTTCCCATGAATGGAATGAAACCAAAACACCATGCAAATGTAGGGTGAACCAGTTTTCTGAGAGAGTTACTGAACAGAGCTCTCTAGAACCTCCTAGAACATTTGTCTATCAAAATTCAAGAATGCATACCTTAAAATAGTATTTAGAAATAAAATTTAGAATGTATTATTCACTTAAAATTAAAGCACTCAGGAAATAGTCTAACATAGGATTTTGCTACATATGTATTTCAAAGAAGTCTTGATTAAAGAAAGAAAAATGGAAAGTCGGTAGATTTAAAATATCTGCAAAAATCACTATAGCATTATTTAGTTAATAACTATCTTGTTTGTGACAATGGATTGGGGGATGCACACATTACTGGTTATTTTCTAAAAAAAAGAAAAGTAATGCATTTGGCAACTGTGAACATACTTCTTTGGATCTTTTTCTCTCTGTAAAATTTGACATTATTTTTTCCAATTTTTAAAATAATTATGATATTGACAGTAAATCTGAATTTTGGCTATATGAAAATTCCATGTGGTTGTAACACTGATTTCCAAAGCCATATGTTCTTTATCAACAAACAAGATATACATCTTATATGTTTCACAGCAATGTGAGACAGAGATATCATTATATTGAACACTGAAAAAGACTTCTATCAAAACATCTGGTAAACAGAAGTCAAACTGAACTTAGCTAGTGATGTGCATATTTTTCTAACTTTTCTTCAACCTGTTATATATCTTTGAAGAGATGTAGCTATTTTTTTTTCCAGAAGAAATTTAAAATACTAATGTACTTCATGAATTTTTTATGATTGTTGTGACATTCATCTTGTTGTCATTCTTCACAGTATTGTGTGAATTTTTCAAAAAGAGTCTTTAAGTCTTCTAAAAAAGTTTCTCTTCACAGTGAATTTAAAAATACTCTCCACATTTGCTTCTGCCAACTGGCTTACCTAACGCGTATCCCAACTAATTTGTGTGGCTACTTAAGATTTCTTCCACTTTGATTGTTTTTGACACATTTTACTTTCACTAAAGAATAAAAGTACGGTTTTCTCAATGTCTAGATGCTATCCCACTCAATGTGAGAATGTCTGAAGAATTCTGAAATCAGAGGTTGTCAATGAGACTCTCAATGATTAATAAAGTGATATCATAACCCAAGATGATTCAGACTCACTGCAGCTCAGGAAATGTGGCAGGACCATTATGTAGTTAACTGAAGGGCCGAGGTTGTAACTCAGTAAAGCACTCATCTAACATGTGCGAGGCCCTGGGTTCAATCCTCAGCACCACATAAAAATAAATAAATAAAATAAAGGTATTGTGTTCAACTACAACTAAAAAATAAAATAAAATATTTTAAAAATAATAGTTAACTGAATTCAACTCTTCATTCTTCATGGGACAATTTTAGAAGGACATTCAGTAGTATCATTATGTACATCATTTAACACTAAAACATCACAAGTTGTTAACAATATCTATCCATCAGATAAGTAACATTTTTAAATTAGTAGGAGAGGGGCACGGAGGAATGATCATTCTAATATACTGTTTGCAAATAAGTCTAATTCTTTTTGATGCTAATCTGGCTGTACCTATTAAAAAATGTGTACATATCATATGGCCTAGTAATACTGTTTGTAGAAACCTATCCTATCTCAGAGAACATAAAGAGCTTAGCTAAGGATGATTATTGCATTACTGCAGTGCCAGATTAATGCAATAGTGAGAAATATGAACAACATAAATGACCATCAATACAGAAAGAATCAAAGATACATTCTTACGATGGATTACTTATATTTTCTAATAAAACCAGCTGTTGAAATACATACATAAGATCTTCTACCTACATCATTGGATTGGTGATTTGTTTTATAAAATCAAAATCAAAAAAGCCTATATGCATTTGAGACAAGAATATAATTGATTAGTGGAGATTATTAGCAAATTCAAATTATAGGAACATATAATAGAAAGTAAACATTCTATTGAATTGAAAAGGGAAGTACCCTCTTTTAAGAACAGGTCTTGTAGAGTTGGGAAATCGCCATGAGAAAGATCAGACCTCATGTCTCACGACAGATGTGGCAAGTGTCCACTTTTACACCAAACCTACTCTGCATAGTTTTTGCATACAGATGTCATACCCTTCATTCCACAATCTTTCTTGAAGCTCAATATCTGATTCAGTGACTAGCAGAAGCACAAGATAAATGCTTTCTGAGTGGATGATCAAATCCCTAATGTTTAGCAGCTGTTGGAATAGTTATGCATAGAACCTTAAGCAATGAACAAAGATGCACGCACTCAAAGGATGGCTACTATTGCCATAATAATGTAAAAGTAAAAAATTTTTAAAACTTTAAATAGTACAGCGAAACTCTACTTCAAAAGTGTGGCCCAGTTAGGGTTAGAGAATTACAGCAGCAGACAGAACAAGAGAGCAGGAGTTCCTGTATACAAGAATTGGGTGGTTTCCTTGAATGAAGGCCAAGGCTGGAATTTTAAGAGGCACAGAAGTAAAGCCACATGTTGTAGATAAAAGCTGAAGACAGTCTCCATGAATTGAGAGGAACCACATCTGCATACACAAACATCTATCAGAAGAGTAGCATTGTTTTAAAAAAGATAATTTGTGTTTTTAACTGAAGGGTCAGTAATATTCAAGCTGTAAACTTGTTTCTTCCAATACCAAGGCTATTGAAAAGGTGATGAGCATCACTTTATCACTTCTCCTATTATCTGTGCAAACACCTGAAATCCTATTTGAATAGTGAATAATATGGATAAGAGGATTTGAGAGTGTTTTTAAAAAGCAAAAAGGATTACCTCTTGACTAATAAATCCAGCTGGAACTCCGAAAAAAAAATAGAAAATATAAAAAGTAAAACACCTTCCAAAATTTGAACCTCAAGTGAGATCTGTGACAAAAACAAGACATGACTAATCTAGAACTAGACAGGTGTTGGGATAACATGTGTCTTCTTTGTCTTTAGGATGAAAATAACACTTGTATATGGCATTTGAATATCTTTTTATAAAAGTTAAATGTATAATTATTTTTAAATAAATTAGAATTTCTCTGTGATCTTTAAAAGTATAAAATGGGTTATATAATTTATTTGAGAAAACTAATCACTCACCTAAAATTTCTTAATCTAAAATAGTATTGAACACATAAAACAAACTTAAAATACATAATTTGATATCTTTTCCTATATCAATCATCACATAGTGGTCACTGCTCATTCAGGAAAGATCCAATTAACTTTCTACTCAAATGCCATTTATTAAATTAGAAAGTAATCTTTAACATAATCCATATTTCATTAAAAACTGAATAGAATTCATAATTTCAGACACTAACTTGATAAAGGATAAAGAATATTTTGTTTGTATATAATAGAGCAATAATCACAAACCAATGCTCTATAACACTCTGCAAATGTGTCTCAATGAGACCAAATGGGATTTTAATCTTTTTTCCCTACAATAGGATAAATATAGAAAAAAGAGTGGCAGAGAGCATGTTACCATAATATTGCAATAAAACTAACATAATCCTTTTGATGTAGGGATTCACTCTAAAGACCTATTTTTAATCGTTAAGAATAAAATACTTAAGATTTTTCTGTGATTTAGTATTTGCCTTGTTAAAACTGAAAAAAATTAAAATTGGGAATCTGTATTGTCCCTTTATACATAGTAATATCAATACATTCAAAATATGAGTGTATGTGTGTACATGTACATATATATATACACATATGTAAATATGAATAGGTATGGGTTGTTGGTTGTAGTGGTGAGTGTGTGTGTCACTGCACACAAATGCATGCGTTTGTAAAAGCTGCATTTTTAACATTGCTTAGAAATATCCTTAGTCATATCCAAATGCATCCTTTGTAAATTTTCCTTTCCACATGACTGCAGGACACAAGTCAGCTAATTCCTACCTCATAGCAAGGATTCCTTTTCCTCCAGTTTCCAATAACATGTTCTTCATTGTCTTCTGAGCTAAACTACAAAGACTATAATATTCATATTTCTTCTAACAGTTTTTGGAAGGTAATCTAGATTTTATCTATAACATTCCTTAAAATTCTTCTAAGCTTTTACCCTCTATCTGATTCCAAAGTCAATTCCACAATTTTTAAGGTATTTGTTATAGTAGTGTCAAAATCTGTATTAATTAACTTTTAGTGTTGTAACTAATTATGACTAATTCGTTTGCTAAAACAACACAAACTTTATTACCTTACAGTTCTGGATGTTCAAAGTCCTAAATGAGACATATGTGACTAAAATTAAGACATTGGCAAAACCTTGTCTTTCTGGAGGTGCAAGGGGAAGATTCTGTTTCCTTATTTCCCCCAGTTTCTAGAGGGAACCTGTGTTCCTGGGCACATGGTCCCACTCTTCTTCAAAGCACATCACTTTAATTTTGCTTCTGTCATAACATTCCTTCTCTGACATTGACCCCTTTTTCTTTCCATTTATAAGTATTCAAGAATGATATTGAGTCCACGTGGAGAATCAGAGATAATTTTCCCAAGGTAAGGTCCTTTTTGCCACAAAAAGCATCACATTTATAGCATTTGGGATTTAAAAGTAGATTACAAACAATGTATATTTAAGATAATATAATTATCTTAAAATGTTAACCGCTTCAGTTTTGATGGACAGCTTTAAAAAAGGATTGTGCAGGATATAACATGAGTCTTGCCATCTTTACTTTGTGATAAACGTCTACAAAAATATTACATGAGTAATAAAGGTATTTTAGTCTCCTGTGTAGTCACTTAAAGCAATGTCCTAGAATTGAATTTAGACTTTGCTGTTGCTGTTATTTGAATAAAACTCTAAATAATAAAATTCTCCCTAATAATCAAATGAAATCCTCAGTTAGATACTATCAGTATTACTATACCATGTAAAAATCTCCATATTGTTCTTTAATCACATTAGAGAAATAATTAGTATCATGGGCATCTGGTATGTGGTTTGGTTTCTTTAAAAAAGTACAGAAAATGGATTTCTGATTCAACACTTTCAACAGTCCCTTCTGTCTGAGAAAATCAAGTCATCACTGAACATCAGACTTTTTATCCATAATCAGAGGAAAATAACTTAAGTTGGGGGTTCCAAATATTTTAGCACAATATCATTTTGTAAAAAAATATTAAACGGAATATAGATATTTTATTAATAAGTTTATAACTCAAAACTTACTTAGAACTGATATCAATCTTATTTCTTATTATAAAGACAATAAGTGAAAACACGTTAGGTGGTAAATGTGAAATAAGAGGATTAGGATGACATAAGCAATAATATAAGAATTATTTACTTTAATATAATATCATGTTGCCCATTATCAATATGCAATGGCAAATGATAGTATCTTCTGAGTAATTCATCTTGAAATTTCAATATATACTTAAACAGAATTAGAAGGTAAATTTTATTTTTTACATTTGTTCAGAAATAAACTTGGGGTAAAAATTAAAGGAAGACACTTATTAATATTCTGCACATAAAAGAGTTGTGTACACTTGCATTGATTTCATATTTAAAATCAGTTCATTAGAAAAATTGAAAATATATTCTTGAAATTCCTAAAATTTGTGCAAAATTAACTAGGAAAGTCTTTGGAAAATGTAAGTTTTCCAAATAACTTTTGAAAATTCTACAAATCTATTTTCTAATGATGATTTCTCTTCTATAACAAATCCTACTTTTTCAATCCTCATATTGTTAAAATAGTACTGAATTAATTCATGAAATTCAATTCTTAGATTTCAAAGAGCATACTTTCTCGTACAATATCATACAACCAAATGTAATAGCAAACTTATCCACTTCATTGCACAAGCCAAAAACCTGTCAGCATTAATTTTACTTTCTTTCATATATTACATTTAGTCTATCAACAAGTCCCATTCCATCCCATGGATTTATATCTTATTTCCTTTGACATTGCATTAGTCCTAGCCATCATTATGTCTTGCATGTACAATTGCAGTGTCCTTTTAAATTATTTTTTAGTGCATGACATTTATACAAAATATTGGAAATAATTTTGACATATTCGTAAAAGCATATAACATAATTTGCTCCATTTCAATATCCAGCACTTCCCCTTTCCCTCCTCTCCTTGTTCCCCTTGGTATCCTTCATCTACTCCATTAGACTTTCTTCTATTATTTATTGTTTCCTAACTGATATACATAAAAGTGGAATTCATTGTAATATATTTATACATGCACATAGCATCCTTTGGATGATTTCATTCTGTAGGTCCTCCCCTTTGTCATCCTTCCTCTGCCCTTTCCTTTGATTTCCTTTGTCTACTCCATTGTTCACCCTTTTATTTTTATGAGATATCCCCATTTAAAAATTATTTCTCTCTGGCTTCTACATATGAGAGAAAACTTTTTTGACTCTTGACTTTCGGAGTACACCTTATCTCACTTAATATGATGTTCTTCAGTTTCAACCATTTACTAGCAAATAATGTAATTTCATTCTTTATGACGAGTAAAATCCCATTGTGTATTTATTTTCTTTATTCATTTATATGTTGACAGGAACCTAGGATGGTTCCATAAGTGACTATTATGAATTGTGCTGCTGTAAATAGTGGGTATGCATGTATCAGAATAGTATGCAGATTTTAAATTTTTCAGATAGTTACCAAGAAGTTAGATAACTGGGTCATATTTTAGTTCCATTCCTAGTGTTTTCAGAAATCTCCATACTGCTTTTAACCATTCTTGTATTAATTTGCAACCCGTCAACAATGCATGAGTGTATCTTTCCTCCTACATCCTCACCAGCATTGTTATTTGTATTCTTGATAATTGCCATTCTAATTGAGAGGAAAGCTCAGTGTAATTTTCATTTGCATTTCCCTGATTGCTAAGGATGTTGAACATTTTTTTCATATATTTGTAATTCTCTTCGGAGAAATGTTGTTTAGATCATTTGCACCTTTATTTTTTAAAGTTACTATTTTCTTTCAGTGGTAAGACTTTGAGTTCTTTATATAGTTTAGATATTAATCCATTGTTAGAAGGGTGGATGGCAATGAATTTCTCCCACTCTGTAGGTTCTCTCTTTACATTTTAATTGTCTCTGTTGTGCAGAACATTTTTAATTTTATGGCATCCCACTTAATGATTCTTGAAGCTTAAGAGTCTTATTAAGGCAGTCAAAGCCTGTGCTGATATGATGTTGTATTGATCTAACGTTTTCTTCTAGCAGTTGCAGTCTTTTAAAATCCTACTTTGAGTTGACATTTCTGCAGAATGAGAGACAGGCATCCAGTTTCATTGTGCTACATATGGATATCCAGTTTTCCTAGCACCACTTTTATAAAAAGCTGTCATTTCTCCAAAGAATGTTTTAGCACCTTTGTCAAGGATCAAGTGACTGTATGCAGATTTGCCTTTGTGTCTTCTGTTCTATTCCATTTATGTCTGTTTCTATGCCAAAACCATGCAGATTTTTTTTTTTTTGTGGGGGGGACACTCGACCACTGAGCCACATCCCCAGCCCTATTTTGTATTTTATTTAGAGACAGGGTCTCACTGAGTTGCTTAGCACCTCACTTTTGCTGAGGCTGGCTTTGATCTTGTGATCCTCCTGCCTTCAGCCTCCTGAGCCACTGGGATTACAGGCATGTGCCACCACACCTGGCCCATGCAGTTTTTTGTTACTATAGCTCTGTAGTATATTTGACATCAGGAACTGTGATGCCTCCAGTATTGCTCTTATTGCTCATTATTGCTTTGCTATTCTCAGTCTTTTATTCCTCCATATGAACTTTAGAATTGTTTTTTTCTTCTTCATTTTTTAGTTCTGTAAAGAATGTCATTGGCATTTTGATAGGGAGCGCATTGCATCTGTAGATCACTTTTAGTAATATGGTCATTTTAACAATATTAATTCTTCCCATTTGAAAGCATGGAAAGTCTTTCTATCTTCTGAGGGCTTCTTCAAATTTCTTTCTTCAGTGTTGTATAATTTTCATTGTAGACATCTTTTACCTCCTCATTTCCATACAGAGGTCTTCTAGATATACTTTAAGATTCTTCAGACCTAGAAAGCTATTTTTCAAATAGACCTGGTAGACCTCCAAAGAATATTTCATCCATCAACAACCAAATTTACATTCTTCTCAGCTGCACATGGAGCCATCTTCACAATATACCATGCTTCAGGATACAAAGCAAGTCTTGGCAAATACAAAAACAATCAAGACAATTCATTGCATCTCACTAATAATCATGGAATGAAATTTAAAAAAAAACAATAACAAGATAACTAGAAACCATTTTAATACATGGATAATACATGGAGACTTTTGATCAAGGAATGGGTCATAGAAGAAATCAGGGGAAAAAATTTTAAAATCCTTAGAACAAATGAGAACAGATATACAACATATCAAAATCTCCGGGATACTATGAAGGCTGTTCTACGAGGAAAGTTTATAGCATTGAGTGTCTACAAAAAAAATAAAATAGAAACAGAATCTAAATGAATAATCTAATGTTAGATATCAAGGTCCTATTAAAGCAAGAATAAACTAATTTCAAAATCAGTAGACTACGTGAAATAAAGATCAGAGCTGAAACTAGTGACTTTGAGAATAAAAAAACATACAAAGGATCAATGTAACAAATAGTTGCTTCTTTGAAAAGTTAACAAAAAAGATTGATAAACCATTAGCTCAAATAAATAAAAGAAAGAGAGAAGACACAAATCAACAAAATTAAAGTTGAAAAGGGGATATTTCCACAGACATATCTGAAATCTAGGGGATCATTATGAACTATTTTGAAAATACAGTTCAATATTTCATATTAAACATATATTTCAATGAAGTGGAAATGCTAGAAGATATTAACAAGTTCCTAGACACACATGTCCTATACAAACTGAAACAAAAGGATATAGAAAACCTAAAACAGACTAATGTCAAACAACAAAACTGAGGCAGTAAATACATCTTCCAACAAAGAAAAGCCTAGAACCAGATGGATTCTCAGCTGAATTCTACAGATCTTTAAAGAATAACTAATGCAATTCTTTTCAAATTATTCTATGAAGTAGAAAGGAAAACAAATTCTTTTTATGAAGCAAGTATCATCTAGACCCCAAACCAAACAAAGACAATCAAGAATAGAAAACTGCAGACCAATATCCCGATAATAAACATAGATGTAAAAATCCTTAATAAAATCCCAGCAATATGCATTCAATAATACATTATGAAGGTCCCATGCCACAATAAAGTTTGCTTCATTCCAGGACACAAGGTTAGTTCAACATACACAAATTAATAAATGTAATTCACCACATAAATAGAATTAAGGTTAAAAAAAATCATGTGATCATCTCAACAGATACAGAAAAGCTTTTGACAAAATCCAGCTCCTGATCATGTTAAGACACTGAAGAAAATTGAGGTAAAAGAAAGTTACCTCAATATCAGAAAGGGTATGTATACAACAAACACAAAGCCAACATCATACTAAATGGAGGAAACAAAACAAAACAAATCAGTATCCTTTTAAGTAATGTGTTCTCTCTTAATGCAAACTGACATTATCTTGTGTTCCATAGGGTATCCAGAGTAATCCTTAAAAGCACACAGGAAATCATGATTCTCTGTTTCAATGCTCCAGTGGCTTTCCTTTACACTTAAAGCCAATTGCAAAAACTCTCTACAATAGTTTACAAGGCTTTTGTGATCTTTACTATTCCTAGAATATCCAAAGTTTGTTCCTTTTATTTTGTAAGCTTTTCAGGCAGTATATATAATGGGTTTTATTTCTTTATTTCATTTAAGTCCCAGCTCAAACATCACTTCAGAGACTTTAGAGAGGATTTATCTGAAATCCTATCAGAATTAGCTTTACTCAGGGAATTCACTTGACACTACATCATAATATTCTGTTTTTTTTTCATTGAATATGTCAACAATTTTAAACTCCTTTGATTATTTGTGCATGCACATTGTCTGTCTCCCCCTCTGAAACACAAGCTCCTTCAGAGAAGTGGCATGCTTAGTTCAGTACTCTAATTCTGTCACCAAGAATCATGACTGGTATAAGCAGTGTTTACAATTTTCCTGTTGAATTATGAATGAATGCATTCAGGGAGATCCTCACGTAACTTGTTAGCTTCGACCTTTCTGTTTTTTGATTATGCCAGTCACATTGCTAAAAGTTCAAATGACTTTATAAGACAGAATAGAATTCTTCACTTCCCAGACACGTCCATAAAAAAATCACTACTCTTTTTCAAAACTCCCTTTACTAGGATACCTATAGAACACTTACATTACATACACAATTTTTACTGTACTTTTTTTTTTTTAGACTTTGATTCTTTTCTCACTTTATTTCAGTGTGAAGAATTGGAGCATAAGCTTCTAAAAGTCAAGGACTTTAAGACTTCTCAAAGACCAGGAAGTCATTTGCTTCCTTTATTTACATGAATGACAATATTCTTTAGGGGAAGGAGATATAAATTTACCAACTTTTAAAACTATTTTCCTTATGGTGAATTATTAATATGAGAAACTATGGTGAAAATTAATATGAGAAAAAAGTAAAATTAGAAACTTATGCAAAAAGTTTCTCTATTTTGGCAATTCTAAGCCTGCAGAAAAATTTGGGGTTGGGGAAATGCAAAAATAGAGAATGAATTTCTATTCTAATTAGTAATTCATATTGTTTTTAAAGCACATAAACATAAGATGTAGTAGTTAAAAAAAAAAAGAAAACTGAATTTTTTTTTTTCTTTTCCTAGTACTGGGGATGGAATCCAGTGTGTTCCACTACTGTGCTACATTACCAGTTCCTTTTTTATTTTATTGAGACCAGGTCTAACTAAATTGTCCAGGCTGATCTCTAAGCTCTGAACCTAAGCCTTCTGAATCTCTAGGATTATAGGTGTGCACCACTATGCCTGATTGAAAACTGATATATCTTCAGGGCAATGAAAAGAAGAGTAATTCCAAATTATTCTTCTGAATAATATTCTGAATTAACAACTACTATTAACAATTGAATCTGAATAACAATTTCATCAGTTTGAAACAGATATAGGGAGAGTTTCACCTCTAACCTTGTAAACTTTATCATCCCTCCAGAGAGTTCATTCTGATAAAAAATTTCTAAGTAATAAGTAACATGACCACTCAGACTAGAATCCACTCTGGAAATATTACATTTTTATTCTCTAGTTTTTCAAATGCAAAGAGTTACCGTAGTTTTGGAAATAAGTTGAAAAACTTCATTAGTTGTTAATTTGTTAGTATTTTTCTCTATATTAAAAAAGAAATTGTAATGCTAAAGGCTTTGACAGACCCAAGGAAATACTGGCTCCTAACAAAGGTTAGTTCCAAGTCATGTACCACTGATTAAAGTTTTATTAAAATTGTACTTGGGCTGAGCATAGTGGCCCATACCTATAATCCCAGAGGTTTGGGAGGCTGATGCAGGAGGATCTTGAGTTCAAAGCCAGCCTCAACGAAAGCGAGGTGCTAAGCAACTCAGTGAGACCTTGTCTCTAAATAAAATACAAAATAGGGCTAGGGAGGTTACTCAGTGGTCGAGTGCCCCTGAGTTCAATCTCTGGTTTCCCCCNTTATTTATTTATTTATTTTTTGGAATTGGGGATTGAACCCAGTGGCTCTCAAACACTAAATCCTATCTCCAGCCCCCTTTGATTTTTTTTTTTTTTAAATTTTGAAATAGGGTCTCACTAAGTGCTTAGGGCATCATAAGTTGTTGAGGCTGGCTTTGAACTTGTGATCCTCCTGCCTCAGCCTTCTGGGTCAAGAGAGGAGACATAAGAGTTGTACTGAAGTTCAAGTTCACCAGGGTTTTGTGAGTATGGCTCCTACAACGAGGAAGCTACAACCAGAGCTTCTGTGGTTTTACAGTAACTTCTTGACAGATTTAGTATTCCTTTTCTTCTCATGTTTGTTATTTTGAATGTCTGTCACTTAAAAAACCATTTGCAGCCATATGTACACTCAGAGAAAAGGACACCAATGAAGAGTTGAGAAAATAGCATGAGATATTTAAGATAAAATTATGATTATGAAGAAAATTATTTTTAAAAAATGTACTCTTTATCTAGTAGTTAGGGAATAGACAGCAAAAAATAGAAGAATAAATGAATTAAGCATTACTGGTGTTTTATGATTTACAAACAAACTTTTTAATACTGACTTTTTTTTCTTAATATTGTAATACATGGTAAAAATGCCTATTAGCACTAAAGTCAAGATTTGTTTCTTAGTCTTATTACAGAGAATTATTCAGTATCTTGGTTCTTATTAATATTTGCTTGCTTTACTTTGAGAATAATTTTGTGTAAATGAGTGCATGACTCTATAAATGGTTATTTATACATTGAGAAAATTTAATTTAATTTTTTATTTTTTATGTAAAATTGCAGAATGCATTACAATTCATATTACACATATAGAGCACAATTTTTCGTATCTCTGGTTGTATACAAAGTATATTCACACCAATTCCTGTTTTCATACATGTACTTGGATAATGAAATAATATGAGAAAAGCTTCCAAACATGAGGAATGAATTGAAAAACCAAATTCAAGAAGCTTACAGGATGACAAATGTACAAACTCACAACAGATCCACACCAAGGCACATGAAAATGCTCAACATACAGAATAAGAAGAGAATAGTAAAAGCCATGAGAGAAAATTTTAAGTGACACAATATGCTAAATATTACAGAGAAAGGTAAAATAAAATTTCAATTGAAATAGATCTCTTATTAGTTTAATGTGAATGAAGCATATTTCTAGGGAAATACTTTTGAAAATACTTTGAGTACATTTATTATACTTTATATAATATTTGCATGATTCAGTACTTTTATATCTAACCATAGATATAAACAATTACTTATTCAACAATTTTCTTATGAAAATAAAGGTACCACTGTATAAAATGCTTTACAACAACATGGCATAAGATGCTTAGCTTCTGACTTACAAATAACTATGTTCATTTATGAATATATGTTGAATAAGAACAATGTTAAATATTATACATGAAAATAAAAGGCAAACTAGTATCAGACAATCTAAAATTATTATCTTTCAGTGGAGAAACCTGAGTCTGAGTCTAAAGATGTTAAGCATGCAAATTATACAAGGTTCCAATCTCATACCAAAAAAAAAATTTAAGGTTCTAGTTTCATCTCGTATTTTTCCTCTTCCAGATCTAGAATTAGCCACTTCTTAAAGAAGCCCCAGTTAATTTTATTGAATAATGGTATTTAGATACCAAAATATGAATACTAGGGGTGTTTACTATTATTATGGTATCATTTTCCCCAGGCCCTCTCAGTGAACTGAGTTATGAACTGAGTTTTGAGACACACACAACACACCTTCAATTTTTTTCTCTGTCCTTCTCTGGGTGTATGTGTATGTGTTTGTATGTGTGTGTGTGTGTGTGTGTGTTACCTCTGCCCTCTCTGCTGTTATTTACACCCTGAGTGGTTGTACTCCTCACTCCACCTAGACTCAGTCATCCTACACATGAACAAATTTCTACATGGATGTTCATCTACCTAGACTAATGGTATTCGACATACTGCAGGGTTGCCTTCCTGGATTGACATCTTCACACAACTCAAATTTGTTCTCCCCCACCCAAAGCTTTTCACCTTATTGGGTTTCCAATACCCACACCAGGTGTTTCCCCCACATAAACACCCTTCTTCCCAAGCTTGGGTTCTGATTCTCCATGCTTCAGTTTACCCTTCTTGGACTCCAAAGCCCCAGTAGCCCAGCTCCACATGTAGAGACTTGCTCCTCCTGGAACAAACTCAGACTACCCAGACTGGGCTATGTTACCCATGTTGGTGACATAAATTTGATCAGTCTCTGATACTATGCCAAGTGCTGCTCTGTGAAATTGCCTCCCTCACATGCACATGCTCTGACCTGCTCTATGGACTTGAAG
Source organism: Marmota marmota marmota (assembly GCF_001458135.2). Classification (NCBI taxonomy): domain Eukaryota; kingdom Metazoa; phylum Chordata; class Mammalia; order Rodentia; family Sciuridae; genus Marmota; species Marmota marmota. The sequence continues at coordinate 45,280,624 of NW_025999842.1, forward strand.
CTTCTACCCATTCCAGCTGTGGTTTTGCCCATGCTCTGCTCTACCTTGTGGTTTGGGGATGAACTGTGTAGGACATGTGGGAAGAGAAAAGGCTGGGGAAGAAGGGGAAGAATCTGCACCAGGCTTTCAAATAGTTTCCCCCACTTTCTACTACCTTCCTGCATCCATCTAACATATTAAGAGGATTTTTTTTATACACCAAATATTACATACAGCCAGAATTTAGCTGCCATCCTTTCAAAAACTCCCAGTGAGTCACTGTCGCCTTTGCAGTACAGTTGGAATTCAAGGCCTTGTCAAACAGGAATATAAACTTTCTAGTCTTTTCTTCCTTAACATTAACATAAGTGAGACTTACTATACTATTAAAGTATTATTCTTTTGATATAAGATGATATATTTTCCAGTCCTCAAACTTTTGTTCTACCTAATTACTTCTTTCTTGAATTATCTTGCCTTTCATTTCCAACTGACAAAATAACATCCATCTTTCAAAGTACAATTTAATATGCTACTTACTCCATAAAATCCTTCTCTTAGCTTCCTAACCATAAGTAATTATGAATATTAACAATGAAAATAATGAGAAGGAGTTATAATAGACATTTATTGAAAATGTCTCACATGTAAGGTACTTTACTAGAAAGTTAATATCTATTATTTTTGGTCTTACATCAATCCTTAAAATTAATTATGTTCAATCCCATTTCCATTGTACATTATCTTTAGTGAACAGTGGGTTATAAAGTTTATTTTCATAAAAAATCCACAGATTCCAATTTTTAAAGACAATACTCACACAATACTTAAAAAGAACTCATTAAAGAATGAGAAAAATATATGTAAAATAACAGCAAAAACTGAAAATAAATATTTTAAGTTAAAAATGATCTACAGCTTACACATATAAATAAACTAACCCTATGATATTTAGTTAAATTCTTAAAATTTAGTGACTGAAAATTTAAGTAATGAGTAGACAGATGCCTTTTTTTTTTCCCCTATCCATTTCTACCCATTCATTATTTGGCAATACAGAATTTTTTATTGGTGTCCTTATGTTTTATTTTTCTTTCTCTCCATCTTCTTCATATTCTCAAGTCTTTACCTTTCACTTGAGGGTTGCCTCAGCATTTCTTCCATTGCTTGTGGCATTCCTAAACCCTGGCTGCTTTGCCTACAGGATCCATCAGTTGGTACCTAGGCCTGCTGGTACTGAAGTAATCCTGGAGTCAGTGTGAGCAAAGTGGAGTATGTGATCTTTCTTTTACTTTCTTTACTATTTTTTCACTTAACTTGATGCTCATTCTAACTGAAATATGATTTGGGGATGACCTGCACATGCCTCAGTGAGGCTTTTTCTGTGTTTTTTTCCCTCTCTTTTTAATTTCACTGGTGTCCAGCTTTGGTTCTGTAATAGCTGAGTAAGAAAAATACAACAAGAATAGCTTAAAGTTGTTCCCAACAGTTACTCTTTCTATCTTGTCTTAATTTTCTGTTCAATAGTATTTTTATGTATCACCACAATTCACAAACTATATGTCAGTTTGATTTTTCTGTCATTATATTTTCTCATATGTGGAATATGTCCTCACAGAATTGTACTTACCTATTCAGATAAGAGTCTGAAAACTCGATTTGCATATACATTGGTTGTTAAAAGACAGGTAAAAATAGGTAGTGGGAAGACAAAGTTGCTTCATGATTCACAAAGACTAAGTGAAGCAATAAACTGAGGCGCAAATGAGTACATGATTCTAAAGGCAAATGACAAATAAAATAAGAATTGCTTTTCAGAATGTTTTAAATCACCAACAAGCCCATATTCTTTAGTCAGAGCAAGCTTAGAGAAGGTCTCAATCCATGAATGAGTAGCCTGTACCAACCCCCATCAACAAATGAGGGTCTTTAAATTACTTATATTCCTCCTTTCCCTAGAATCAATAATGATTAATATTTAATCACTTTTCAAATATATGGTTTTCTACTTTCTGTTTATATGTATAACATTTGTGGTTCTCCCCAATTTCTTTTTTTTTAACCTATATCTTGGGAACTTTTATATAGATATCATTCAGAAAATGTTAACCAGGAGGCCCAAGACTGATATTCATACCCTTGGGTGTTATAAGGGAAATTGGATTTGGAGAGGGTTCCCATCGTCACATAACAGGTAAGAGTTGATTACTGGCCCTAAATTGTGCAAACAAAGTGGCTCATGCAGAAACATGCTTTCCTTTTGGGAAGTAAAAAATATCAGTACATATTAAGCAAAGGATGTCTATGTGACTAGCACTCAATAAAAACCTTCTACACTAAATCTTAAACTAGCTTCCCTGATTGATAAACATTTCATTTGTGTTGCCCTAATTCAATCCTGGAGAAATTAAGAATGTTCTGTGGCCCCTTGGAAATTCCTTGCTGGTCTCTTCTGAACTTTGGTCATGTGAATTTTCCCCTTGCTGATTTTGCTTTTATTGTTTATGTATTGTTTTATTGTATTATTATTATTGTTATGTATTGTTTACTGTATTATTTTATTGATTATGCTTTTATTGTATCATTCATAGCCATGAAAATCACTCATAGATATGACTAGAAATCCTAGGTAATCACCAAACCCAGGGGTAGTCTCAGGAACTCCTGATATATATATATATATATATATATATATATATATAGATGATATATTTAAACTGTCATACATCTATATAGAAACTGCACACAACTTTTTTCTTTCATGAGGCATTTTATTTCTTTTTTTAATAAATGGAAAAATAAAGAGTATATTCTTTTGTGTCTAGCTTCTTTCATTCAAATGTTTATTTTTTCATGTATGTTATGTGTATAATTATAGATGTTTATATTCTCTGCTTTAGAGCATTGCATTGTGTGAATATACTCAATCAATTTAACAAGTATACTAATGACTATTGTTGGGAGCTTCCAGATTGTGGCTTTTGCAAATACTGCTGCTATAAGCTCTGATGAAAAGGTGGTCTTATGTGGAACTAATCATTTTTTTAAGAAGGGCACAGTTTTTGTTTCCTACTAAGAAATGTCTGACATCATGAAGTATTCTACATTTGTCAAAATAAGGTAACCACATATGTGTGGGTACGGTTCTGGATTTTCTCTTTCATTGGTCAGATTATTTATTCTTGTCCTAATAGTACACTGTCTGAATTACTATAACTTTACAATAGGATTTGATGTCATCCAGAAACCTTATTTTTTATTTTATTTTTTTTTAGTATTTCCATGAATTCTGTTGGTCCTCTACATTTCCATTTTAATTTCAGAATCAGACTTTCCATTTAAAAAAGAAATTAGATTTCTGATTGTTTTTAATCTATAGATTCATATAGGAGAAAATGACATTTTACCAATACTGGGCCATCTAATCCATGAACTTGGCATACCTCTCTTTTTTGTTTTATTTCTTTCAATGACATTTTGTATTTTTCAGTGTAGAAGTATTATATATTTCTTATTAGGTTTATTCTTACTTCAGTTTTATTTAGACACATTTATATTGAAAATAATTATTGCCAATAAGCTATTGATTTTTAACCTTAATTATAAAATCATCAAACTTCATGAATTATTTTCTGAAATGGATTATCACTTACTTCCCCTGGATTTTATCAATTTGCTATTACCCCAGTCTTCCCCAAGTATTTGATTATACAGTTATTATTTCTTTTAGAAACTGTCCTTTATGAAGTCAATAGTGATAACTTGATCATCTTAAGCATTAATGCCATCCTTCCTGTAGTATAGACTGAGCCATAAACATAAGGTATCTCCAATGGGCTTCTCAGGAAAGAATGGTAACAAGTCAAGGTCATTTCATGAAGCAATTTAATTTCAAAAACTATAAAAATGCTTGAGTTGTCCTTAATTATTTATGCTAAAAAATGAGTATTTATAGGTAGAGTTAATAGAAACTCTTTCAGTCACCACCTGATACTCCATGGCTTATCTGGAAGTAGGTAGCAAGGATAAACTGAGAACCATTTAACCCTCTTTCCCTATACCATTCTTCCATTTGCTATGCATTATGTGAACAGGTGAGTTTATTTTTCTTATTTGTCCCTATACCCTAGCATCTTATTATTATGACTCTAACAGAAATAATCAGAAGCATAATATTCCACATGCAAACACTAATCTACCTGATTTTAAATTAAAAAACAAATTATTTAACTTCCAGTTAGTTTAGGGATGGGCTCAAGAGTGAGCATAATCTTTTAAAGTTTCTTCAGCTCATAGTCTTTTCTGCTTTGGTGGGCAGGATATTTTTCTGCAAACAAGATGGGAAGAAAGTCTACTTACTCTAACAATAGGGGTAGAAAGATAGGTCCTAGTGTCTTTTTTTGTAGTGAGTTAAGAAGAAATCATTAGACACAGATTATTCCAGATATGTAGTAGGTATGGGATAACTGGTACCAACTTTAAGAATAATTCAAAGTATTATAAAAAGAAGGTTGGAAAGAGCACAAATGATAACCCCTTTTCATTTCTAGCTCTAATGTTATGTTTAAGAACCATAAAAGATATTCAGAGTTCTTATTTTGAGTATAAAATTTAAACACATCTAATGAAGTCAAAGAGGTTCTACTTTAATAAAACGATACATTCTTGTGCCACTGAGTTATATTCATTCATATGGCATTTTATAGAATTTCAATCTTTTATCATAATGATTACATCCAGAATCTATGTCTTAAGAAGTCATAGTTAGATTTCCTTTGGACCCTCTGCTCTGATACATCACACTCTTTAATTCTGATTAAATCAGTAGAATAAGCCCTTCGTATTGAAATGTGCACAGCAGGAAAGGAAAGAAGCTACAGAATAGGATATATTTATAAGAATAGCAGTGATCAAGTTGAAGAGAGGATTTCAGCTAAACTATCTTTGTATTTATCCTAACAAGTAGCCATTTGAATGAATAAGAAATCATTGATTGCCACTGAATTCACAAGAAAACTCATTTGAATAAAAATGATACAGAGACAGATTAGGATTAAATTCAATTTATTTTACTTTACTTTATAAAGTATATTTCTAATCAACTATGTTCTACATAGAATAAAACTGAATCTCAACTTTGGGGAAAAAAGTATTCTATGCTAGAAGGCAAAATATATATCATGATATTAACGTACATTTAAATAAACAAAAAAAGCCACTCTAGTTCTATATTAATTTGTCCTAACACATCATAAACTGTGGTAATGCTTTTAGAATTTCAGATAGGACTGTGACTAAACCTGAAACATCAATCCTAAGCTTAGTTTAAATTCTAACTGAAGATTCAACAAATATTTGTTATACTCATATGACTCTCATCCTGTACTTGTTCTTGTCACACAATGATGTACAAGACAATCACATAATCATACCATGATGTATAGGACAGCAATAAATTTAGCAAATTTAAGAATATGAGAAAAAGCAGGACACTACTACATATGGTTTGAAAAAGTTGGTGTGGTGAAAGGCTACTATAAACCAGAATATCTTCAATATTCAAAATGCAACTCCAGCATTTTCAGGCCACCTGGTTCTTTTCAACAAAGTTGACCTGGACAGGAAGCTGAAAAAGTGTCCAAGATCCTTCACTCACACCCAGTGCTGTGCTGGTGGGACCAGGTCAGGGTCTAACTGATGGGCAAATGAAACACAAAACATGCCATGGGAATCCTACAGGATATTTCTACATAGTGTGTTTGGCCCAGGGAATCCTGGGCAGGGATGTCCTGCTCTTTGGCAGGGGTGCAAGAAGTAAAGACACATGTTATCCATGGAGGGACACCTACAACCATGCCATCAAGGACAGCCTTCCAAACCTCATATATTTCCTGTGCACTAGGTGTTGCTTCTACCTATGGTCATGCTGTTTTTAACGTTTGATTAGTTTTTATTTTTGTTAATTGAAAAATACTTACCTACTCTTGTGTTGATATATATGCACATTTATAATAGTAAAATTCCCACATTTTATATGTGTGATTTGACATATTTTTTCTAACATAGAAACTTTTAATAATTGAGGTGGTCATTTACCAGAGGGCTTCCTCATGTTTTCTTTATGGTCAATGTGATTATGCTCTTTTGACTATTAAGTGTGTCTTCAAAGTGCCATCTCAGAAAATTTTTATTTTTATATTGAAAAATTTCATACCAACGCTTGATCATACCTGGCTGGTCTTATCTTAAAAGGTAGTCAGGCAATATATTGATCATACTTTATAAATGTATTTTCTCATAAGTAAATAAAACAAAGTTGAATATTTAGAGCAGAAAATACATTAGATATAGGCAGAAACATTGAAAGAATGAATAAAAGCATCTTAGTTTTGGGGCTGGGGTTGTGGCTCAGCAGTAGAGTGCTCACCTAGCGTGTGTGAGGCCCTGGCTTTGATCCTCAGCACCACATAAAAATAAATAAATAAATAAATAAATAAATAAGTAAATAAATGAAATAAAGGTATTTAAAAAATCATCTTAGTTTTTCCCTAAGCAATTTCTATCATGAAAGTTGAGTAAGTTTAGCATTTGTACAAATTTCTTTTATAATGGAATAACATAAATTATGTCTTCCTGAAGTAAGGTAAAATGTCAATTGTGATGATGATAAACAGTTAACACAAGTGTAATATTTACAAAACTTCACAGTACAGCAACCTTCCTCTCTGTTGTTGTGAAGAACATGTTCCAAGACCTCCAATAGTTGCCTAAAGACAGTTTTAAACTCTCTCTTTACTGTTATTTTTTTAAACTCTGCCTACATATCTCTAATAATGTTTAATTTATAAACTGGGTACAGTAAGAAATTAACAATAATTATAATAAAATACAATAATTGGAAGCTTCACTATTCTTGTAGTTTGGGGCCCTATTAAATAAAATCAGGTTTACCTGAACACAAGGCACTGCAATACAACAAAAATTGATCCAACTTCCGTGCAATTGCACAGAAGATGGAAGGAGACCCTCATCATTACACAGAATACATGTATGACGATGTGAGGAAAAAAAAAGTGTGTCACATTAGATTAGGTAGAAAGAAGTGATGGGAGGGGAGGGGAGAGGAAGAGGGGAAAGGAAGAACAGCAGAATAAAATAGACATTATTATTGCTGTGTGTATATATGTGACTACATGACCAATGTGATTCTGCAACCTGTACACTCAGAAAAATGAGAAATTATATCCCATCTGGATTAAAATGTATAATATGTCAAGATTATTGTACTGCCATGTGTAACTAATTAAAACAAATAAAAAATTATTTAAAAAATTGATCCAATAACATCAGGGTCTACTAAATGACTAATGGTTGGGTAGTAAATTCTATGTGGTACACTGGACAAAGAGATGATGAAGTCCTGGGCAGGACAGAACAGGGCAATGTGAGATTTTATCATGCTGCTCAGAATGGCACACAATTTAAAACTTAATTATTGCTACTTCTGAAATTTTTCATTTAATATTTGAGGGTGTGGTTGACTGTCAGTAACTTAAGAAGCAGAAGCAAAATCTCAGGTAAGAAGAGACTGCTGTATAAGTTATTTTTAACCTCAATAAAAATAAGGGGTAAGTACTCTTATTTTGGGAATAAGACCTTATATACTTTGCCCAGTGCTAAAGAATTACGAAGGGACAAATTGAGGTGTAAACCCAGATAGTCTAAGTCCAGTGTCCTTTCTCTGCTCACTGTACCATCCTGTCAACTGAAATAACTACCACAAAAAAAAAAAAAAAAAAAAAAAAAAACTTTCTTTCTTACTAAGTTTCTGGCAAATATTCTATGCCATGTAGTAAGATTAATTTCCATGATCTCAAGTTGCAATCTAAATACCATATAGTATTTGTCAGCATGCTTTTATTTGTATTCAGAGAGGGACAAAACGATAGTTAACCAGGTCATTCGAAAGCAAACTGAGTAAGAAAATTTGAAATGCTACAAGCATTTATAACTTTCTTTTCTGAGTTCTAGAAATGCAGTATTACCCTATTTAAAGAAGTTTTTTAGAGGCTGATGCAAGACCTCTTTACATCACTAGCTCTACTTTAAATCTGGAGAGCACAGGTGATACATACTTAATGTCTTCCACCATTAACCTGTAAAAATTTCTGCTCTAACTCCTGATCTATAAGCTACCTTTTAAAAAATAAAACATAATTCTTATGTACTGCATTCCCCTCAATAATATTCTTCTCTTCACTTTTTAAAAAAGCTTACTTATTTTTTAAAAAACTATCATGAGGAATCAGTATTTGAATTGAACAAGTATGTTTATTTTTTCTTCTGTGAAGCTTCTTTATTCTCATGAGTCAAGGGAAAAAATCTATATTGCCTTTACAAATCAAGAGTAAAACACAAATGCTAATTGAGAAGATTGATGATTAGATGGAGAAAAATGATAAAAGGAAAGATACCAGTACCCACAGAATATGGCTATTCATTTTAGCCCCCAAAGAATCCACTGCTGCTTATGAATGTGGGTCTAATACTAATTCTGGCAACGATCTATCCAGAGGACAACCCTCTGAGGAGCCCCTGGCTGCAGGCAGACAGCTTTTTATTATTTCTCTTGCTAGAACACATGAAGAAGTAGCTATCTCTCCCTTGTGGGCACAATCAAATAACTCTTAAATGAAGGACTATAAACGGAGATGAGGAGATCCCCCTCCCCACTTTGAACTCTAAACACTCATTCAAGGACAACAGTATTTTTTCCTCACAAAGAAAGTAGGCAACTGAGTCATAATAGGTAGGGTCAGCAGGAACTGTGTTGTGGTGATTACCTATCATGTACACAATCTCTGAATATTAGTGGAATTTAAAAAAGAAAATTAATCTTTAATTCAAATGTACTACTGATGAAAATATGGCGCAATTTCCACATTTAAACTTTTATATATGTATGAATTAATTAGCTTTGTTCTTTTTCATTGTGATCCTTGATCACAGAAAGTTACAGTGGTTTTTAAACAAGTGACTTGCTATTTTTCAACTGCTATTACTTAGTTTTTTTCTAATGCATTGCTTGATCAGCCACGCAAGATCTTTCAGGTACTAAATGGCAGAAATAAGTCCTTCTGAGGTTTTATAAATCCTTTCTATTCTCATTACAAGATTCCTTTAGTCAAGTATTAGAGGATGGGATGTAGCACACCATTCTGTGTTAAAGACACCCAAGTGAGTCAGAGAACTTGGCTGGCGATTTAACTGGGTCCTACTACAAATACTCAGTAATAGAAATGCCACATTTAATTAGCCTGAAGCAGGGAACAAAGCTGTTTTGCTTTAGAAAGGTGGTGAATAGATTTTAAAACAGAAGAAGAAAAAGCAAACCTCTTACCTTTTGTAGCAATTCGTACACACTGGGTTTTAGTTTCCTGGTGGAGTAAAAATTAAAAAAAAAAAATCAATGTATAGGTAATGATGCCTGTTTCATAAACTATAACTAATCCCAAGATCAATGCATGGTCATAAAATAGGATTACACAGAAATGCAATATTGATACTCTCGGATCTACTCAGTGACTTTCTTAATGATCTTGTTTATCCTTTAGGGTTTAGGATGTGTGCCAGAGGTACCTGGTAGGCAAAATAGTGGTTACATGGAATTTTAAGAATTTTTTTTTGTTGGAGAATTACAAGATTAATACATTTCTTGTTTCTTGATATATTTTCTCAGATAATTGTTCAAAATGTAATATGCAAGCTTTAAGAAAATATCCAATATTTTCTAAAGATGTCAGTAACTATTTTCACCTTCTAACAAAGCAGGCTAGCTTGTTCAGGACAAGGAGGGTAGAATTCTATTTGCATTTATTTTTGATTCTAAAGCCATCATAAAGGCAAATATAAATATTGCATAACTAATGTAATTTAGAACAAAATATAAATTTAATTTCTACCTGATGGTGGTAGACTCAGATAAAAACTAAATGTTACATACTCTTTCTTGGATCATAGCATGACTAAAGAGCTAAGAGATAGTAGTTAGGAAGGTAATCAAAACATTGCATCACAGTTGCAGTATCATTTATCTGTTCTTTCTTTTAATGTGGCTGTTAGGTTAGGAGTTAAATTTTTTTTTTCAATATAGATTATTTTCTACCTCTTGCCACACAATAGGGTAGAGAAAGCAGAAGCAAAAAAATGAAGTGACAGAGTGATTATTATATTTTTAACACTGTGGGGGTGGTAATAGGAGATGCATGTCCCTGTAAGCTAGTTCAGGGTTCATGCCTCACTTCCCCAAAACTTAGTTCAGTTGGTGTCTATCTTTGAATGTCTAGGTTTGAAAATGTGTCAAAGCTAGGGATCAGAAGGCTATCTGAATGCAACATGATCTGACTACAACTGTCTTGGCCATCATTGCCATATATTCCCCATCAGATGTCCTAGTATACATCACACCCTATAGTAGGATAAGGTCATTAAGATGGCTGAGTATATTGTGCTATCCACTGACACCTAGACTGTTTAGCAATGTTGCACATATTAGTAGTATTTGAAGAAGCCCAGGTTGACTTTTTCAAATATTCCAGTTGGACATTGTCCATTTATTTTTCTAGCGTAGTGTGTAAGAACCATCCTCCTTCCTTGGGGTGTGTTATCTTACCATCTTACTCCTGCTCAAGACACCCTTCTATCTAAGTTCCTAATAAATTTCATTCTGTGCAATGTTGTGTCTCTTCTCTTTCTTCAGTCTCTCAGTCTCATCTGCCTAGTCGCAGGTTCTCCCACATGGGAAGTGGAGTTTTTCTTAAACAAGCGATTTCTTTTTAAGATGCATTTACAACATCATCTTGAGAAGTTCCACATGTTGATGAGGCAATTTATCATTTCATCATAAGTGTTTACTTTGAAATTAAAATAGAATGCTGATGAGAGAATTAGGAATCAAATAAAAGAACTGTGTACTTTTATTATTTAATTTTGACCCTTGACCTTCATAGTAAACTGTAAGAGAACTTTTCATATTCCTATAAAGCCCAAGGGGATTCTGATTTCCTAAAAGCAAACTCTGTTGACTCTCCTTAGGCATTACCAGCCTCTGTTGGTAGGAGTCACATCCATTTTAAAATTCATTGCCAAAAAAGATTGTGAAATACACTCTTGCTAGTCTGAACTTTGATTTAACCATAGTGTAGTAGATATATCAGAAGAGAAAATTCATATCAAAGCCTTTAAACTGTGCCAAAGAAAATTTTTTATAAGTAACAAACATTCATTAACACTCTTCTCATGCAACACACCAAGTAACAAAAGTTAATTTGGAAATCCTCACCTCTTTAAAGAAAATCCAAACAAAGAACTAGGTTTGCTCTCTTTGTGCTACTTAATACACAAAATGTATTGACAACTCTCATACTGTTCTTTTTGGAGCATCCTGGTTACACCAGTGCATAGGAGCAATGTGTATACAGGAAGCGGGCATTAGATTAGTTTCTGAAGTCTCCCACCTATGTAGAAGCGAACCAGAAGAAGAGAACATCTTCTACCATGAATATCCTCTGTCTTTGGAGAACATTTCAGAAAAGGCTGTGGTATTTTACTTTGCCATAAACTATATACCAACCATATTTGTAAAAAGAAAGATAACACTTTCATTCAAAAGCAGCTAATCAATACCCAAGTTTTCATGGCCCCTGCGGAAATGCAAATGGGAAAAATCTTCCAATTAAACTATTCCAAGACATAATATGACTGATTTAATTAGATATCATATATTTCACATCATGTCCCAGGTGCCCACATTGGGGACTCAATTATACAAAACTGGCAATTTCTTAGAGAGCTACAAGTCCATCAGAATGTCATTATTCAAATGTACTTTAAATTATGGAAGTTTCTATTCTTGATGATTTTTTTTCTATCCCTCTCTGCCAAAATATAAACAAGTAAAAATAAAATAAGTTTTAGGAAAGAAAATTTTTTTCTAAGAGAACAGCAGCAAGGGGCACAAAAGGCCAGGTTGTTTCTCCACATATGGAACCACAGGCAGTTTCTAATGTCCTGTTGTGTTTTCCTCTTCAATATTCATTTGGGATCAGCAGCAGTGTTCAAAAACAACTGTGTCCAAAATGGAAAAAAGAGGGGCCGTCAGGGAAACAGAGAGCAGACTTGTGTAATGGCACAGCATCCAGCCATTGCCAGGCAGCCTTCTGTTAAGTTCTGTCAGCTATACCGCAGGCATCCTATTACTTTGTAATCAGAGGATTGTTACTTGTTATTTACTATTTGGCTTGTACCCCCTGAAAAGTTTATAAGGGTCTATTAGCCTGCTGTGGAACGTGCATTCTGTTTATCCTGCGGTAAATTTAATCTTTTGAAGTGTGCCACTACTGAGCAAGGAAGGCAGAACAATGCTTGAAATTTAATGGGGGTGGAGTCCCGGCAGCAGCACACCCACCTTTTCAAATCATTTTACTCACAATTGCCATTATGGGCTTTCCTGAAGAAGGCCCAAGCAGAAGTAGTTACTAGGAAACAGGAATCCTGTGAAAAGTAACTGGCATGCAGCCTCAGCCCTCTTCAGTCAGCCCCAAACTGCATACTGTTGGCAACAGAAACTACACCCCTACACATTGATTTTCTCTTCTTGCTTTCTTTTATTTTTATGCTTTTCTTGACAAACGTTACTGAGTATTTATAAAATGTGGCTCTAGCTTTTCTAACCCTAACCCTTTGAGCAATGAAAAATCAAACCTCAGAGGAGGCTCACCTTCTCCACACTGCTCATTGCCTGGAAATAGATGTTGTATCCTTTGCGTGGAGCCAATGGAGGGTTCCAGAAGCCTTGATAGGTCCGATTGTCACCCACAGTGAATGGAGCAGGTTCAGGTAGATTCCCAGGGGGTAATTCCGCAGCAAAGTAATAGGGTGCTCCCCCGCTCATGGCGTTTTGGTAAGTGACAGGAACCTGGTAGCACTCCATGGCCCCAGCTTCTCTTTTCGTTCGATGTGGGTGCAGCTCTTCCACAACAATTTGGTAAGCACTTTTGGGAAAAGAGCAACAGTACACTCTTAGAAATTTGAGATATTAAGTTGGTGTTTTGTTTTTTTAAAGAACAGGAGGTATGAACGTAAACATGCCACATCTGAAAGTGTGTAAACTCTGCTTTAACCCATTGCATTCTTGGTATCATCTATTTTGCAATAAAACAGCATTTCTCATGCATTCTGCTCCCCTTACCAGCAGAGTTTGTAAGGAGCTGAAAAAGAAGTAAGAACCATCATCACCACAGAACTCTTCACATTCTTGAATACTGAGAGACAAGATACTTTAATAAGGAAACTGACATTAACCAGAGTCACATCAAAGATTGAATTCTTTGTCTGATATTTTTAAATGTTTAAAGTTAACATTTTCTCTTGAAATGAAACTACAGAAGGCCCAGCTCCAAGGCCCAACAGAATGACAGCCTCAGGGTGGAACTGGAAGCACCCGTGTTGCAGTTGTCACAGCCTTGGAGACAGAATGTGCTGACAGGCTTCCCCACCTCTTGACCTTGCCACGGCATCTACATTGGCTCAGAGCTACTCAGATCTAAAGTACAAGTGACATGCGGCAATACCAGCACAGATGGACAGAAATCTGTCCTCACTACTGAAATAGACCGCCTCCCTCTTCTGGAGTTGTTAATAATAAAACGTTACAAATTGCAGAAACAGATGGCATTTGGCCTATTAAAGCGCTAACCTGAACCTTCTAATACCTTTCTTGAACGTCTTGAAACTTTTCTACATTAGCTGTTATTTCACAGAGGAAAGAAAAGAAAAATAATGTAACTTTAAATTAAGATCTCCCTGATCCCTAATGATTCTCTTTTTTTTTTTGGGGGGGGGGGTGAGTTTATGAAACTGGTTTACTAATACAATTCTTCCTTTGTAGAAAATTCCTTAGGGGGAAAATGTTTATATAAAAGACATACAGGAAACTTGACATTATTAAAATATCTAATGAATTATTAATATGTTTAAAAGAAATATATATAAAAATTACTGAGAATTCTAAGAAAATGCATTGCAGTAGTTTGTGTAAATTCAGTATAAATAACTGTGTGTAGGGTTGCATGTTGAATCATAAGAGATTAGGCAATTATTCCTTTTATTCCTTCTGTAGGGAAAACAGTCACTGTTCTATGGATCTTCGGCAGGAATATTTTCTTTAACAGACTCCTATAAAAAGAAAGAAAGGAAGAGATTGGAGGAAGAGAGGGAAAAAGAAAGAGAGTATGCACACACTGAATCTGCATGTCAAAAAATTAAAACATTTTAGAATCTAGTATGAAATTTCAGATTATATATATATACATATATACACTTAGTATTTACATAAATATAAATATGAACTCTGCTATACCTACAACCAAAAGGCCTTCATAGATTAAAAGTAAGGATTAAATTGTAATTTATACACATTTTTTCTCCCTAATTACTAAATTTCCAAGTTTTCATAAAAATGTTGCGAGATAGTGGAAGGCTGGGATCTATCTCCTTAGCTATCGAAAGATGACAGAAATTATATTAGTGCCAGAAATTGTGGTTTGAGCAAGTGACTGAGGCAGAAGTCTATGCTATTTCAAATTACATGTACTGCATCACTCTCTGTACCTCTGCCAAGTTGGGTCACTAAGCTTGTAGGAATGCTATTGACAAGATGCATGCTCTCTGAGGTGTCCATGGAGCAGGCACTTGTCAGTTTTAAAATACAGGAAACATGTAAGCATAGCCCCAGAGAATGAAAAAAGGAATAATCACAGTCGACGTATGCTATGTTAAGCAATCTAGCCCTTTTCTTGTTTATTTTAATTTATAATTCATATTTATGTGTTATATCTTTGTAGACCCTATAGGTTCATCTACACATACTTATAAACTCACACATGCATACTCCCTAGGCAACTCTAACCTTATATTCTTGTCCTAAAGAACAATAATGATAATTACCTATCCATGCTAATAATTCAATCTCCTCCTCAAAAAATACAGTTCTCTTGAATTATCCCATACATCCAGAGAAACCAAGAAAATCTCCTTAATATTCAATCTCATCTAATTCTATTAAATTGACATTGATTCCACATTTCAAACCAGGATACTTTGTGCCAGAGAGCTCCAGATTTATTAGGAGCAAAGCAAAATGCCAGTGCTGGAGATGAGGGAAGGATCAAAAAGGATCTGCTCTATGGGAAAGAACCTTGCATATGATTCCATAGAAGATAAAAATCAACACCTTGAACTTTCAGATTTGGTACAATTTCCAATTAAATGAAAGAGAAATTACTTCCATTTTATATAAGATTAAGAAAACTATTTTTAAACATACATACACTCAACGAACCTGGATTTTAATCCTGCTATGCATATTTTATTTACAAATTTATTCATTTTTTTCTTTGAATGGCCATGGAAGAAATGAAGCGTTACGTTTTTTGTTACAATTGGGAAACTAAGACAAAGAGAAATTCAGCTCCCATTAAAACTTATGCTATGAGTCTTATATTCTTTGTTGTTTTATACTATACAGTTATGAACTGAATTTTGTGCCCTCCCAAAAGTTACATTTAAAACCCTAACTTCCCAGTGTGATGATATTTGGAGACGGGGTCTGTGGAAAGTAATTTGGTTAAGATGAGAGGCCCTCATCAAGAACCGAATCTTCCAGTATCTGATCATAGACTTTCCAGTCTTTAGAACTGTGAGAACTAATATACATATAAAAAGGCTTAAGAAAACTGGCTTCCAAGCATATTTTCTAAAATATTCTTTTTGCAGTGATTGACATCAGACAGAAAGCT
This sequence comes from Marmota marmota marmota, assembly GCF_001458135.2. Classification (NCBI taxonomy): domain Eukaryota; kingdom Metazoa; phylum Chordata; class Mammalia; order Rodentia; family Sciuridae; genus Marmota; species Marmota marmota. The sequence continues at coordinate 45,296,460 of NW_025999842.1, forward strand.
ACATGGAGACAGCTAGATCTTTTTATCTCATTCCCTCCCACTTTACCACACCCTCCTACCAGGACAAATGTCTTCATGTTATCATACTCAGCTCAGTTTCTGGGTATTTTTCAACCTTGACTATACTTAACTCCACAAACTGATACAATAGCCATCACATTTTATATTCAAGTGTGGTTTCATATAGGATAATGGGCATTTAAATAAGAATTTGTAGAATGAATAAATTGCTTTTGCTTTTTGTGTTGATGTTTTTGCTTACTTAGGACATATCCAAATCACTCTTTTTCTTTCTGCATGAAAGTGCTTGTTTTGCTTCAAAAAGCCTGAACACTATTTGAATAATGGATTTCCTCAATTAGCTTTCTTCCAGTGACTTTACATCCACTCCTTCATTCATTCACTCAATAATTATATTAGTTCCACATAGGCACTTAAGATAGAGCGGTGAACCAAAGTCCCAGCTGTCTTGGACATTATATTTGCTTTTCTTTTTTGAAATTTTTAGAGTCCTATTTTTAGAATGCTTTCTAACCCTCTTAAGTTCGATGCAATTTACAATAAAAACAAAACCCAAAATATCTACTTTCTTTAAAACCATCTCTACTTACAAACCTGTAATTGTCCCTGGTAAACATTTAAAGTGACTTGAGAAAGCCACACAGAAGCAGATTTTTGGAGTCATCTTAAATTGCCTTCCATATTTCCTTCATCCCTTATACCCAAACAAGCTGAAATTGATTTCACTTTATCTTCTATAATATAATCCAGAAATACCCATTTCCAGTTTAAAAACTGAGGTTCACATCTGTGTGTCGTACTGCTCTTTCCTTTACAAACCCTCTCAGCAGGATACCTGATAAAAATACAGAAAAAAATAAAAACTATCTTTCCATGTAATGATACTGCTGAAAATTTTCTAGTGGCATTTTACTGTCATCAGTTGGGCTCAGCCTTCAATCAGCTCCTTCGAGACCTATCACTTTGTACAAACCTATTTCTATCATTCTTCATGCACATTGAGAAGGCCTGTGTATGATCTGCAGAGAGATGGACTGTAATTATGGCAACTTCTTAAAAAAATGCTTACTTGAAGCAAAAAGTAGCAATAAAAATAATCAAAAGTCACTATCGGGAGAAATCTCATTCAACTTGAGATGAAACTGCAAACAGAATTACAAAGTTCATGCTTAAAAGAAACTGTCTTTTCTTCATCATTCAGTTTCAGAGAGTGTGCTCCAAAAACATATTTCCACTTTTGAAAGTCTGCTTTTATCCTTGTTATCTTCTAATTTATCAATACAAATTGATTAAAGGATAGAGAATAATGAGAAATCAAATTAAAAGTGATTTGACTGATGACATGAAATGGGCCCGTGCTTTTTCATTGTTATGGTTGTGTAATTATTTAATGGTACTTAACTTTAGCTAGATCTAAATAGTATTACTCAGTATTCTAGCAATTACACATATTTCAAGGCCACCTTAATATGTTTATTCATTCCGCCCTTACTTCATATATTCCTCATTCCTTTGAAGTGATTTTTAAAAATATTATTACAATTAAGTTAAAATTAATATACCAGCAGTATGAAGCATTATTCAATACTCAAATTGTGATTGCTTTATATTTAAAAACTAAAAATGTCAGTAACTACTATATTCAAATTTGATTGGTTATAGTAATATTTAGTTTTGGGGAACACCAAATAATGATTTCTCATTATACAATTTCCCCTCAGTTTCAAAAGTATAAGAAAAGATGAAGGGATTTTGCTATTAGCTTAAAAAGAGATTATATAAAAAACACTGTCTTTCCCTGATTTAATGATTAAAAATGTCGAGCTAACCCCCATATTACCTGTAATATACTGTCATGGATTTAAATTTTTTTTTTTTTAGTTGTAGATGGACACGATATTTTTTTTCTTTCTTTCTCCCTGTCTCTCTCTTTCTCTCCCCTCCCTCCCTCTCTCTCTCTCTCTTTCTCTCCTCCCTCCCTTCCTTCCTTCCTTCCTTCCTTCTTTCCTGCCTTCCTTCCTTCCTTCCTTCCTTTTGATGTGGTGCTGAGGATTGAATACAGTACCTCATATATGCCAGGCAATCACTCTACCACTGAGCCACAACTCCAGCCCTGTCATAGATTTTTAAAACACATTACTAAAAAAATTCTCTTTGAATATGTTTAGCGTTTTATGTTATGCAACCCTTTGGTGGTATCAAGATAATAAATTATACAGTGGTACATAAATTTTCTCATATCTACCAAAAATCTTCCTTAAAGCTTCAAGGGAAGTTCACTAGCTTCAATGTTTTACTCTTCCTCTTGTAAACAGACTTTCCAAGATCCCACAGAATACAAAATTGGATTATCATTTCCTTACTGTCCACATTCAGTTGATCAGGAGAGTGGAAGTTTAATTTAAAGTTAAAGATTAACCAGGGATGCCTGGTTACCACCATATTCCCTGCTCTCCACCTTAAACACATAACCTACTTCTCTATGACTTCCCTGTATATATAGAGGAATTATTAATTACTGAATTATTAGTTACTAAAATGGCAAAGCTCAAAATCCTGGCATTAGTTTTAACAAGTCTCATCTCACATTATGAAGATGCATCTTCATAATGCCTTTTAATGTACCATTTCTTTCCCTTCTCTTCACTTCTATTATTTCACATGTCAAATCTGTACTATTTATTCTGGGGTTAATATCTTACCACACCCATGGGCTTATATATCTGTTCATTTTCCAATAAATATCATCCATTGAAAACTGGTGTGACCAGTGGCACCTCAACACACTATACACACTGCTGAGGTTTTCCTCCTCCCTCTTCATCTAGCTTTTCTGCTTCCCCACAAAGCATTCTCTCACTAGTTCACTCCTCAGTACTCAGTCTGCCAAAGCCCATAGGTAATATTTGAGGTGGAGGTAGTTGAATGACATAGACATAGGGTTCATAAAAATATGGGATGCTTTTTCAACCTAAGAAACTGACACCAATTACCTGACCTCAACCCACTGATCAGAACCTCTAAGGTATCCCCAGAAATTCTGGGACTTTAAAAAAGTCAAAAAATCCCTTTCTTAATAAAGTTTATTGCTTATATCATGAACATGGGACATAACACATACTATTGAGTATTATACTGTCATAAATTCTTCAGATGTATGTCTTTTCTTTAATATATTATAAATTCATTAAAGAAATCATTTTTCATATTTATAATATCCCCATTTATTCACTAAATATTTATTAGGCACCTGTTACAAGCCACAAATTATTGTTAGCACTCAGTTTGCAATAAAGAACACAGTAGTGAAAGTATATGCTTACATTTTAGTGGAAAGATATAAATAAAATACATAAATAAAACAAAAAATACATAATATGTCAGGAAGAGATAAGTGCTCAGAAGAAGGTAAAGCAAGATAAGGGAAACAGGAAATGATGGGAGTGGAGAGTGTTATTTTGTAGGGAGTGTTAAGAAAGACCTATGTGATAAAATGGTCTTTGAGCAGAAACTTGATAGAAGAGGAAATTTCAGTTATGTGATTATATATATTTCTTATTTCCTCCTACATAACATATTGCTCAAAAACTCTGTGGCTCAAAGCAACAAACATTTATTAGCTCATAGTACCTGGGGGTCAGGAATTCAAGAGTGGCTTTGCTAGGTGGGGCTCAAGGTTTTTCACATGGTCAGAATGAAGCTGTTGGCTGGGGTTGCTGTCATCTAAAGGCTGGTAAGATTTACCAGAAAGGGCACACCTCCTTCTACTTGCTGGCAGAAACAATTTTACCTACTATGATTTTACAGTATATGCATGAAATTAAAATAACCTTTATTTGATTCATCTTAGTTCCTGGGCTCTTTATGCACAGAAAATGACAAAGAAAGAATATTTGAGGGGTTTATTTTGTCCCTGCCTCCTTCTTCTCTCTCTTTGCTTCTTGGCCTCATTTAGATGAGCAGCTTTTCTCTACCGTCTGTCCTACCACAGGCCTCAAAACAATGGAGCCAAGTGAGAATGGACTGAAACCTTTGAAACCATAAAATGAGTGTTTCCTCCTTTAAGTTGATTTTCTCAGGTATTTTGTCATAGTAATGGAAAGGTGACTAACACAGTAACCAAGTGACCCAAGGAAGGTCACTAACATATGTAGTTTGAATGGATCACATCTATGGTTAGATATGTATTTTTGTTATGCCATCACTTGACTTTTTAGACAATTTTTTTCCTAATTGAAGAGAAACGGTGGTTTGAATTCTATTTAATGACTCTATATCCTAATTACCTCACTTTTAAAAATGTGGTCTTTAAAAAATATGATCCTTAAATGAAAAATTAGAGTTTACCCAGGAAATAAATTAACCTTAGATTGGGTATCTTCTTGATAATTTATCATAGGTACAGCTTATAATTGAAAAATTCTGAAATAAAATGCACATTCATTTATTACACCTTTTAATAAACTGAGTTATCAGAGGAACTTGTCTGTATTTTTACAATATTCTACTGTTTACAGAAAAAATTAAAAAGTTATGTATTCCACAAAATCGATTTGAAATGTAACACATATTCATTTTGAATGAATAAAAGAGCAATGATTGTCAAGTGATGACAGTTTTAAGTCTAGATTTCAGAGAGGTTGTAAGGAGAGGCAACACAGTAGTTGTGTCAGGCAGTGACTTTTCATCTTTAGAATGATCATGAAATTAAAAAATGAGTTTTACTACAACCAACTGGCAGAACCAACTTGCCAGGATCACCTCACATGTGTGGCTTATCGACACAGCTAGGCAGGCTTACTGGGTGACAGAAGGTCTGTGTGCCTGGTGCTACTGAGTGCTGTGTTGTCCAGAAAGAGGAGTTTCCATGGCAAATCTGTCATTTCTTCTATCCACACCATGATGTCCTAGAGATAAATTATCCTTCCTTCCATAGGAAGAGTGTACATTTTTTATTTGGGGTATTAATGCTACAATTTCAAATTCCTGGGTAATTTCTTTTTCCCCTCTGCTACTACTTCTAAAATAAAAGCTACCATCATCTCTCATTTAAGGTCTGTACCCTATTTTCCTTCCTTCCAAGACTCATACATACTCCCTAACTAGGACCTTATGCAAGAACCACCCATTGCTTGTGTGCAGCTCCCATTGCTCCTGTCTTGGGGGTCCATTAGCTCTATTCACTGGGACCATTCCAGGCTTTAGCCTGCATTCTCTATGTACCTATAAGAGTGATCTTTCTAAAATATAAAAGAGCACTTGGTGATGTTTGCTTACAGACCTGGGGCCATCTTCAGCTTTCAGTCTGGCACTATATAGACTCTCCTTCTGGCTCCTGCTTATCTCTTGAGCAGTGGCTGTCTCCTTCCCATATACCCTTCACTGCCAATGACTGAACTTCTTGCAGTACTTGAACTCACCTAGCTATGTCACATGTGCCATCATTTGCTTTGCAATCACTTGGAAGGCCCACCATCCCTTCTCTTCTCAGTAACCTCCCCACTTTATTTAAAATGACCCTTGGACTGCCTTATGTCTCCCTCTCCTTCAAAACCCAGCACGAGTACCACATTTTCTTTTTTTTTTCTTAGAGCATTATATTTATACATAATATCTGGGTTCACTGGACAAAATAAACACATACAAAGAATTTGTTTTCAGCCCCTATTTCCCTCCTTTTCTTCCTTCCTTCCCACCCTTGTTCTCCCTCTTCTCCTCTATCTTCCTATCACTTCTTTATTTATTTATTCATGATTGGTATTTCCCACATGTACATAGAGGTGGAATTATTTTTGGTACATCTATATATGTAACATGGTATTGTTAAATTAATTGCATATTCCTATCCCTTTCCCTTCTTCCATTCCTCCCTCATGTTCTTTTTTTTTTATTCCAATGATCTACCTTATATATTTATGATATTCTATACCTTCCTTTGCCTTCTCTTCCTTCTTTCCCTTACTTTGCTCTAGTTTCCACACATGAGAGAAAACATAAGACCTTGATTTTTCCAAGTCTGGCTTATTTTACTTAGCATGATTTTCTTCATTTCTATCCACTTACAAGCAAATGCCATTATTTCATTCTTTTTTTATGACTGAGTGAAACTCCATTTATATATATATATATA
>NW_025999842.1:45302633-45451342 GCF_001458135.2 Marmota marmota marmota
TATATATATATATATATATATATATATATATATATATATAAAATCACATTTTCTTGATCTATTTATCAGTTGAGGGGCATCTGTGCTGATTCCATAATTTTGCTTCTGTGAACTGTGCTGCTAGAAACATTGAAATGGCTGTATCACTAAAATATACTGATTTTATTTCTTTTGGATAAGAACTCAAGAGTGAGATAGCTGGGTCATATGGTTGTCTCATTTCTAGTTTTTTGAGTAGTCTCCACACCACTTTCCATTGTACTAATCTGCAGTCCCATTAGCAATGTTTAAGTGTATCTTTTCTCCCACATTCTTGCCAGCACTTATTATTGGTCATGTCCTTGATAACTGCCACTCTGACGAGGGTATGATGAAATCTTTGTGTAGTTTGATTTTCATTTCCCTGATTGCTAGGGATATTAAATTGTTTTTCATATATTTGTTGGCCATTTATATTTCTTCTTTTGAGAAATTTCTATTTAGTTCTTTTGCCCATTTATTGATTGGGTTATTTGTGGTTTTGGTCTTGAGTTTTTAGTGTTTTTTTATATATTCTGGATATGAATCCCCTGTCAGAGGAGTGGCTCTCATTCTGTAGGCTCTATCTTCACTCAATTGTTAACTTCAATGTGCAGAATCTTTTTAATTTGTTGTCATCTCACTTATTGATTCTTGGCTTTATTTCTTTGAGCTTTAGGGATCTTATTGAGGAAGTCAGTGCCTGAACTATAAGATAGAATGTTGACCCTATGGTTTCTGCTAACAGTTGTATGATTTCTGATCTAATTCCTAAGTCTTAAATCATTTTGATTTGAATTCTGTACAGGGTGAAAGATAAAAATCTAATTTAATTCTTCTATATATGCATATCCAGTTTTCCCACACCATTTGTTAAAAAGGTTGTCTTTTCTCTGACATATATTTTCAGCACCTTTGTCAAGTATCAGATGGCTATAAATATTTGGGTTTGTCTTTTTTTTTTCTATTCCATTCATCCTCATGCCTACTTTGATGCCAATACCATGCTATTTTGTGACTTTAGCTCTGTAGATAATTTGAGGTATCATGATGCCTCCCACATTGCTGTTCTTGCTCAATATTGTTTTGGCTATTTTCAGTTTCTTATTCTTCCAAAGGACTACTGTTTTCTAGTTCTATGAGAAATGTCATTGGTATTTTGATATCTATTTCATTGGATCTGTATATCGCCCTTGGTAATATGGCCATTTTCACAATATTAATCCTGCCTGTACAAGAACGTGGGATGTCTTTCCATCTTCCAAAGTTTTAATTTTTTTTTCTTCAGTGTTCTTTAGTTTACATTGTAGAGTTATATTAACTTCTAAATACCTAGGTTAGATTAAATTCCAATTTTATTTTTTGATGTTATTGGAAAAGGGATGATTTTACTGATTTCTTTATCAGCTGACTATCACTGTTGGAGTACAGAGGAGCTATTGATTAAAATTTATTTATCAGCTCTAAAAGTCTTCTGATAGTATTTTTGCAGGGGAGGAGATTTTTTAGATATAAGATTATGTCACCAGCAAACAGTGAAAGTTTGCCTTCTTTGTTTGCAATTTGTATCCCTTTACTACTCTTGCTTGATTTCTCTGGATAGAGTTTTAGGAACTCTATTCAATAGAAGTGGTAAAAATGAAAAATCTTTGTCTGGTAAAGATCAGTTGAGAATCCATCCATTCTGTGCTTTTGGATAATTGAAGTTTCAATTTCATTACTTGATATTGGTCTATTTAGGTTTTCTATATCTTCCTGGCTCAATTTTGGCATATCATATGTGTATAGAAATTTTCAATGACTTCTAGACTTTGTAGTTTATTGTAATATAAATTTTCAGAATAATTTCTAATGATCCTCTGGATTTCAGAAGTATCTATGGAGATATTTCCATTTTTATCTCTAATGTTGTTGATTTGGGCCTTCTCCCTTTTTTGGTTAGTTTGGTCTAAGAGTTTATCAACTTTATTTATTTATTCAAAGAGCTATCTCTTTGTTGCATTGACGCTGTGTGTTTTTTTATTCTCAATTTCATTAATTTCTGCTCTGATCTTTATTATTTCCTATCATCTAATAATTTTGCAGTCAATTGTTCTTCTTTTCCCCAAGGCCATAAAATAGAGCATATGTATATTTATTTGGAATCTATTTTTATAATGTAAGCTCTCAATGCAATAAATTTTCCTCTTAGTACTGATTTTATACTGACTCGGAGATTTTAATAAGTTGTATATTTGTTTTCTTTTGTTTCTAAGAATGTTTTGATTTCTTTTCTCATTTGTTCTTCGATTCATTCTTCATCTTAATGAGTGTTATTTTATCTCCATATGTTTGCATGGTCTGTGCTATTTTCTACCCTGTTGATTTCTTGTTTCATTCTCTTATGGTCTGACATGGGATTTTATAAATACTTTTATTTATTTGCTGAAAATTACATTGTGACTTGGAATAGGGTTTATTTTGAAGACAGTTTCATCAGCTTTTGAGAAGAAACTAAATTTAGCTATTTTGAGGTGAAATACTTTGTAGATGTCTATTAGGTCCAACTGATTTACAGTATTATTTAGGTTGGATATATCCTTATTGATTTTATTCTTTGATGACCTGCTTAGGGATAAAGGTGTGTTGAAATCTCCCAGTATTATTGTATTGGGGTTTACTTGGGATTTAATATCAATGAGTATTTTTTAAATGTAATTGGGTATATTGACATTTGGGGCATATAATATACTATTGTTATTTCTTCTTGTTGGATTGTTCAAATTACCAGGATGTAATGGCTGCCTTTGTTGCTTCTGATTCATTTTACTTAAAATCAATTTTGTCAGATATGAGAAGAACTTCTATGGCTTGTTTTCAGACTCCATTTGTGTGGAATTTTGTTCCCCAATCTTTCATCTTCAGCCTACCAGTGTTGTTACATATTAAATGAACCTCTTGCAAAAAAGCATGTGGTTGGATCTTGTTTTGATTTTTTTTATGCATTCTGGTATTCTGGTAATCTATGTCTTTTAATTGGGGAGTTGAGAGCATTCACATTCAGTGTTATTATGGATAGCACTGAATTTTCTATCAACTGTCACTGCAATAATACAGTATTGTTATCAGTCATCAGTTATAAATCTACCATCCCTATTCCCAGGCATATACTAAACTGCTTTAGGCAAATTCTATTTCAAGTATCCAGCTCAGGTCCTAACATACGTAGAATGTTATTGAGTCTATTATTACTCTTAACCTTCATAGTAAAACTAACTAAACATAACATAGAAACTCTATAAAACAGAATTTTTCAGATAGAATTGGAGTTTGATACTAGAAACACCAGGCAGAAAGAATGTTCATTTCCACTGGAGTTGGGAAAAACTAATGGTAAACTAAAAAGAAATGGAGACTAATACAGTTATAAAATAGCAAGAATAGACTCAGTATTTAGGGCCAATATCATCAGAGAATTAAGAGCTGGATGCTCTTAGGAGGTTGAGCTAATAATAGGTAAATAGTTCTGGCTTTTGGGGGAGGCTACAGGTAGAGTGGAATGACACTAAGCAAAACCCACCAGAGAAAACATTCTTTTAGGCCAACAAGTAAAGAAGAAATTGAGCAGAAAGTCAAACAGTTTCAGTACAGCAGAAGGAAGTTAAGGAGATCCAAACAAAGATTTGCAGAACCATGCCATATAATTAGTGATATAATGATTGTATCAAATTGGGTTCTCATTGAAAAAAAAATTAGGGCACTATAGTGGATAGTCTCATGAGAAGACTTCAGTTAGCAGTAGGTAGTAATATCATCAGAGGGAAAAAGAGAGGACCATCTGACAGGAGAACTCAGAGAAAAAAAAAAAAAGCACAGTTCATAGGAGCCAAACTCCCCAATTAGACCAGGCTGGCCCTGTCTGTTGGCCCCACCTGTAGCTGAGCAAGCCTCTACAAATAAACTAAATATGGCTTGGTGGGATTAAAATATAAGTTGATATTAGATTTTTTTCCTTGGTAGTTATTTGTCTTTTAAAAATTATTGTTTATATTATTAATTATTTTTGTAGTATTCTAGAATTTATTTATTTATTTATTTACTTATTTTCATCTCTTGGACTGTAAATTTGGAGTTATTGATCTCAATTCTAGAAAATTTCAATAAATGCCAATAAATGCAAAAATTATTATTTCTATGTCAGCAAAAGAGGACATATCATTAGCTAGGATATTTTTGCACAACTACTACTTTGGACTAGAGGAATTCTTGCTAATTAGAAATTATGTGCTACATAATGGCAAACAAAATGGAATACTTTTGACTTTAACATGTGTTATAGATAATATACTAAGTTCCTGAGAACCACCTGAGCAAAAGATTTATGAGTCTGCAGGTACCTTGATTGTCCACGATAAATCTGGGCAAAAGCCCTCTGCTTTTTTGTGGTCACTTTATCTTTTATTTACATCTCTAGAACAATACCAGGTACTACTTAATACATGCAAAATTTATGGAAAAACACAATTAAATGATTAAAGAGTTTATATAAGTTACATAGCATAGCAATGTAATAAATAATAATAATAATAATAATAATCTTTTTGCAACTTACATTAAGAAGAGCTGAATTCACTCAAATATGTAACTCTTAAAAGACAAATGCAAGAATCTGAGAGCTCATTTACACAACAGTATCAGAATTGAACCCCTACAAAGTAAAATTTTATCATAGGTAGGAATATGTGAATGACCCTGATTACTTGTCAATAGAGAAAGATGTTAAGCGCATGCATATTCTTTCTCCTTTGGATCTGCAATCAGATTCACTCACAGATCACTGATTCATGAATAGCACTGTGTACTTACTTTGAATTTTCAAGTAGCCAGCACTTCACAAGTGTTTACATTACAAGTACTCTCAACCACTTCACGTTTTCTGTAGTGTGGTATCCTCTGATTTTTACCCAGAATCAAGAGTTTCCTTTCTGTCTCACATTTTTTAATCAATATATTTTTTTAATTAGTAAAATATTTATATCCTTTCAGCAACACAGGATTATCTGAATGTTAATATGTATTCATAAAGTCAAATGTGTTCATTTTACACATAGATCAAAGATTAATTTTTCAACAAAAAATATGTAAATAATTTGAGATAATTCAATTGTGAAATATCTATACTTAGTTTGTGCCTTGATTTACTTTTAAGCAGAAGTCTGATAACAAACTTCCTACAAAATCTACCAGTTTTAAATAGAAATGTGCTTAAATTTTAAACATTCATCTAATAACAGATGTGCATAAATTAAAATGGAGCGCATAATTTGACTCTTCCCTAAAAACAACTGCTCACAATTTTATGAAAATGATGGGTATTAAGTAATATGAAAGGTTTTATTATTGGAAAGACAAATGAAATGCCAACTTGAACTTTAATATTTACTATGGAATTTCTCACATGGAACAATTCAGGAATTAAAAGGTCACATACGATTCATTCCTTATAACTTTTTTTGGCTTTTATTCCCTCAAAGCTCCCTATTTTCAATCACTCATATGAAATTATTCATAACTTATTTATTGCAGTGGACAAGAGTTATTTCCTCATCATATTTTTGACAAATATCTTCAAAGGTTTTATACCAGAGATTCCAACAGAGGAAGTAAAATAAAATGGGGCTAAAGAAAAAAAAAAAAGAAAAAGAATGAAAGAAAGATAAAAAGATCAGTACTCTAAAATCAGTGTAGAGGTGAATGATTTGTTTCATGAATATCTCAAAAATCCTCTTATAATTTTGCTTTTAACTGTAGGTCTATTTGCAGGCATTGTCTAAATGAACAACAAACAAAAACAAAGAAACAGTAAACCTTCATGATACTAATTGTCAAATCAATATCTCAGAAATGAACGGCTTTATTTGCTGCTAAGCAACCATTCAGAAAGCCTCTCTCCCACTGGCTGGTTTTTTTTTTTCTTTAACTGTTATTTCCCCTCTTACCTGATAGGTGCACCTTTGGCTTGTGCTGGTCTCAACAATACAGTTATTGTGGTTGCAGTTTCATTGAGAGAGGCATCAACTCCTTCATAGTCTGGCAAAGTTGGAGCTGATCAATGAAACAAACAACAAAAAAATTTAATCAAGTCACAGAACTGTACTATGAGTCAATATAAACAAATGCTCCTAACTTAAGGAAAAATTAATTTAACCCCCAATTATCTACAGTATAATACAACATATTTTGAAGCATAACACCAGCCACTGAAACTTAACCCCAGGAATGTAAAGCATAAAAAACTATAAAATCAAAATTGTTGCTGAAATTTTTAAAATAATCTGGCAACTTGTGATTACACATTTTAAGCATTTTATGAAGATGTGTTCAGTTAGTTTCTGGAGACTTTCAAATCAGCAATGAAGAGATGGGGAGAAGATGAGCATCGCAGAATCAGGAGCACTGGCTCTGGAGTAACTTATGAAGATCTGGAGGTAGCAAGGGCAGAAGCTGACTTAAGTCTACCTGGCAAGATGGAACTATTTACACTCTAAATGTTGCGGAAAGACTTAGTGTTCTTGTTTGGATCATTTTCCTCTCAACGATCACAATGGAAACATAGCAGGCAAGTGTGGGTAATGGGCATCAGCTTTTATTTATAAAGAACAACAGTGCGTTAATTGCCAGATTCTTAAAATAAAAAAAATATTGAATAATATTTAATTGGGAAAAAGAGTTTTCCTAAACGTAAGATAGGTGAAAGAGTAACTACAAATTTCTTTTAACTATTTTTATGTAGAAAGATATTTGAAAGTTATGTACCCAGTGAAATGTGTCTATTTCCAGAAAAAAACTGAGATACAATGTCAGGTAATAAATTATTTGAAGAATGTTATCCATTCATTGAACAAAGGAATTAATATTTTATGAAGCATGAGAGTCTTATAAACAAAAACTATACCAAATTGATAGCTGGTACAAAGAGGAAGTCTGTTAATTTGTTGAAATACTGGGTACCATATGACTAAGGTCAGAAGGACCTCGAGGGCTGCTTAAAAAGATTACTCCCATCTCCTCTACAGTTAAGGTTTCAGTAGGTTGGGGAAAAGAAGTTTCCCTGGTAAAGTTGGTCCATACTTTTTACTTTTGTGTTGGAACCTGGGACAAAGAAACAGGGAAGATTTCATGATTTAGGGAATATTTGAGTTGAAACTTAAGATAGAACTAAAAACTCATCAGAAAGAGACAGCATGGACTAAGATTCTAGAGAGAGGAAGCAGAGTGTTTGAAGATACAATACCTAGAAGGACTGTGTGCTCTAAAAACTGCAAGCAACTTGATATGCCTGGACTTGGGATTCATGGGAGCAGTGAAAGATGAGAGGAGCTGTACAACGAAGGACCACAGATGCTAGTCATGGGTAGGTGAGTGGACATTATCTTACTGGGTATATTAACATTTGAAAATATTTGTTATGGTTAAGATATGAGGTGTCTTCCTAAAGCTCCTGTGTGAGACAATGCAAGATTCAGAGGTGAAATTATTGGGTTATGAAAGCCTTAACCCAATTAGTGAATTAATCCCCTGATAGGGATTAACTGACTGGTTATTGAAGGCAGGCAGGGTGTGCCTAGAGGAAGTAGATCATTGAGGACATGTCTTTGGAATATATATTTTGTCCCTGGTGAGTGAAGTCTATTACTCTCTACTTCCTGGTGCCATGCTACCTGTTGTGTTCTTCTATCAAGTCATTCCATCATGATATTCTACCTCCCCTGTGCTTCAGAGCAACTGAATCTGCCATCTATGGCCTGTGACCTCTGAAACCCTGAGCTCCCTAAACAAACTTTTCCTCCTCAAGTGGTTCTTGTCAGGTAGTTTTATCACAGCAGGAAAAAACAACAAAAGCAATAACAAAAACACAACTGACTAAAACAATATTTATGAAGGAAATACAGAAAAATATATTGAAGTAAGTCTGAAGGCTGAGATATCACTTAGATATTTCAAACAGGTATTTATTTAAACAAAAGTTTTTTAGTTGTCAATGGACCTTTATTTAGTTTATTTATTTACATGCAGTGCTGAGGATTGAACCTAGTGCCTCACACGTGGCAGGCAAGTGCTCTATCACTGCGTCACAACCACAGCACCTCAAACATGTATTTAAAATATGGTACCAATGAAAAATAAAAAAAAGGAACAGTGATATAAGGAGGAGTTAAATTAGTAACCAAGTATAATTTAGGAAGTAGAATTGACAATATTAATAAAGTACATGCACTCTATGTATATGTGCATTATGTATATGTGCATATGTGTATTTATTATGCACATTCATATAGACATTCAACCATTAACTTAATCTCACCTTCCTCTTAATTGCTTTAAAGATGCTTGGGGATACAACTATTGGACTCAATATATAAATAATAAATTACTCAAAAAATTCCAGGTGATATTGAGAACCATATTAACCATCAATATTATTAGCCTGACTTTGATTTCTACTTGTTTCAATATATGGAAATGGCAAGGAAGTTTTTAAAGTACAGTCAAATACTCATTGTTTTTAGGTTGATACAAGTAAAACTGTAGTTAAATGATTCAAAGAAAAATTAGGTGAATATTCTTTTCTTTATATTTTTGTGTTCAATGAAAACATAGTACCTTTGTCTTGAGAAATACACTTCACACACACACACACACACATATTAGGCTCTTAAGAATTTACAGCTGTTCAGTATTCTCAGTTTTATAAGCTTATATAAAATTTCTGTTTCTGTGGAGAGAGCTTACTCAATTATTGCACTACTGCTAAGTCTGGAGGTTAGCAACATATTCCTGTACATCCTAATATCACCAAGTCTTATTTTCTAATAAAGTGAGTAAATAAATACCTTAAATTGAAGATTTTTAATATAAAGAATAAAGTTTTTAAATGTAACTTTATTAGAATATTAAGATAAATCAAATTTGCACAAGGTAATACACCAATTTCATTGGTGATACAAATTTTTAAATTTAAACTATATTAATCACATTTCCAAATAAAATTTATACTTAGAACAATGCAAGGAATATGTCTCTTCATTTTGATGCAAATTGTAGTTTCAGAACAATGCTAAAATTTTAAATGGGTAGTGTGGTGTATCATTGGTATATTCTACATAGAACTATAATGAAAATTTAAAAAATGAATGCAAATAACTGACAAAATCAAAATTAATATTTTAATATATATATGGCTGTCCTTTAAAACATTTACTTGCAAATTTAACTCTCAAGTTGCATATATAATATAGATTTATTTAAGTAACCTTAAATAAATATGATAAAATGTCATATTAACTGGAGTAGATTTAGGACATATTATAATGCTAATTCCTAGCAAGAATTTAATCAGGTTTAACTGGTGATTTGACTGAAAGAGAAATAACATCTGTAAACAAAGTAGTCAAATGAAACTATAAAATTATTAATGGAATGTGAAATTTAATTACATTTGTTTATCAAGTTAAAATTCTCCTGCATGTTCCTGTTCTGAAATTTAGATGAATTTATGTGAGATTTCCAAGAGAAAATGAAAAGCCTATGTTTGTTTAAAATTATCAGAATGTTGGAGATAATGTATGTGACACTCTGATACTAGAGCAAAGATCCTCTACTGTTCTTTTGGCAAAATCCATTTGTAGAAATCTGATACCATAATAATTATCAAAAGTATAATAAGGCCTTTGTCATTTATAATGAGCTTTGGAAGATTGTTAATAAAAATATATTGTAATTTCTAAAAAAACACTGTCAATTAAAAGTGAAAAGTATTTGTAATTGGACATATAATCAATAATTTGTATTTAAATGATTCTTTAAAGTGCTTTCAATCATGCATAAATATAATCATGCATAAACATATTAAAGATTCAAAAAGTGAGATGAATAACACAGTGTACATATGAATCTCCAGATCATGCTATTACAAAGCAAGAGTGTGATCAATACTATTTGCACATTTTTCATTGTATACCTGAGATATTGGTGGTCACATTGATGGAAGTGGCTGGCCCAAAGCCTTTGACTGTGCTGGCTCTTATGAAAAACTGATAGGTAGTTCCAGGGTGGAGATGCATAAAGACATGGTGTGTGCTATTCCATAAATTGGACACTGTCTGGGGAGGTCCAGCTACTGGAACTGCAGGATCAAATGATCGTATGCTGCTATAACTGACCTGTTTTGAGAAATGCATTATCATATGAGGATATAACTGAAATACAGATTTAAGTAAATTAAGTTAAAGAAGTAGAACCAACAGTTCAAGGACATTTCCATTTTAAATCTTATTACATAATGCCCGTTCAGGTCGAAAAATGTATTATCAGACACCATTGCTAGTGTGGATAATAACATCACATTTGCTTTCTATGGGAAGCTTAATTTATTCTTTTAATGAGCACTTGCTTATTACTTGCTACAATATGCAATAAAAAGATTGTTGGAAATCATAAAATATATTTTTCCTATTCGCTGTCCACTATAAGTCATGATAAACTGTGAATAACCCCCTTTTTTTTCATTCTGTTTACATCTATAAATCATCTATGCATTAATAAGATATACTAGAGTTGTATCTGACAATAAATGTATAAGTATTTTCTTCCATCAAAAAATAAAATAATAAGTATTAACTAATTAATGTGTAATGACATTTAAATATGTATGCATACATACGGAACTTTGTAGTTACATACTTTAATGGTATCAGGGACTGAACCCAGGGACACTTAACCACTGAGCCACATCTCAGATCTTTTTCATTTTGAGAACCTTTCCATAAGTTGTGTAGGGCCTCGCTAAATTGCTGAGGCTGGCTTTGAACTTGCAGTCCTGCTGCCTGAGCTTCTGAGATCAAAGGCATATGCCACCACATGCACCTTACTTTAATGTGTATGAAACACAGAAAGTACTCAAGATATGTACATTATTAACATCATTTTATACTTTGTCCAAGATATATAACAAATTCAATGAAAGCAGTATTCAAGTATGCTAACATAGTTATAAAAGAGAAGACTCTGTTAGTGAGTCTTGCTTCATTCTGCAGTCACCAGAAATTTTAGAATTTAGTCTATAATCAAAATTGACTATGCAGAAATAACACTACACATTTGTGCAATTGATATTATCCTTTCCTTTCTTCTCTTAACATTTGAAAATACAATGATTTATATTCAAATTTGCAAAGAAGGAATGGAACAGGTTTATAATTTGTTTTATTGGGCACTAATTTCTTACACTGAAACTATTGATATTCAGTAACATCTCCTAAAACAGTGTGAAATGAGTTTCTTAATTGTAGAAAAATGAGGGGTTTTTTTTGTATGACGATTCATTATAATCACCAGTAAGTCTGTTGACAACAACTATGCTTCCCTAAGACAGAAACAAAAAACTAGAATTTACTTAAAAGATTTGAAAATTATTAATTCTCATCCTCACTTCTTTTCCATTATTTTCCCTCTAACTTTTTCCTTTGTTTCTCCCTCTTATTCCTCCCATCCACATTTCAGTTAAATTCCTCATTCTCTCACTACCTCATATTGAGTGATGATTCCATTAGGATCCAAAGGTTCTTTCCAGTTCAAGAAGATCTTGTTTTCAAAGGATGTTCCTTGAAGAGATTTGACGGGGACAGGCCCAGGAACTAAAAACACAGATATTTGGAGTTGTAAGAATACTTATATCAGAAATAGAAAAAGTAAATCATGTAAACTTGATATACAAAATTATAAAGAAATATAATTTTAAACAAACAAACATGTGACCGTAAATAAAGTAAGCTATATAACCAGTTTTCTGACTTGACTTTGGTATATAGGAACTTAAAATTAGTCTTTAAGTTTCTAAGACAAAAATACAGAAATGCAAAGTTATTTTTATTCAAAAGAATATTCCATTGCCTTAGAGAGTTGCATAAATTATGTAGTCTAGTTTTCTCTCTTGCATACCTCTAATAACATGAACATCTTATTTGTAATTCGTTTCAAGAACAGAGCTATATTTCCCTGAAAGATTTTTTGAAGATTATACTAATCCCCCAAAGAGTCTCCATAAACAAAGTTCATATAATAATGAATTATAATAATAATTAACACTCTTTGGACTGAGAAGCAAATCACACAGCACAGAATTGGAATGCCCATTAATAATCACCCTGATTTTTATTGCTATAATTATTAAATTCTTTATAGTTATAAAAAGACAGGATTTTTTTTTTTGGCAAATTTAAAAACAGTTGTTTAGGATGAATAGGTTCAAGTGTCATTTCTTCAGTCTTTTAAATGAAATTTAATTTTTCATAGTTAAAAATCAAAGCAGTTTATAACACCAAAACAATTTAGGACTTAAAAATTTGTATAAGAATTCATTTTATTTTAATTTTGTTTGGTTTGGAGGGGTGTGTATTTTTCTTATATTTGGCTTTTTGTTGTTGTTGTTGTTGTTGTTGTTGTTTGTTTGTTTTTTGTAGTTATGTTAAGAATCTAAGCCAGAGCTTCATATATGACAGATAAGCACTCTAACACTGAGCCACAAATCCTAACCTTGTATCATGACTTTTGAAGTGTCCCCAGGTCTGATTAGATTTGAAGAGCTGCCAATCAAATCCTTATTTGGGTATGTCATATAAATGGCAAAACCCAGTGGCAATGCTGAATGATGCCTTGACTTCTGTTGCCAAAACACAAGAGACTTCTGCTGTTGTGTACGTTCCTTTTATAAATACTAAATACTTAACTACTATCTAGTCATGCAAATATCCATATTTCACCTCTGATAATGTTTAAAATACATACTATCTGGAGTACTTGGCTTAAAGTCTTGCTTCCTTTTGAAAATATCAACCCAATATTGAGCAAGTATGATTTTTAATTAATATTTTCCCTTAATCTAACGTTTCACTGAACTTCACACATGACATTATCTACAAATGCTGTTTCAAAGTACAGAGCAATTTTGTGAGGATTGAAATAAATTAAAAATCATTGGATCAAAGGAAATGCATTGCTTTGTGGCTAGTAGCATCAAGAAATCCTGAATGTGTCACAGGGGTAAGATTTATTTCAATCTACAAGGAGCCTATGAATGATGCTATGACCTCTGAGACAGAAAACATAATTTGGCACTTATTAATAAATTCATAAAGGAAAGAAACCCATAGTAAACAGAAAAATGCCAGTGCTAAACTTTGGGAGATAAGTCTTGCATCTGTGAACTGAAGCCATCGGCTGTCCCCAGCCCATATCATTAGTGCAGACAACTTATCCTGTCAGGACAAGGGGGCTGCAACAGGCACTCTGCAACCTGTGGCAACTGCTGAAGCTGCCATGGGCACTGGTTTGTTTTCCAAGTGGAGGGGAAAAGCTCAAATAATGAGGAAGTGTGCATTTGATGGCATTATAATGATAAATGGCTAGGCTGACTTAATGCAATTTGGCCTGTAAATAATATAAAATGGCATGGGTGTATTTCAAATTGTTCCCATCTAGGAATGATTTAAAATGTTTACAGAATTCTGCATTGAAAGAGGGAAAAATTGGACAATAGCTATCCTATGATATTTTTATTTCTATGCCCTTCTCATACATGTTCTCCTTGTTCATCAGAATTTGCTTCAAGTACCTACAGGGAGAATGTATGAGAAAATTATGTATAAAAAGTGCATATTACTGATTTTTACTTGGATTAGTATAGTCGGTGAAAGAAAGCTACACTTGGGTGAACTATAGCACATACATTAAGATGTGGGAAGGAGGTGTGGGCACTGAACAATTATATTCATTAATTGTCTCCATTTGAAGGAAGACAAGGTCTATATGCACAGGCAATGTCTCCACCCACTTATGACTTATGTAAAAACAGCAAAAAGTTACTAAAGCTATTGCATGACAGTCTACAGATTGCAGGGGATGTCAGTTCACATTTCCACATCAACAACTTTTAATAGAGACAGAATGCTGACTTTTGTTCCTCTGCTTGTGATTTATATGAGAGCTGTTTCAGCTATTTTGTTTTTAGAATAAGAAAGTCCTTTAAAATATAACCCTAAAAATGGAAAAGAAAGAAACGATGAAATGTGGGTGGGACAAGGTTATATTAAATAAGCATGATAGCCTTTAAAATCTAATAAATGTGCATTTAAAAATAGCTTTGTATTCTCAAAAAAGGTCCTCAAACCAGGCTTTTTGCTGAGCTGACTTCATAATATTGATTTTCATGAATGCTGGAATAAAAAATGAAAACAAAACCTCATACAAAAAATTCTGCCCATGCATTAAAAAAAACGTGTGCAATAAATTAAATATAAATTCTACCTTAGGGTTCTGGTGGGAAATCATTATAGCTTTGCTCTCATGATTTATAGATGTCCCCAGAATTCTTTTCATATAATTATATCCTTTTATTACATGGTTGATAATTTATTCTTTTTCTATGTATATAGGGCAGCAATAATTTAGTAAGACCGACTTAATCAGATCATCATAATCCATTGATCTTTGCAACAATGGGTTATAATTTAGATATTCTTCCCCCCGTTAGGAACATTAAGACACATCAAACATTCTATGTAAAAACACAGCTCATATGGGCAACACTTGAAAACTTAGCTACTTACAAATACCTCGTATAAGTTTGCACATAATCTTTAAATATTATATATAAAACAAAAAGGAAAAAAAAAACACTATGACTGCACTATGAAGTAATAATACGAAAATTAAAATTATTAAACTAGTAAAAATTATGCAAAGTATCAGGTCTGAAAATAATACTGAATTAGAAAAAGTAATATTATTTTACTTTTACAAGACTATTTCTGGATAAAGTAAACAACACAGTATATTTTGATTAATTTAGGGGAAGTTTCTATAGCAATTCATTCCCTGATTATTAATATAGTTTTCTGTGTGCTCAAAAATACACTTAGTTTAAAAAAAGTAATGCAACATGAAAAAGATTATAAAAGCCTGGATGCATTCTTTTGTTTATGGGATAGGCAAACTAACAAACCATACTAGACAATACCATCAAGATCAATTATATTGGTAAAGGATGATTGGCTAAGAAAAGCATATAACTCATGGAACTGAGTCTAAAATCACCAATTAAGAAATCATGCTTTTATCTTTTAAGTGCAGCAATAAAACATGTGAGTACTCTCTAATTACTAAAAACATGGATTACAAAATGTCTAGTGTGACCCAAGTGTCATAGCATTTATCCTACTTTGTAAGAAGACAGAGAGATTTTACAGAGCTTTTGAACCCATGCTTAGACTTTCTATTTTTATTATTTACCTATGAATCAATCACTCTTAACCATTCTGTTTTGCATACATGAATGTTGAGGGTGTGTGTGTGTGTGTGTGTGTGTGTGTCTTTGTGATGCATGGGTTAGTGGTGAGAGATTTTGTGTTTATGTTTTAGGGCACTCTGCCACTTTGGTTAAGAAAAATTTAAACATAATAGCTGAGATGGTCATGTTTGATTACCTCAAACATGTCAGAGTACATTCATCATAAATAAGTCTCAGCCTTTTCTGAAATTTTGGTAATATGATAATGACTCTACACACAGTGTTTGGACTGTGTTTACTGTTTCCTTCAAAGTCTGAGCTAAATGTGGGAAAAGGGTCTCACTTCTGTTTATTATAATAAAACAACAGGACAAAACAGGGTTGAAAGTTCCCCTTTTGGAGTTGGAAGAGCTTGAAATAATCATTATTTCTCGAAACTACAGGATATTAACCTACTTTATGGCAATCTCATACTTGGTAAGCACCAAAAGGGACATCTGAGCCTAAAGTTCAGAACTTGAGGGAAGTTGGGAACTCCTGGCTTTAACATACAACCACTTTCCTGAAACCTAAACAAAAATGCCCTACTGTCAAGCTATTCAAGCAAGGTTTTAGGAGGAGATGGAATCTTCCAGAACGCCCGATTAAACCTGATTTAGAGATGAGAGTGGACAACTATAGAGGTAAAAGGATTCAGTGAGGTTACAGAGGGACTAAAGCCAGTATTTAAAGTCCAAGATTCTTGATTCCAAGTTTATCTTTGCCTCAGTTCACTAAAGAGCAAGCTTTTAGCCTACATGCCTTCATTCATAAAATGAAATTTTGAAATGAAATGTCTTATACCAAAAGAATGTATTATTATTATAATATTGCCATGTGTAGACTTTTTGTGTATAATTTTGTTGAACCAGAAAATGCATTCATTATTTACATTAATGATCATGAAAATACTGCTAAAGCAGGTGTGGACATCTTACACAATATTAATATAAATATTTGCCCCTCTCACTTAAATATTCAGAAATGGGACAAAGTGCATTTCAATTATGTGGATAATAATAAGATACATAAAGGATGAGAGGCTGCCAACATCATACAAGGGCCTTTATTGAGACTTAAAGACAGGAGCTGAGGCCTATTTTATAGTTAGGCTCATATAGGCCATTGATGAATAAATGGAGTAGGCAACACTTGTTTTCAAATATTAGAAAAACAGAAGAGGTACTAATGGCTTGTAAAATGCAAAATTCCAAAATCTGTAATGAAGGGAAGAAAACTTAGCAGATTTTAGAGTCCAATTTAATATTCAGTAATCTAGTGAATATTGTAAAAAATTAAAATATTCCTGTTATATGATTCCCTCTTTTAAACAGAATGAAATGTCAGCATACCATCTTCATCAGTTTGAATAATTGTCTCTTCACTCTCCTTTCTTCCTTCTGGATTGGTAAGGATCATCTTGAGGCTGACGTTGGTATAAGGTGGCAGATGGTTCACAACATGCTGAGGGGCTTTGGGGTCCATGTCCAAACAGTCTGCCTTACTCTCATTGTGACCACGAAAATAATGGTAGCAGATAGTGACATTAAAAGTGTGGCAGCGAGTAATGTTGTAACCCAAGGATTCCCAGTCCACGGCAATGCGTCTTGCTTGTATCTCAGCAATCTTCAGAGTCTTTGGGGTTCGCATAGGCTCTGAAAAAACAAGACAAAGTTTCAGACAGCTGTCAGTTTTACCATACATGATCTGAGAAAAGACAAACTCTGTGCATAATCCAGCATATGCAAATTCAGCAAAAGTGGAAGTCATATTTTATTTTCACTTATTGAATTTATTCATTGTCTTATTCTCGAAAGTTTCAATCAGGAAATATGATTTACCAATAAGAAAGAAAATGTAAAATGACAACAATCCTTAAAATTTGTCAGAAAAACAAAAACCTGGAAACGTAGCCACAATGCCTTTATTGTTGTTGCTGTTGTTCCTCCCCCTTTCCTTGTTGTTCTCCTCTACTGTCATTATTGAGCAAGTGAATTAACTAATATATCATAATGGATAAGAGTCAACATGTTCTGCTCTATGATTTGTCATGTCACTAAGCTATGGTGTATACTAATTAGTCTAATTGTAACACTAAACTACCATTTACCAAAAAATGACACAGATATTAATTAACATTAATTATTTCAGTAATGATGTTGTTCATCAAAGCAAAAAAAAAAAATCTGAGAAAAACTACAAGAATACATGTGGATATTAACATTGTCTTCTCTTCTTCTTGATCTCCTTCTGACTTTTTCTAGAAAACACTCAGTTCTAACAACCCATTCACTGTCATACAAACCAAATTGGGAAGTGAATTTCTATTCAACTGGAAAATGCTGGCAGGATGGAACACTCTGAAGATTGGAGTCCATCCATCACTGATTCCCAAGTGTATTCTTTCCTCATGCAAGACTAACTTTAATCGTCTAACTTAATCAAAATAATTACTCTATGAAAGTCATGGCCATGGCAAAGTCTACACAGTAAAGAAACCAACGCACAGAGAAACTTTAATACATTGATTTGACAAAACTAAAGGTGAAGACCAAGGTCAGGGCATTGCTACTGCCTCCCTTATCATACTAAGGATAGTCAACTGTCTTGTTAAATGGAAATCAGGAGGGTAAAAAAGAAAAAAAAAATACTAAAAAGTCCTACTTGGGTGTTTTTATACATTTATATTTTTGAGATCAGAATCTCAGTTCTGTAAAAGTAATCAGTGTGCTACACAGATGGTGAGCACAAACTGGGAATCTGGTTCAATGTACTTAACGTAGAATCTGAAATAAACTCTCATAACCATTTAATTGAAGATCACAAAACTTCAAAAATCTACATGCATACATGCAGTTTAAACTTTGATAGAATCTAATACTTGGGTTTTAAATGCTGTTTGCCAATCTTAGGACTACTTACAACACCCAACCTCTCCACTGTTATTTCACATGCTACCTTAAGCATATAGATAGTCTGGAAAAAAGAGGCTTTCTAACTATTGTGTGAAACTGCTTTATATGTCTAACTTTAGGCTAACATTTTTCCAACTGGGTAAAAGAGTGAAGTGATGATATTTTCAATTCAGTCATGTTAGATTGAAGATGCAACTATTAATATTACTTGCATGAGCTAATCGGGCAGTTATAACTATAATAACCTTAAATTTCCTGACAAATTGTGACTTGGCTGCTGCTAGGTTGCAGCCAGACCCTATTCAGTGGCCACATTTAGATGGTGCATACAGGCATCCAGAATGAGAAGGTAAGATGTGCCATGAAAATACCCAGAATATCTGAATGAACAACTCCCAAACAGCAGTGACAGAAAACACCAGTAAAACAACTCTTCATTATGTTTTCGATCTAGCATTTATATGTTTGTCTTCACAGAGCCATCATTTTGAATCTGACATTTTTCCTTCCTATACATTTCTCTACTTCTGAGTTTTCATCCTTTCACCAGTCTTTACAGTTTGTGTCACTACTTAGTTTTTACTTATTTCACAATCTAATACGATTTTAAAAGCATACATACATCTGTAAAATAAAAATGTACAGCTCTATATTCTCACATCCTATATATCTAAAAGTCAGCAACAGTTATATTATTACCTATCATGGGGAAAATGTATAGGGCTCACTTTGAAATTTTTGTTTTATGTTTTTAAATGTTGCTTACTTTCACAATAAGAGTGAGTTATATTAAAAACTCATTTAAAATCAGGAAAAAATGGCTTTATCAATCCTATATGTATATATAAACTATTAAAGTATTCTAATTTTAGTTATGAATACTTTATTAACTCATATTAAAAAAAGAGTTTGGGAAAGAAATATTTTTCTGAGGTGCAAATCTTTCAATAAAGTAAAAATGTTTCTTGTAATTGGTACTTCTCTCCATGGATCAAACAAATCCAGCAAACTACCTGGTTGTTACTAAAATACTGCTTTAAACTTAATTGCATTCTCATACTAATATTTAGAAACATAGATACAAAGTAAATACATATACACAGAGGATTAAGAGTTACCCTTTAATTATATTTTCTACTAATTAGAATATGCCTCTTAACCTTTTTTCAGCTTTTATTGAGGTATAGCCTTCTCAAGTTCAGTGTGCGTTTGTATGTATACTTTTAAAATACACATAAGCATATGTACATATGTATGGATGCATATATAGTTTATAGTACATCATATTATATTTAGTGTGAGTATATATATTTATATACAGTGTGTGTATATATATTTATATACATACATACATATAAATATATATATATTCACAAACCCATATGATAAGGTCTTTACTTTCTACCTCCTATGGAGACTATTAGGTTTAATATAGGGTGACAATATGCATATGGGTTTTTATAAACAGTATTGACTTGATATGAAATCTACTATTCTGAAATCCATTCAAGGAAAATTTTATCAAAGATCTCAATAAAATTTCTTTTTAAAAATTTTACATTTGTTTTTTTTTTAATTTATTTACTCTAATTAGCTATATATGCAGCAGAATGCATTTTGATTCATTGTACACAATTGCAGCACAATTTTTCATTTCTCTGGTTGCACATGATGTAGCTTTTCATGATATGTGCAGTCATACATGTACTTAGGGTAATGATGTCTATCTCATTCCACCATCTTTCCTGCCTCCACGCCCCCTCCCCTCTCGTCCCTCCTCTTTGCCCAATCACAGTTCCTCCATTTTTCCCATGCCCCACCCCACCCCATTATGTATAAGCTTTTACTTATCAAAGAGAACATTCAATCTTTGGCTTTTGGGATTCGCTTTCTTTGCTTAGCCTGATATTGTCTACCATCATTCATTTACCTGAAAATGCCATAATTTTATTCTCTTTTAATGCAGAGAAATATTTCATTGTGTATACATACTAAAGTTTCTTTATCCATTCATCTATTGAAGGGCACCTAGGGTAGTTCCACAGTTTAGCTATTGTGAATTGACATTACAATGTATTTTGACACATACATACATGGAGTACTTCCCATTCTTGTGGTTGTACATGATGTAAGGTTACACTGGTCTTTTATTCATATAAGAACATAGGAGAGTTATGGCCAATTCATTCTTTCTTTATTATATCCATCCCTCCTCTCCCTTCCCTTCATTCTCCTTTGTCTACTCCAGTGAACTTCTATTCTTCCCCATCTCCCCCACGGACCCCCATTGTGTGTTAGCATCTGCACAGTAGACAGAACATTTGACCTTTGTTTTTTTGGTATTGGCTTATTTCACTTAGCATCCTAGTCTCCAGGTCCATCTATTTACTGGTAAATGTCATAAAATCATTCTTCCTTATGGCTGAGTAATATTCCACTGTGTATATGTACCATATATTCTTTATTTGTTCATGTATTGAAGGGCAACTAGGTTGGTTCTATAAATAAAATTTCTTAAATCCCTCATTTTAACACATGTTTCTAATGCTTCACCAATAAATGCATTTTATTGTGATATAATACATAAACTACAATTTTAACTTTCTCTGAGAAAAATTATTTGAATTGAGATTGAATAGAATAACTGAGAGCAGAAAGATATTGTTTGGAAAACACTATGGGTCCAATGTTTTGCATTTTTCTAATATTTTTCTCCTTTCCATTTAAAAAATTTTATTGACTATCCCATATACATGATTTTATCTAACAGTACTCTCTCTAGTGCACTCACTTCTCTGCTAAAATAATTTTTGAAGAAAAACAAAGACTTGAAAAGAGTTATATGGCAAAATTTCATCAGAAACACAGCAAAGAAAGAACCTTACTGCAATGAGTGATCATATAAAATGTTTAGATCAAATAGATTGTCTAGAAAGAATACTAAGCTTATAGAAGGCACTGAAGCAAAACACTATATTAGACCTCAAAGAGCTCACCATTTCCTTGTTTAAGATGGAAAATGCTATACAAATCCAAGAGGGAGAAATAACTCCCACCTGTTAAATGGAGAGGATATTTGTATTATGGCTCAGTAGACAAAGACAAGATCTCCAAACACAATTTGGGTAAATAATACAAAAGCAGGTAAAACAAGATCGATACAAATGTAAACAAAAAAATGACTGGAAAACAAAAACCTATGTAAGTCCATTTTTTGGCTGTATCTTGTAAGATACAAAGACTGTGCAAACTTCAGATGTCAAAGGTTAAGAGATTGAACTTGATCTAATAGACTATGGGAAGTCAATGAGGGTGTCTCAGAAGGAAATTAACAGTCAAAGAGCTGTGTTTGAAAGATTAATCTGGAGGCTGTGTCAAGTGTAGAGAGACTGAGGTAGAGAAATTAAAAGATTTCATTTGTGTTAGGGAAGAATTAGGGGTTATGCGAGGAGGGAGAGAACAGGAATAGACAGAATAGGAGCCACTGATGTGGAAGAAAAATGGAAACACTTGGTGGCTACCTGGATTTGAAATATGTGAATGGATACAATATATAGTTAATGTGTTCAGACTGAATGGCTGAGAAAATTATGGTGCTCTTTAAATGAAACAGAGAAATCACGAAGAGACACAGTCTGAGAGATAAAATGATCCAGTAATTCAGTATTATTTCCTTATTGCTTTCTGCTGGCCAAGAGGGCATGTTCTAGGACCTAAGAATACAAAGATCAATTTGACAGTGTGCTAGTTTAGGAAACAAAACAAACAAGCAGTATTTAGACTCATGTCTGTTAAATTACTTATGGAACATTCTGGGGGAAAAAAAAAAGAGGTCTAAATGGAGGTATTGGTCCATCTCAGATACAAAAAGAAGAAGAGGGAGGATGACAGTGAGCAGGAGAAGAGAGGGGGGGGAAATGGAGGGAGGAGAACAGTAGTGGAGAGAAAGAGTAATGGACAGTGCATACCAGAGAACAGGAGAGTGAGCTTGTGAGCAGGGAAGGGAAGATGCTGTTAAGTACATGTCACATTACAAATACCCGAAAGCAGAGAGAGCTGGATAAAATCTAGTGCCTACTTTAATTCTACCCTGTCCCATTTTATAGATGAAAAAAAAAAAAAAAAGAATTCTAAGGAAAGCCAGTAGATTTTTCCAGAGACCCATTAATTCAACAATAGACACCAGTTTCAGAAACCAGATTTTTAGACTGTTAAGTCAGCATTCCTCCTTACACACTGTGGGTGCTGTCAGGAGCCATCCCAGTCTAACATCTGGGCCACGATTTGCAGGTTCTCCTGGACAGTTTCTAGAATGTTTTCTGGGTCCCCATTGCAGAGGCATTCCCCACCTTCACTTCTACTCCTGGCAACCTTTGCCACACAAGCAGACACAGAAGAAACACAACCTCACCAAATAGCTTTAGGCATGATGTTCCAATCACATTGGTTTAGAACATGAATGTAATAGATTGTTTACTCTCAGGACAATTAGGTATTTTCCATAGCCCAGAAATTTGATCTATTGTATGTGCTAATAAACTTTCTCTATAGTTCTACCCCTATTCTAGATATCTCTTACATTTCATCAATGAGAGATCAAGAAACCATGGAAATCATGCAGTCTAATCTCTTAATTATATATTCAACTAAAGTGATTATGCTAATTAAGTAATGTTACTTCAGTAATATTAAGAGAATTTAAAAAATATTTATAACCTCCGTTCCTAGAATTGAGTTTGACCTAATAAATCCCTGAATAAACATTTGGCAAAAAATCGGAGGCTCAGAGTGGTAAAGCAAACTGCCCATAATTATACTTCATGCACTTGTCTTTTCAAATATTGGGCATATTGTGAACACGTTATGTGTTATGAATGGCACTGAACACCTCAATCACAAAGAATATGAACACCTAGGAATAGAAACCCAAGTTAATTTTCATGTGAGGAAAGCATCCTGAAAGCATGGTTTTATTCTTTATTTAGGAAAATTTTTGGAGATTATAATATAGGATTTATTAAAGAGCTTTCAAAAAGTTATATCTATATCTATATCTATCTCTCTCTCTCTCTCTCTCTCTCTCTCTATATATATATATATATATATATATATAGTAGATATATATATATATCTACAATAGTAACTGGAAGAAATTCTATGAACAGTTAATGTTGGAATCCTCATTTAAAATGCTGTGGAGACTAGTTCTAGATCTGACCTCAGCTTAAATTTTGTTCCCTTCTGTTAAATTGGTCCTGCATTTTTAATAATAATATTTGCTTCTATTATACATTTTAAGATTTATTAACCTAACCTTGTATCAAACATGGTTTAGCTACATATTCTTAAAATTACTGCACCCATTTTGCTATCAGAGGGAAAATACATTTTACTAAATATCTCAATATGGTTGTGTGAGTGTATGTTTCAAAAGGAAAGAACCAAAGGACTGCTTAATAAAAAGTAAGAATTCAAACTAAGGAGTATGAAAGTATTTTGTAGAACTCACCACCATGGTTTCTTTACTCTGTACAATAATGCTGAACTGTATAAGATAGTGAACATGGAGAATAATTTAACTTCAGATTGGAGATTTGTGAGTCAAGAACATCTCAAAGATAAAGATCATAAAAAATATACCATGAAGTCAAGCTTTCTCTGATGGTTCTACTTGTTGGGAATCTGTGTTCAAGTACACACAGGGTCATCCTACTTTCTCCTAAATTACAGACCTGGAGGTTCAGACTGGAAAAACTCTAAGACATGAAGACTGAGCAGAGGAATTAAGAAAGCTGAAGGCTGCATGTGTTATGACATATCATACTTGAAGAACAGGGTGGGAGGGACAGAGGGGACTTTCAGGCCAGAGAACTGGAACTAGAAGAAATCCAGTCCTTTTCTCATTCTGCTCATTAGCTGATGACTTTCCAGCTGTCTTATGCGCCCTGCAGACATATGTCAAAGGAAATTGGCATAAAGCTCTCTTCCCCTCATTCTTTTCCAGTAAATCCTAGAGAAACGATTACCTACTAAATTAAAACAAACAAACAAACAAACAAACAAACAGAATACCCACAAAAACACAGAATGAGAAATTTCGGCTTTAGATGGAGTTATCTTCTCTGCCAAATGTTGATCAGCAAAGTTTACTAGTTTAGCTTGTTGCCATCCTTCTGTTTCTTTCTGGGCATAGTAAGATAAGCCAGTGTGAAATCAAGATGAAATAAAAACAAGATAAGAGAAATTTTTCATTCAGATCTTTAGTTGTTATTACATAATTTGTAGGTAAATAAAAAAGTGACATATTGCTGCCTTTACTTAAATTCTAAATAGATAAAGCATGGGATTTATGCTTACAATAAGTCGAACGTTTAACCCAACCTGATGGGGGAAATGAAGAACTACTTAATAATTCTCTAAAGGTTAAGAAAAGTAAAAAAGGCAGCATGTACAGAGCCTTTGACTCTGAGTCACCTCTCAATAGCAGGAAGATTTAATAAGGACTTCTAGATAACAAATAAAAGAATTCAATTTTTTTTTTTTTTTTGGTTGCTAAACAACACATGACAGGATAGGTCAATATCCATGTCCTTTTGTAGTGATAATCTCCAGTTATTCTGAAAGAGTTGTGAAAATAAAGGCTTTAGCAGCTACAAGAGAATGGAGGGCAGGGATCATATTTCCCTAGAATCAGTTTTTAATGATAAAACTTATTATCCAGCTGTCAGTCAGAGAAAAATAGAAGATATCCCAAAGCACAAGCCAAGGGAAAAAAAAAAAAAAGAAAGATCTTGTCAAAAATGTACACAGACTAAGAACACTGAAGCATGACAGCAGCGTCTTGCTCCTGGCTGTCTTTTCATCAGAAATCTTAGAAGCTGACTGCAAAACACAATTTCCATTCCATTTATAGAAACAAATGCAAGGAAAGTGAATTATCTGACTTCCAGAAAAAATATTTGCTAGTGTGAAATAAAAAAAAAATAATAAAAAAAAGAACTCAGATGAAATTTCTGAACACACGTGAATTTAAACAAATAAATAAAAGGTGGAGAACATGGTGCCATACCTTGGAAAAAGAACAACTTAAGATCTTTGGAAGACACTGCCTTTTACATTTAGGTGCTTTGTATTTTTATTCTTTTCTCATGGTGGGATTGAGGATAATCAAGCTTTTACATTTCACATCTTTTCAATGTTATGGCATCATTAGTAATGCCAAATAGAATTCATCCATGCTCCCCTGGGTCAAATTGAGTTAATGGTAAGCTGAAGAGATGACTTGATTAGTACTGTAACATGAGGGAGCCTCAGGACCAGGAATAATCACAAGCCAACTGTCAGTTCTTTTGGCTTTCTGGTTGAGTTCCTGAAGTGACATGCTTGGACTCGGGGGATGTTCAGTGACAGAGGGTGTGTGGCTCACTCAGCTTTCCCACAGAGTTCCAGTAATATTTACGCAGTGCCATCAGAACCATACTAAGCACATCATTACATTAAGCCAAAGCAAGTCATTCCCACTGCTCTCCAGAGTCTTTCTGAAGTTTAACAGATAATTCTAATAAAATTAACATGCAGATTCTCTGTACAATAATGCCAAGGAAATAGTTTGATTTTTAAAGAATAATACAACCAAAGTGACATAAGAAATAAAAAAGAACAAGACAAAGATGATATTTTTTCCAAAGAATATTTCCAATGTACATCGTCTCATGGGATCTAATTCTCAAAGCATGGGCAACTGAAATTTGGGTACTTTCTAATGTTTCTAAGTTATAATTTTAATGTAATGATATTAGAGTGCATTGGGAAGAAACACATAATTATAATCAATGAATTCACTTTGACTAATCTGATATAGCACATTAAATTTACGTGTTATATAAATGAAACTTACGATATTTTCTATGCTAGGAGAAAATGGAGAATAAAAATTTTCTTAATTTATAGAAGAAAATGAGTATAATCTACATCTGTAGAAGCAAGCTAAATATTTTCTTAAAATATTTAGCAATAGCATTAAATCACAGACACAAAAATGATAGAGAATTTGTATGTAGTCCTTTAAAATATGATATGTAAAGCTTCATAATATGTAGCATAATATGCAAGGTGTCTTTGGAAGAGTTGTATACAGCAATGACAAAATTCTTAAAGAAGATTTTTTTTTAAAGCTTTCTAAAATCTCTTCAGTCAATTAATCAATCACCCATCTCTTCATTTGTTTTGAAAAATGAGATAAATATTTTGTAGGCCAAACAGTGTTGGCCTATACATAGTATCTGCTTGGGCAATTCAATCTTTTGAACAATAAAGCATGCACTTTTAATGGGTTTTAATTTTCAGAACTAATGAAGACAGAATGTAAAAATCCAGTTCTCCTCTGTCAGATTTACAATGATGCCAATTGATCTCTTCTTGTATTAACACTGTTAGCCACATGACTTTGTGATTGGTCACATCAAAGAAATGGTTCTATCACAAATCCTGTGATTTTGGAATTTCCTTATAACTTCTTTGCTTAACAGAATGAAGCAAAGGTAAGTGAGCTAGTTTCCATCCAATATCTCAAAAAGTTCTGTGCTCACACATCTACTAGAATATTCTAGTATATTCACATACTAGAATATGAGCCACACTAGGCACGGGATTAAGTTGCCATAGTTGTGCAAGCATCTGGAAACCAACAGTCACCAACCAGCAGATCTGTGAGCCAACCAAGATCATCAATGGGTCCTGGCCAAACATCCCATAAGCATCATCCACATGTGTTCACTGTGCCACAAATGAGACTGATGCAGCAGTTATGCCTAAATTCTTCATATAAGACACTATAAATCATCTTAATATTTACATGAAGATTATGTCAGTGATATCAACACAGAAGAGTACGTACAATGATGTAAATCATTTATTTCTCTACTAAAAAAAAAGTTGTGCTAAGCTGGCACATGCTATTTAGGATTCTGTCTTTAATAATAAGAAATATTCACTAAGTACTGACATGTGGCAGACATGGTTGTTTTCTGTTATTTGCTTTAAAACACAACTTTTTAATAGATGACTTTTTTGCCTGTATTTTCTAAATGCTCTTTGAAGGGAGGTTAATTTCTTCACAAAAACTAATGTGATGGAATATAATAACAATTCCATGATCAATAAGACATGTCAATACCTTTTACTAATGTATAACAATTGAGAAAGTCACTTATCAGTAACTGCTCCACCAATGTAACATATCATTTGTTAAAATATTTTCATTTTTATATCAATATGGGTTTGTAAGGGTATTTAAAGGCCAATCTGTAATGTGGTTTAATTTTTTTTACTTATGAATGAATGGGACTGACAGAAAAATACTTTTTTTGTGTACCGAAGATTGGACTCAGGAGAACTTAATCACTGAGCCACATCCTGAGCCCTTTTTAAAATATTTTATTTAAAGACAGGGTCTCCATGAGTTACTTGGGGCCTTGCTAAATTGCTGAGGCTGACTTTGAACTTGTGATCCTCCTGTCTCAGCCTCCCAAGCCATTGGGACTACAGGCATGCACCAGCACACCAACTTGAATAAAATACATTTATATATATGTATTTAAATATATATGTAAATGTATTTAAATATATATTATACATATTATTCAAACAACTCTTAACAGTGCTTAGATACAAAATAATACCCTTTTCTCAATTATACAACTCTTTCGTAAACATTTTGTACCTGTCTTTGCAAAAGACAGTCCATTTAAATTAGGAAAATCATTATAAAGTATATTATTTAATGAAATGTTAGGAGGACTCTCTTTAAGTGAAGACTACTTTATGCTTCTCCCCAAATCCAATGATTAACAATAAGAATTACATTACAATGATATTCCAAGAATATACCTTGCATTTTGTTCCTTAGAATGATTATGATTTTATTACTTCAGCTTAGGTCCTCCTTTCTTTCCTTCTAGAAACTTATTAAATAGACTGAATTGCTTTTGATTACATATCTGATGAAAGGAAAAAGTTTCTAAAGTATAACAGGAGCAAACTGTACCATGTAAGTTTCAGAAGTGATCATGGCTACTGATACACTTCAACGTGTCATTTGATTTTATAAATATAAGTGCCTGGTAACATGCTTGCTTCAGGAGAACAGGAAGAAAGATAAGGACTGCAGGGATGATGATTATTTGTCTATTTCCTTTTCTGAAGCCACCATTTTTCTATGCTTTCATGGGTGATTAACAGCTTGTGGATCCTTCACATGTAATCAATAGTTGCAAAGTTTTATATTAGGTTTAGAGATTAGACAGCCTTGATTATAAATTTTATCGATTTATACAGCTTACCTGCAGAAATCCCTGTACATTTTTCAGAGATTAAATTAAAAGGAGATATATGGCCTGCACATACTAGAAATGCGCTAGTGTGATTATAAGGTGTGACCTCTTAATACTCATTCCTCTAGATGAATAAAACCTATCTAGTGCACTAAAACATGAATCAGCACGTCAACAAGCATCAAGCTGAGAAGGTAAACACAGTGAAAGTGTGACAAAAGGAATTACAAAACTGCAAGGAAACCTGCCTTGGACTATAATTAATACAGGCAACTTGCAAGGATTAATTGCTTCAGCTCATTTGTAAATTAGGAAATTGACAGAGATAAGAACAATGAACCCCATAACGCGTTCTACTGGCAAATCTGAGCCCATATTAAAACTGAAGATTCACAATCTCTGGAGATAAAGGAATGATGACAATTTTTTTAATTACTAGAATAAATATGGTCATTTTGAAGTTGGCAAATAACGTAGTGAACATAAAATTCATAAGCAAATCTGGTTTATGAATGCTGTCAACTTCAAAATGATTAAAGTGCTAACTATACATTTTATGCATACTATTTTAAGGTCTCAGAGTGCCCAGAAAAAAATAATGAACATCTATACACTTAATAACCATAGGGAAGATTAATATTTTCCAACATCAAAATCTTACCTGTTTCATTTTATATTATGGATTTTTGAATATTAGTTCACCTTTTTTTTTTCAGAAATATCTTATTATTCAAATTGATGATGTCCCATATCTGTATAGGTTCTATATAATGAGGCATAGACCAGAAATAAAGGTAATTCATCGTGATATTCATCCTTTATCATTTATATTTGAAACCATATTCATTTATCTTTGAAACAATATTCAAAAATATATTTTAGAGCATGACTGCCTCCAGTTAGTCTGCAGGGTTAGTAAAATATTCCATTATATTCATATAGGCCTTGATGGAAAATTAAACCCACTTAAGATATATAAGAAAACAGTTAATGTACTAATTTTTTAACAATTAATATAGTAAATAGATAATTAAAATTAATGCATTAAACATTAATAAAATAAATGTATTAAATTTATTATTATTAAAATAATAAATATTTTATGCAAGGTACTTGATGAAGATATTTATGCTAAAATCTATTATTATGTTCAAGTTGTTCCACAGGAAAGCATAGAATGCTGACAACACATGGAAATGACAACCTAGGCTGGGTGCAGAGACACATACCCAGCTTCTTGGGAAGCTGAGATAGGACAATCCCAAGTTCAAGGGATAGGGAAGCTTAATGAGACAATGTCTTAAAAATAAATAAATAAAAATAAAAAGGGGTGGGGATGTAGTGTGCCCTTGGGTTCAACCCCAGTGCTACCAAAAAAAAAAAAAACAGAAAAATACATCCTAGAATAAGTCTGATTTCCTTTGTTTCTTCAAATATCCTAGTAAAACTAGATTGAAATACTATATTCCTAATTCCTACAAATATTGACAGAAGAATAGTAAACAAAGGAGGCAGGTGTAAAGTGTAAAAGCACTGGAATTATTTTATGTTTTTTCTGCACATATGCTACTTTAGTAATCACATTCTTTCCACATCCAAATCTGTATTGCCAGTTCCAACCCATTTCTTGAATCTGGCTCTAATTTCCTAACAGCCTGTAGATTTCCATCTGGATGCTAACATACTATATCATTTAAAACAAGATTCATTATCTTCTTCCCATAAATGCCTCATTATTACTTTCCAAATTCTCTTAAGGGCTCCAGTCCCCAGACTAAAATTTTGAAGACATCATTGGCTGCTCTGTTCCCCAAATAGTCCTTCATCTGTTGCCAACTCTATTTACCACATTAGTTCTTAAAATCACTAGCATTCTTTTGTAACTCTTTAATTCAAACCCTAGTTTCCACCCCCTTGGACTATTAAGAATTCTTGCTACTGTCAGTATTCCCACTGCATTCTTCACCCTGACCTTGCAAAGTACAGATCTGATTAAATAACTCCTCCATTCAGTATGTTTTGGAGGTTTCCTATTCTGAATAAATAAAACCTAACTCCCGGTCCTAGCACCCAAAGATCTAAAACATACTGTCTTCTTTATCTTAGCCATCTCATCCACTGCCCTGCACTCCTGTCAATCTATTCATCAGATACCAAAGCTAATACAAAACATAAGTACAGTTGTTCATTTTATCCATATAATTAGAATACATTGTCCAGTAGAGCTTCCTATTTGAAGTATTTCAGTGTTCAATGAAAAGTATAGTATTCCCACAGTGAAAGCCTATGTAGGAAGCCTGACAATGTAATAAGTGATCACTAATTCTCTGTATTTCCATTAAGTAATTTAAAGCCTAATGTTTTCCATTCATTTTGTATCGGTGTGCTCAAAGTTTCCTATATTCACGTGTAAACTTGAAATCAGAAAATATGCCCTATAGAGAGACAAAGTATTTATATAAACTGAGCCGTGAAAAGTGATGCTCAATAAAGCATTAAAATAATTAATAAGCAAATATATTTGCAATGTAAAGATTTTTTAAACTCTAAGATCAGTTTCCACTAGACATTTAAATATCAAGAACAATTATCTTTATTAAATATTTATCAAGTAAATACAAATGGGCCAGACAAATGGGTTTTTAAATAGGTCAGACTATTTGCTTAGGATTTGTTAAGGTTTGGATATGAGGTGTTACTCAAAAGCTCAAATGTGAAACAAAGCAAAGTTGTTCAGAGGTAAAAGGATTAGATTATGAGACTTATAACCTAATTAGTGATAAATTCAATTTAATATATTAACTGGGTGGTAGTTTAAGGCAGGTAGGTTGTGATTGGAGAAATAGGTCACTGGGGATGTACCTTTGGAGTTTATATTTTGTCCCTGGTGAGTAGAGCTCTCTCTCTGCTTCCTGGTTGCCATGATCTGAGCTTCTTTCCACCATGATGTCCTTCCTTACTCATGCCTTGATGTATAGTGTCAGCCAACCATGGACTGAACCTCTGAAAGAGTGAGCTAAAGTAAACTTCTCCTCCTCTACATTGTTCTTGTTGGGCCTTTGGTCACACAGTGCAAAGCTGAGTACAACAGGATTCAAAGGTGGTTGATGAAGGCACAACTACTTCTTTTGCCCAACTCACATTTCATGAAGGCACAGGCCTATGAACTGGTAAGTTCAGTTTTAATGTGGTCAAAATAAAACACTATTAAGACAAGGAAGTAAATGAATTTAGACTCTTACAATAGGAAAAATAATAGTCTTCACCACAGACAGCAATCGATGTCTTTTCCAAATGATGACTACTTGTTTTTATTGTGAAGGGCTTTCCGAAATAACAAGGTTTCAAGGAATTCTCACACCAATTTTAGACAGTAATTCTTTATTGTTCTACACTTTCTTCCCAAATGAAACAAAGCATGCATGGAGAAGGTGAGCTTTTCAAACATTATTCTTTAGCTGGACTTCTCCCTCGACTTTAGACTCAGAGTTGCTTACCAAACATCTCAACTTGGTTGTCTAATGGGTGTCCCAAAAAATATCCAAATCTGGGCTAATGCTATTCCATAGCCTGTTCTGGAGCAGTCTTCCCCATCACAGAAAAACAACTTCAGTGATTTCAACTGTTCTGGGCTGCAACTTTGGACTTATCAAAAGCTTTCCTTCTTCTGATACCTCACATCATTTCATCAGTCATTCTTTTCAACCTCTAACCTATGTTCAGAATCTGACCCCTTAATCATGAATTCCACCATTGCTCTTTTGCTCTTTCTTTTTTTAATCATAGCCATTATCACCTGGGGTAGCAATTAGTCAAATTGCTTAACTCAAATGCAAGTCTGCTTCCTTTTGGGTCCCTGGTTTCAGTTGTCAGGAGAATCTGGAGAAACTCTGCAAGGACTGCCCACACAAGTCAGGGTAAAAGAGAAAGTCCTCCCAATGAGTTTCTGGGACCTGCACATTCTGTGTTTCACCCACCAGCCTTGCTCCCTCCACTCTAACCTGCCATGCATATTTCCTTTCCAGGCA
The DNA here is from genome assembly GCF_001458135.2 of Marmota marmota marmota. NCBI lineage: Eukaryota > Metazoa > Chordata > Mammalia > Rodentia > Sciuridae > Marmota > Marmota marmota. The sequence goes on from NW_025999842.1 coordinate 45,335,290, forward strand.
GTACCTTTGCATTTTCTCTTCTCCCGGGTTTTGAATGTTCTTCTACTGGAAAGCCACTGGTGTCACTCTCTCATCTCCTGAAGGGCTTTACCCAAATATCACCTGAATAATGCTCTCCTTGACCACCTCATTTAAAATCTGCTATCCGTTTACTTCCTTTTTTTCTCCCTACCATTTTTCATCATCTACTATCACTTATATCTTTACCTATTCATTTTCAGTATTTTATATCTCCCCAAATTAGAATGTTTAGTACATAATTATTGTTCAATAAATAGTTGGTCTGGTAAATGACTAATTGAATCATGATTTGAATTACTGGATCCTTGCATCTTCTGCAGATAGCAGGCTTCTGGCCCACAATGGACAAGCTTCACATTTTTGCTTATTGAAGATTATTCTTTAATAATAGAAAAGCCACCAATAAAATTCTATGGCTGAATTTAGTTTTGAGATTTAAGCAAATGACCAGACTCACCTTCTTGAAACAATTTTAAAAGCTTAAAGAGAAACAAAGTGAAGATTTCATTGTGAATAACAAAAATTATGGGTGAACTCAAATTAGGGAAGAGGAAAAGGTAACCTTTTTGAAACAGACCTTTCAAAAAGTAAGGTGGAAAATCTTTGATATGAAGGAAGTGTACACTTAAAGATGAAAATTTATAGAGCAATTAAAACATTTTTTTTATCATAAATAAAATGATAATTCATTTTGAACTACATTCTATTGTTTTGATCTTTTAAGTATTTTTCTTATTTTCTCAACTAAAGAGCAAGTTTCTTCAGGGCAAGGAACATATTTACTACTTCACTTATTTTTTATTCAGTGCTAAGCATAGGGTAAAAAAGCAATGAATATATTAACTTTAAGCAATTGGACCCTAAAGGATGTGTTATGAAATCTAAGGGCTTTGAACATATAATATCAAAATAAATCTCATCAAGATATAGGAAATAAAAACAATGAAGTCAATGGATGCTATTTTACAGCACAGGAAGAACAGATCTTTGGTGCCTTAAATTATTTGATATTCCAACTTACAAATTAGCCTGCATAAATAGAGTTTAATTCATAAACAATTGATTTTGTTTTAGATTACATTGTGAACATAAGGTGCCATTAAATGCACATTAAACTTCATTTCCATTTGCATAGAGGCCTAAAGAGTTAGTTCTTTAATTAGAGCTTGTGTCATTAATGTTTACCATGAGCTTACAGTCAATCAGCCTCTCTGATTCCTGGGCTGCAGTTTCTTTGTGCACTAGTTTTATTTTTTATGGGCTTGATTATTACAGTAACTTAGAACAAGTTTCAGGAATTCTATATGTTTCTACATGACACAAATATTTTATTTTACCAAGTATAGCCACACTGGGAGGCTAGAGTACCCTATTGCTGAGAAGACCATTTATACATATGAGCATAGGGAATGGGCTGCAGAAACAGACTGCAGGTAACTTAAGTGCAAATTATTTAACCTCCATATACACCAATTCCAAATCCTTGAAATGAGGAAAACAGCATCTGCCTTATAGAGCTTTACCAGAAGCAACATAAGATGCTACATATAATGCACTTAGAAAAGCACCTGGAATACATTATAAATAAAATATGGCTATGAATTTTAATATGTATTTTTGTAATTCATCAACAATTAAGATTACTAATGGCTCAGATTATTATTTATGAGAATAAAACCCTTGAAGGGCTTGGAAAAAAATGTTTCTTTTTCTTCCCTTTTATTTTTTTTTTCATTCCCCAAATTCAATCATATGTCATTTGGGGCTATTTATCCACCCTCTATTCCCCATATAGATGGCATGAGCATTAATTTTTAGTTTTCAAAATGTCAAGCTAAATAATTTTTGGGGAAAGAAGCATGGTTTTCTGGATTATTCTGCCTGTTTCAAGTCTTTGAAGAATATGTGTATAAAATACTAGGAAAATCATCTAACTTTAAATAAAAATAGCACTAACATCTAATAGAAATCTAACAAATAGAAAACTTTACAAAAGAATAAATAATGCCACTGATCACAAAACTTTTCTACTAAACCAAATCCCTTGGGGCCACTCACTTATTTTCATACATGAATGCAAAAGTTTTCAGTATATCATTAGATGCTAGTACTTACTAAATATTTCAAGAACTTTGGTACTGAATGTAAAGCTATAGGGAGAATTGTGCAAAAGTTGTTGTTGTTCATTTGTAAGAGCAGGAGCTTGACTGACGTTTCCAGCACCAAATATTATGATCAAACTAGAGCTATGTATAATATTCCAATATTTTTTCAATGCTTTCATAGAATATTTTAGTATGTTTTCTGCAAATGTAAAAAAAAATGTTTGGTAAGTGCAAAGAATTGAGGGCATAACAAGTTACTTTATGAATTCTTTCAAACTGGGTTTAAAGAAAGAGTCACATAGTTTTAATATTTGAACTATTCCAAATTAATTCCAGACATTTACAGGTAAACATACCCAATTAAGTACTATATGTAATTATATGTCAACAATAAAGATTATTAAGAACTCACTAGCATGTTTTGTCTATTTGCTTTTAGGAAAAACGTATAGCAAAAATGGAGGGTTTTAGGTAAATCATCAAAGAATAGTAATTAGCAATTGGAGTATGACAGTTTCATCTCTTTATTTATTTGCTTTGAGAATGCATTTTTGTTTACATTTTTTAAGAGAGAAGTGTGTCATTTCTCTGGTTCACCAAACAGAAAAGTACACCAGAAATAAATATATGTTTTGGAAATATTTTGAAACATTTTTTTCCTAAAACAGAGGGTATATTAAGTTCTCTAGTCTGACATAATACAAAAGTGATGGAGAAGTAAACAGTATTTATTCAATATCTTTAAATATTATTCATATCCAAGTAAAAAATACAATTTTAAGTAAAAGAGTGATCGATTAATTTTTATCAAAAATTGAAACAAAAATGAAATGGGTTAATAGTACATCGATTTCTCTTATGTTACACACAGGCCAGTCCATTGCAGTTGTTTTAAAAATGTAATAACATATTTGTGTAAAATCATAATTCTGGCAACAATTTGGGAAATGAGGATATTCAAAATTCTCCAGCAGAAAACCCGATTCTTTCATTGTGGATTGGCATCAGTGGGCAAGGGTTCACACTGAGGCCTATAATTGAGATGGCACCTCCTGCTCAGCAAGACCACAGCCCCTTTCAGGGGTACATGCCAAGGAATGTACCATAAGAAGCCTCAATTTTTTCTTTGACACAATTACGTATCTTTGCCTTTGTCAACAAACTCATCACGGCAATTTTCTTTTTAATTTCACAGGGATATGAAAGAGATCTCTCCACTGCTTCAACATACCGAAATTGAAACAAAACCTTAAATATTGAAAGGTAAACTATGTGAATATTTCTTTAAATTCAGTTTTCAAAAATTCATATAGTTATGTTTATTAGATCCTCAGAATTTTTTTTGTATTTTCAAGAAAATAGTGAAAGAAAATACCTCAAATTTATTTTTTTCCAAGCACATTCTTAATTGCAGAAATTAATATCAACAACGCTTAAAACTTAAGTGTAGAACTTCTCCATAGTGCTAAAATGATGAGCTGATTCAGTTATTCTAGTGAATCAAAAATAGCCAAATACTTAAAAGTTGACAAAAATCAACAAAATAATAAAAGATGAAAAATAATGTAAATCTCTAATATAATTATCAAGTATAACTATAATATATTATGTTTACAGAGAAATAAAAAGGCAGTCGATTTATTAACTCATGTAATATTGCTGTGGAAGAAAAGATATATAAAAGTATATTATTTTTTTTCAAGCTGACAGAGACTCTAAAAGGAAGGTACCCTCCCCTTGACTTTATAGAAAGAGAAAATGAGACTAAGAGGAGATTCAGCAATATGGTTCCAGCAGAATTCAAATCCAGTTTGACAGATGTAAAAAATCCTCATGGCCTCAATCACCTAATTATCTCCCAGTGGCCCCACTTCCAAGTATCATCACATTGGGGATCAGGGCTTCAACATATTAAATTTTGAGGAACCATAAACATTCAGCTCAAATATAGAAAATGATGAAAATACTCTAGAACAGTGAAGAAAAATTACCCCCCCTCAGTATGTGCCAATAGTTACCTTCAATTTATATTGATACAACAGAATTATCATCAGGACTAAGGTGGAATTTACAACCACATCAGCTTTCTAAATATGCTCCATGCTTCCCATCATCGCCCTTTTTCAAATGTTTCAGAAGTTTGAAAACTAAGATTAATTATGATTTTCAATGTAACCCACTTATGTTCCTAATAATTGTTACATTATTAATGGCTTGCACCTGCTGGTCCAGTTGTCTCATCTATCTTAGTTTTCAGCTGTGTATTATTTACATTCATTAATTGTGCTTTTAAAATTGTTACTGCTTTATTACTATGTGGCAACAATTAAAAAGGTATCAATGTCTCAGGATTGGGCCATCAAAATCCAAAAACAGTGATAACATAACCAGGTCTTCAATGTAGTAAACAAAACCTTAAGTGATAAATTAACATAAAGTGTCAAAACATAATGTGAGTCTGTGCTCAAAAAAGCAGTGATAAAAGAGGGAAGGAAATGCAGCCAAATACTTGAGACTTGGATGTTCTTATATAGACGACCCATTCATCTCTGGATCTCAGTTTATGGTCTGTAATAAAATATTTTCAAATAGTGGCTCAAATCCATTGACACATATTCATGAATTTCAAAACAAGCTGAATAAACTCTGTGGAAACCAAAAAAGATTTTACAGAATAAGTAAAAATAACGTTTTCTGTGGTGAAACTGATAACTTTAGTCACCAAAAGTGGGCAAGGATAAAAAGCAGAGACTTCGAATTGATTCTCCTAGAAATAAAAACATGTATATCCACATGATTTGTGCAAAGCTTGTAAGGACACTGATACAATTAATGATAACTATTATGCACTCAAAAAATCTGAAAAAACTATTGGCAAAGTATCTACTTCAATGAACATTGTTCAATGCTGCAGACTGCCGACACAGAAGAGTTATACCATGTGCAGATGCTTGTCTCCTGGAAGTGGCTGCAAATATTTTATTTAACAGTTGAACAAGCCACTGATATTCAGAGGATCTGCTCTTGATGGATGTGTGGAATAAACTGGAGAGTGAAAGTTTCCACAACTTTCAATACCAGTCATCCCTGAGAACCAGGACTATTGATGCAGGGAAGAGGCAGTGGAGGCAACACTGAAGGAGCACAGCTATGTATGCACAAGGGAAAGCTGGCACTTTGAAAGAGAATTAAATAAAACACGAATGTCAATACATATATTTTATTCATTTAAGAACAGCCAAGAGTCAAGCATAATACTGCTTGATCTGGATTCAGTGTTGAAATAATAAAAATTGTGAATAGAATTATCTTATATTTTCAGCATACTGAGGAAGGAAATACAGTGAATACAAGACTTCTTTCACAATCAGAAGTACACTATCAAGGTTAACAAGCTCACAGGTGTTTCAAAATAAAGGTTGAGATCAACACATTTCTTGCTAACACGGGTCATGCTATTAAAGACTGTTTCAATGATTTTAAGTGGCGTACCCAAACAGTAAAATTTTAGCACTAGAGTCAATTTACAGAAGAGTCTAAATTTATCATATCAGAGTCCAAAGATCACTGTGTTTAATTTTGAGGAACAAAATAAAAATTCTTAAGATAACCAAATGGTGGTACAAATGATACAATTACTGCAAGGTTAATTCGATTTCAATGAAATGTGTTTTTTTTTCCTGTTTTTAATATCAATGTCACATTGGTAAGTATATCTGAAAAAAAATATAATGCTCTAGTGAAATATGAAAAAAAAATTTTTATTTCTGAATATAACAAGAACTTATGCTATGTCCTGGATTATTACACTGAGCCCTCTAGCCTCTAAGTAAGCCATCTTTTTGACAGTTTTCAAAAAGTACTTTCCCAGTAAAATATTATCTTTTCTGATTTCAAAATAGATACAAACATCCAAAACTGCCAGTTACTAAATACATTCATTATACTATAATTCTGAGTTAATACTTTGTAAGTTAGGTCAAAAAGTAAAAAAGAGAAAGTAAGGCCTAGACCTAGAATTTCAACTGTCCCTCGGAATATTCACCTTAATTCTGCATACAAATTACGATGAAAATTGCTATTAGTGACATCATGGTTTTATATGAAAAGAATATCATCATTTTAATTTGAAATATAGTTTTGCATTTAAAAAAGCTACCATTAGCAGTGCTTTCAAGTTCCATTAAACTCCCTTATGTCATTCATAAGATAACAAAATCATGAAAAACAATCATGACAAGCCTTACCGATTTGTCAAGACATTCCTTAGCAAAGTATGCAGTATCCTCAGTAACCCAGACTCTACTTATCTCTTCTCTGTCTCTCTTCACCACTACCTTCCTAATCATGCTTTTGGAACACTGAACTATCTGCAGTTCTCCATGTACACATGCATATTCTTACCTCTATAATTCTTTTCTTGCAGTTTCTTCCAATATGACATAGTGCCCTCCACAGTGGCCCCTTTTTTACCCAACCATCATATCTGGCTAACTTCCTGACCATCCATCAATATTCACTGTTCTATGATACCTCATCTGGTCAGATGGTTGCCTTCTAAATGTTTTGTGATCCTGGCATCACAGATCTTATATTGTCACATTACCAGTTTATGTGCCTGTCTCTCCTCCTAGAGTGTGAGTACCTCTAATTTCATTTTCATTTTTATATCCCTAGAATCTGGCATGATATCTAGCACATTGGAGATGTGGCCATAAATGTCTTTTGATTGAATGAATGCTCAATTTCACCTGTAAAGATGGAGGGGAGGGTGTTGGTAAAGGTTTTACAGCTTTAATAAATTTATTCTAATGCTATCAGTACTCTCATTGCCTATGTCTAAGCATGAATGGTGAAATAAATCTTGATGAAATAGACAGCTGGTTGTGAGAGGTAGTTATAAATTTGTTCACCAAATATGTAACTTTTAGAAATATACTGCAACTTACTATCTAAACTTTTAAATATATCATTCTTAATGTTTTTTTTATTTCAATGAAAACAAGCCCATGTTTTCTATATTTACTTTGGCGTCAACTGCAGAATTTTAATAAAAAGAATGAGAAAATTAAGGAAAAAATAACTATAGTTAAAATAGTGCCTAGATGATCTAGTTTCTCAAAATGTGTATTACGGCTTTCATGGAAGAAAATACATTAAAAATCAAATCAGGGATTGCAGAATTTTTTGAAAATTAAAGTTTTTTTTTTAGTTAATATGAGATCTCAACACTTTATGATGAAGAGAATATATTTTAGTAAAGTATGATGAATTCTTACTGACTTAGCAAAGGGAAAATATAGCTTAAGAAAACTGTTACACATTAGAAGCAGGTGACTTATAAAAATAAGTCTATTACAGGCTCAGAGTTCTTGAGTCCTCAACAGGTTATCTAGACTGGCACTTGCTCTGCCATGGCAAGATCATTTTCAAAACTCAGCAGACAAATGCTTCTGTGCACTTACAAAATATCTCCAGGGGAAGAGGAGCCATAATCTCCCTTAATAATTTACTAAGACTTTGCAAACATGGAAGCTAAATATAGTGTAGCACATAGAGTTCAGAGGCCAGATTCTTTTTCTTTCTCTTCATTGGTGAATTAGAACAGCCTAATTCGCTGGGTCAAAGTGGTTTGATTTCTTAAACCCAATTCAAACTCATGTCAGTCACTGAATTCATCTTTTCCAATTCTAGTCACCCAAACACTCAAACCCAACAGTCACCCTGGAGATACTCTGAAGACCTTGGAAGATAGTTTTCCCCTCTCTTCCACAAATTTCTATCAAAACAACCTCTAATTCTATTTGTTATTCTGAAGTCTTCCTCACTGTTCTGAGGTCTCAGAAGTATAAAATAACCTGCTAACCAGTCTCCTAATATCCAGTACATCTGTCTTCTCCTTGTTTCTAATTACACAGGAAAATTCTCTTCATATGGTAGTTCTACAAAGATATAAAAATGTGCAAAATGTAACTAGGAGCAAAACTACACTTACGTGCACACAGACTGAAAGAAAAAATAGAATCACATGAAAGTGTTTAAAGTTTTTTGGGCACATTCACAATTTTCCTGCCTTAGCAGGGATATTTTCAAATCCCAGGAAACAAATTCTTCTGTGTACTTAAAAATTACCTCTAGGGGAAGAAGAGCCACACACATGACAAAAATATGCGAAAAAAGAACACACACACATAACAAAAATACACACAAATATACATACCATCCTTAAAAATCTAATGTATGTATCTTAATGGTGTCTTATGCCATTTGATTAAAATTGTGATTAATATTATAAAGAAAAACTATAAGGAACAATGAAAATATATGACAAAGGATTTTTTTTTTACCCTCTATCACACTTGGTTTCTTATTCTCTGGTTTTGTGTGTGTGTTTGTCAAATCAGGGACCAAGAATGACTTTCTAGAAAAAAAGGCCAAGTGAGCTGCATCTTGAAGGATAAACAGGAGGAACTGATTGCTCACAAGTGTAGGTGGTGTATTCCTGGCAGATGGCTCTGGATAGTCCCAGGGGCAAGGCAGAGGGCTGCCCAGAGAGGCCACCAAAATCAAGGGAGTATGCAGAAGCAAAGAAATCAGACTGTAGAGGTTTTGCCCATAACAGGTTGTGACATATACATATCACAATCTCTATGTTCTTTTTCAATCACTTCTCTATGTGTTTTAATTTATGATAGCCAAAAATAATAATAATAGGGTGTTATTCCTAAAATGCAATTATATCATGTTATTGCCCTGTTTTTTTTTTTTTATCACATTCATGACAATGTCAAACATCCCACACCACCCATCAAGTGCTCTGTATTATGACTGAGTCTGGCTCCTGACCTGTACCACATGCCACATTCCATGATCATGCTGGCCTCTAGCCAGTCTGAATAGCTTAATGTCCCTGAATGGAGAAAGTCACTTTCAGTTTCTAAGTTAAACATGCTTGTCCTTTGAGTTCATACATGCAGGCTGTTCAGAATCAGGTCCCAGTTTCTATATCAAGTCCTCCAGACAAAATACTCTCTGTGGTCACTTATAAAACTGGGAGTGACCACCCTGCCTCCAATTACCCATGTGTGTCTCTCCAGCACATTTCAAGCATACATTTAAAGGAAAATGGGCAGAATGAAGAAAAAATATATACAGGCATATGCTACAAGAGCAATGAGTTCATGAAAGAAAGCTGATTATAAAAAAAGAAATTAAAAAGTAATTACCTGTATACAATAAAGCTATTAAAGATTAATTGAAAGAATAAAACGAAAAATTTCAAACTAAAGTTTTATACAAGTTTTTTTTTTTTCTATCAACAAAATAGGAATGCTAATTCCGATCTTAAAACAGGTCTCAGGGATGATATGCTTGACATGCCATAACATACATAAAATTTACTGTAAAATATAATATTTATAAAGTACATTTTATTATCAGTGTGGAGCTTAGTATAAAAATTCGATTAATGTCATATGCTTTACATTAAGCAAGTCTTATTCTAAGATACTTCAGAGAAGATATATGAATTTCTATGTAATGCATATCTTTCAAAAAATCTTCAACTCTTAATGCATACTGGTCATTAACTTAAAAAATGTTACATTTTTCAATTGCAAAAGCAGTACACAGAATGGTAGCCTACAGTCACATGTAAAACTGCCTCCCCTTGATACCACTATTGCTTTGATTAACATTTCTCCCACAAACTAATCACACATTACTGTTAATATATTTGTATGGTACAGCATGTCTAGATAATTTTTTGCTTATCACAGGATTTTTCTATTTTTATATAGTTTTAGGGAACTTATGATTCTTCTAATAGTACCTTCAATACTTGATGCACTTATCTGTTTTCTATCTATAGTACCAATGACTGATCAGGAATGGATTCAGTTTAACCAGCACACAGAATTACCTGAATTTAGATTTAGAACTCACAACTTATTAGATTTAAATTTTCTATGCTTCTTGTCTTTTTAAAGTTATAATTAATGTTATCTATAATCTTAGAAATGTAATAAAGATATATCTGAACTTTATTTAAATCATTAGCCTATTTGATTTATTATTGGATTATAAAAAGGTCATGTTAACAACTGTACATCTGTGGGAAACCACAAGTTTTCTCCACAATAATTTTTCAAACAGATAAGATGATTCACAAGCAAAGAGAAGTAGATAAGAAATGGCAGATAAGACATAGAACATCCAAAGAGGAATGAATCAGAAGATAGAATAAGAAATAATTTCAGGGGATAGTAGAGGATAGGAAAGGCAGCAGAATACAACAGACACTAGTATGGCAATATGTAAATCAGTGGATGTGTAACTGATGTGATTCTGCAACCTGTATATGGGGTAAAAATGAGAGTTCATAACCCACTTGAATCAAAGTGTGAAATATGATATGCCAAGAACTATGTAATGTTTTGAACAACCAACAATAAAAATAAAAAAAATAAAAATAAAAAATAAATAAATAAATAAAGAAATAATTTCAGTATTCTAAGATTGCAAAGGGAACCCACTACCCTGTCATAAATTAGCAAGCAACAATTTGATGCAACAGATAGGAGCAGACAATTGGAGCTGAACCATTAGGTTCAGATTGGATCTATGATTAGCTGGGTGAACTTTGGCATATTATGTAAAATTTTCCAAGTTTGAATTCACTCATCTGCAAAGTGTTGGTACAGATGGAGTTTGGTAACCAACAACACATGAATAGACAAAATTGCTATTAAAATTTAAATTTGAAATTTGACATTTGTGATACTCACTTTAAAAATACAAATTAATTATTGGAAAAGCAAAACTGTTTTGATGAACAAAGATATCTGTATTATATACTTATGGATGGCAGTATTTATGATGCCCTAAAGCTCCTCCAGGGAACATACAGTTTATTGAAGCACAGTTTGGTAAAAATAATCCTACCCTAGGGTTTGAATAATGATAACTTTGGGGTGAATTATTAATATATGTTCAATAACAATTGAGCAACACAAATTGATTAGGTAATACTAATGCAAGAAATGTGACATTTAGAGATGCACACACTTATTAACCTAAGAAGCAACTCAATAAGTTTTACTGCACTGTCAACAGAAATAGCTATTTTTCAAACATGACATTTTATCATCCACTATATTTAAATCTAAAATTTTATTTTCAAGTCTCCAGTCTAATCTATTTTTTATCAATTAAGATTTACAGCTTGTGTGTGTGTGTGTGTGTATTTGCTTTTCAGGATATAAACATTCATATTGTGTTAAAAATATACTATTTTCATAGTGAAGCTATCATTTGTAATAGGGTAAATATGATCTGAGACACAAAATGTACAAACTCCATAAGGGGGTTGCCTTACAATAGAAAGTTGAGTAGTTTACCTATCATCCGTGAAAAACATTCATAGGCAAACAACAATAATATCAATAAAATAGTAATAGGCATCTATGGTTAAAATCGCTCCATGTATTCTTCTACCCATCCAACTTGTCATTAAAGGGATCTATAGCATGATTAGCATATAATGATGAAAATCTCAGTCACTATGAACTTGCATGCCTATGTCATAAAACACTTTGGCAATAGTCTCAGCTACCCTGTGCCAATTCTGGGGGAAAAAATGTAAAGAAACAAATACCCCTCCTTTAATATTATTTTGGTACACACACACACACACACACACACACACACCTGTGAATTTTTCTCTAATATAGAGAATTCTATTTGATGACTATAGACTATAGATTATTTCAGGAAAGTAAGAGTAATAAATTTCACACCACCTGGTGCTTTATATTACAGCACAGCTTTGAAAGCTTTCCTTCATCAATTTCCTTTGAGCCATTATATGCAAGTAGAACACAGACAAAAGTTTGAAACTTTGCCTTTTGATTTTCATTTCTGAATTATAAAAAAATATGCTTATTTTAATTTAGATATGTCCTTAATCTTTCCCTATTTTACAGTATGATTAAATGATGCATCAGCAAGACATCTCCAAATTTTCTTCTAAATTACCAAGAAATTTAATACCATCAGCACTAAAATTGAACGGGGGTGAGAAACTCTACCATTTACTTTTCTCTTTCTCCACTTGAGAAATAAGATATATACCTCTGGGTTATTTGCATTCATTTTACATTTTAAATTGGAGAAGAAAATTTTCTGCTTAATCCAGGATCATCTTTCCATAGCCTTATTTTGTAAAAAAAAAAAAAAAGAAAGAAAGAAAGAAAAAACAAATGAAAAGCCAATTCTTTCAGAAGGACTGAACTCTGAAGCATAGTAGCCCTTTTTGTGGTAGGGAACATTTGCCATTCCACTTCATTACTGGATTTTTCTCAGATGAGGCATAGTGTAGTTTTCAGCAGAACATCAAAAAACATTATTTAAATTCTAAATAGTACAATCCAGCTAGTTATTAAAAGCCAGGCAAACAAATTAAGTGACTTGAGTGCATTTGAATTTCACCCTTCTACTAAAATAAAGCGAAATCCATCAATCAAAGGAAATCTATTAAATTCAGAAAGCATACCTACAGGAGTTTAAGTCTCTTCCAGTAATGAAAACATATTTTAAAAATTTTTAGCATGAAAACATAATTAAATAGAATAATGACAAGTCAAGCATGTGTTATACATATTCACACTTTGCTATTCCCTTAAATTAAATTTCAAAGATAAAATATTGTTTTTGATGAATTGTTACTTAACTCCTGATCTTACTATCCAAATTAAAAATGTAAATTCTCTTAAAATACATAATATTTTGAATATTCATCTTCTTGCTAAAAAATATATTTCACATACTTCTTTACCTATAATAAAAAATCCAGAACTATAGACTACAGACCTGAACAGGTTTTCTCAAAGGATTTATATCTAGTGGTGGTGCTGACTTTGGCAGTTATTTCCAGGAGTAAGCTAAAGCTATATATGAGAAAATAATAGCTAGAAAAGTAAATTTACTCAAGGACCAAACTGACTTTATTCCTCAAAGGAAAGATTTTAGTTTTATATAGGTTTTCCAATCATGGTTATTTCTGCTTCTCCATTAATTCCACAATAGCATGATGGGGTTAGGTAAAATGGAAAGCCGGTAAGTATAATGCATATGAAAACAGTAATAAATTATTAACACTAGCTATTCCTCATTGTCAGTGGAACCAATGGGCATATTTTAAAAATTAATTAGTGACAGTTAGCATGTACTAGGCAACAATTATAGACCAGATCCTTTTTGAAGTGCTTTATGTGTCATTTTCCTTTCATTCCTCCAGCCACCACACAAGAATGCTCTTATCATCACCTTCATGTAGAAACAAGATTAAATAATTTTCCAAGGCCTCAGTGTTGCAAAACAAAGTTCAACTCCTCAATATTATATTATGAATCAAATGAAATCTGAAAAAAAATTTAACTGAAATAAATGTTCTTAAGTAATAATGTTTTTAAGTAAACTAACTTTTCAGTTGTATAATTTTTTTTTCTTATTACACAATTGAGTCTTAACCCTACTGTCATGGATAACTACTATTTTTTAACACACCAATTCAAGTCTTTTTAGGTGCAAACCTATTTATAGAGATATGGTCAAAAATTGATATTTCAGATACGGGTTTTGGTATTTCCCTCTTAGAATTAAGAAATTATTGAAAATGTTATTTTCAAACTCTTATATGTGGAAGTGCAACATTTTTGGTTTTTGACAATTTACAAATGACTTCAATATGGTAATTCTATAACTGTAAAATTATCAAAACAACACTGCATATATAATGCAGCTTTGAAAATTATTTAATGGCCATTGATTACCCAACTCACAACATAGGAACCAGGAAACATGAGTATATATACCACAGATTGTATTTTATTTATGTAATGTTTGTGGAAAAGTTTTCTTATGGAATATTTATAAGGATCAAGGTTGAAGGATAATACTATTCTTAACTGAACAGGAAAAAAGAGAAAATTAAAGCATTAGGACTATTAGAAAATATCTTAAAAACAGAAAAAAAAACATAGTTTGCTTTTTAGTTTAAATTTTTTAAAAATGTATTTCAACAAATGCATTGTTTTAATCATCATCATAGGGAATATAAAACTGAAAGAAAAGCATAGTATCTGAAATGGCATTTATATTCTAAAATATAACTTTCCATTATAGAGAAAAGAAGAAAATAGTACAGTAAATATTTTAACATCTTAATAATCTGCCTCCGCATATTAAATAGATAATGTTACACCTTTAAAATTATGCTACCAAGAAGTATGATTAATTAGTAGTAAACTACTATGTAGATTAGTAGTAAACTAATCAATAGGGAATGTTTATACTAATATTTTAAAGCAAAAAAAAAAATTCATATCCTTATCTTCTAGAACTGGAAGAGGAAAAAATAATTTTAGAAAATAGTTATTTAAAGCCAAGTATAGTGGCATGTACTTGTAATCCCAATAATGGGATGCTGAGGCAGCAAGACAACTGGAATCCAGAAGTTCAAGAGCAACCTCATTCACATAGTGAAACCTCATTTCCAAAAATAAAGGTTATTTATATGGGGTTTAAAAAACAATCTGTCACAAATGTCTTTGAGTCATAACTCTATCCAGAAATAAATAAGATAGCAGAAAAGAGTAATTTTGGTGTTGAAGAACTTTACAAAATATACATGAAACTATTACTCTGTAAAACATTAACAACAAAACATTTAAAGGTATGACTTAAAAAAAATAATAAGAAGAAATAACACCGAGCTATAAATTATGGTGCTAAGGATAGCTCAAATGCAAAGATTCAGAGCAAAGGTAGAAGGGAGGAAATTTCCAATTTTAATCAGATTAGATTATATCATTCCCAGTGGGGACTGACATTCAGTATTTAATACTTCCTTGTGAGAAAATGTTGCAATGGTACATGGAAGTAATCAAGTCTTCAGAATAAAGTAAAAGTGACAATACTTGAATGACCCAATTAGTTTATGAGTCTATGTTTTTTAGGATATTCATATTTTCAAAAATTTTACGTCAAAATGATTAAACATAAAAATGGTAACATTAAGATTATATACTCATTCTGGTATAATACACTCAAGGCTATGGAGAAACATAACTACAAACTTACCTATATGGAAAACTTTTTCTTTTTTTCTTTTTTGAAAATGGTATAATAATACCATTTTGCATATGAAACTCAGGTAATTTAAAGAAACTCAAAGGAATAAGTCATAACAGCTGCTACCTTTTCCCTAAATGATTGCCTGTTTGGACTTTGTACCTTCCAAATGCTGAGTGAATTTTAAATGTCTTTTAATGTGCATTTTTTCCCACCCCAGCAATCAATGTGCAGATTATACCACACCTGCTCTCCTGCTTTAAGTTTCACTTTTTCTGAACTTAGCACTAGACTCCAAGAACTGAATTTAGCTTTCTGATTCATGTCTAAAATGAACCAATAGAATTTTTACTAATTTGTGACCATCAGTCATTTAACTGTGCCTCTCCAGTGTTTGGAGATGTCTCATTCCATGGTAAAAGGGCAGTTAACACCTGTAAGGTAATTATAGCTACCAAATGCTGTTGGCCAGGAATATGAATATGTAATTGTTCCTGCCATCTGTTAATTGTTCTATTTGAATCACTTACTTCATCATATACATTTACTTGGCATCTATGTAT
Source organism: Marmota marmota marmota (assembly GCF_001458135.2). Lineage (NCBI taxonomy): Eukaryota > Metazoa > Chordata > Mammalia > Rodentia > Sciuridae > Marmota > Marmota marmota. Next base: position 45,351,110 of record NW_025999842.1, read on the forward strand.
TTCTAATAGCCTCTAGAAATGCTACATTTACTTGTACCAGAGTTTATAAGTCTTTACATTATTAAGATAGGATTTTTAAATTCCCAGGGGAAAACAGAAATTAAATGGATAATAAAGTATGGGTGGTGGTTAGTCTAGTGGGAAGGCAACCTGAATAAGGAAGTAAGTCACTTTTAGAGGGAAACAGAAATTCAATATAGAAAATAAGAGTAGACTGGAAGACAACTAGATAGTAGAAGTGGAATCTTACCTGAAATCCTAAAATTAAAAAAAAAATAAATAAAAGCATTATTGGTCTCTATCCCAAGAACACCCAGCAAAGAGGACAGATAAAACTTTATACCAAAAGGCTAAAAATGCATTTCATGGAAAACTTTTCCTCCATAATCATAAGCCTTAAAATAGAACCCTGAAGTTCTACGGAAGCTTTCTGAACTTATGAAAATGTTTGATACGCATTTTATTTGTGTGTGTGTGTGTTGTTGTTGTTGTTGTTGTTTTTAAATTGTTACAAACGCTATTGACACAGGTTAGAGTTTTACCAGCTATGTGATGTTAGGAAAATTTCTTCACTTTTTAGTGCCTTCGCTTCATTAGCAACAAATCAATGATATTTGCAAGATTAAGAGAGCAGACAGGTAGAACACTCTTATCCATAAATAACATACCGTGAGAGATCAATAATTATTACTACTATTTTCATAATCATCATACTTGGTAGACGACCAGTTTGTTCATTTGTTCTGAAGGTTATTTTGCCATGTTTTTGCAGGTGTTTGAATACCTTACAGATATGAATGTTGGGAATGGGTTGAATAAAGGCCCTCAAAATACCTATCAGCAACTGGATCTTCAGAGTGGGACTTGATTTGGAATATGGCTCCTTACACAGGTAATTAAGGTAAGGATCTCAGAAGAAATCATCATAGATTATACTCCAAGTTTAATGATTAGGATTCTTTTAAGAATTGACAATGAGAAAACAGATGAAAAGAAGCAGTCTGTCACATGAGTTGGAGGCAGTGATTGAAGTGATGTATCTGTATGCCAAAGAAAGTCAGAAGTCAAAAGAAACCAGAACAGGAAAGGTAGGATTGTTCCTAGAACCTCCAGAAGGTTCATGGAGCTGCAAATATTCTGGATTCCAACTTCCCACCTCCAGAACCATGAGAAAAATTTACATTGCTGAAACCCATTCAGTGGGATAAATTGTTAAAGCAGCCCTAGGAAATTAATGCAAATGGTTAAGGAGGAGCTTTGTATGCATTTTTTTTTTTTAATCAGCCCTGTATGTCCAATCTAATAACCTTCCCAAGCAAGAACATTACATGTTAAAAATAAACTCTTCAGACAAGTTACAGATTTATAGAAAATTTGTAGACTGCACAGAAATACCACATATCTCACCCAGTTTCTTACAATGAGTGTTTACCTAACCAACCAGTATTGATAAACTAACGAAACTCTTAAATTTAGTCAGATATTTGACTTTGTTGTTTTTATCTAGTGCCCCTTTTCTATTGCAGATTCCCATCTGGGATAATACATGACATTTATTCATCATCTCCTTCATGGTCTTATATCTGTGACTAGTTTCTAAGACTTTTTTTTGTTTTCTTAAGAACTTTGACAGTTTTGATAAATTCTCATCAGGTATCTTGCTGACAGCCTCTCTACTGAAATTTGTCTCACATTTTTCTCATATTTAGACTGGATCTATAGGATTTGGGAATGGAGACCAGAGAAGTAAAATGCCATTTTCATGCCATATCAAGGGTACATACTACCAGCATGATTTTTATCATTGTTGATGCTGACCTTAATAACAGGGCTGAAGTGGTGTTTTATGGCCCATCCACTTAGGACTCACAGATAAAAGATCAAATAATTTCTTCATTCATCCTTAATCACATTTCTTTTCAGTATTTAATCATATGTGAGATACATAACTGCTTAACACTTAAATTATCATATAACATGTCAGTAACACACATAGCCTAGATATGTAAAGTAATATTAACATGTTCTAGAGATTAGCATGTGGAATATTTACTTTTGGGGTGATCACCATTCAACTGTTATCCTATAAATATGATACCATTGTTTAATTGTCTCACTTATTCAGTCCTTTTCTCCTCCACAAACTGCAAGCAAGCACTGATCTCTTTATCTTCTAGGATGGTCAATTTCATGTGTCAACTTAGAAGGTATTTTGGATGAGAACAGCACATAAATTGATAAACTTTAAGTAAATATATTGCCCTTCTTAATCCACACAAGCCTCAGTTCTGTACCAGGGTAGACCAACAAGAACAGCCTCCTTGAACAAATCCTCTGACTACTTTCAGGTTTCATCTGCAACACTCACTGTTGAGACCTGAGCTGCACATTGGCTCCACTAAGGGTCTTTGGCCTGCTGGCCTTTGACCTGGAACTTCATCGCCACCTCCCCAGGGTCACCAGCCTGATGATCTTAACTGCATATTTTGGACTCACCAGTTGATAAAATTCTGTAAGTCAATTCTTTATAGTAAATCTCTTTCTACATATAGACACACGCTATTGGTTCTTTTTCCTGCACAATCCTAAAACACTCTCTGTAGTTTTGTCTTGTTGAAATATTATCTAATGTGAATTATACAGTTTTTAACCTATTCAGAATGACTTCTTTCACTGAGAAATATGTATTTAAGATTCATGTGTCTATGTATGGCTGGATAGCTCATTTATTTCCATTACTTTTAATTGTTAGAGACTATTCCACTTAATGCATGTAAAGTAGCCCCTCTTATCCAGAGTTTTCTTTTTTTGAGGTTTTAGTTTCCCATATCAACCAATATCTGAGTATATTAAATGGAAAATTTCAGAAATGTATAATTCATAAGTTGTAAGTTGCATGCCATTCTAGGTGGTATGATAAAAGCCCAATGGCATACAAACAGGTCTTACCCAGGATGTGAATCATCCCCTTGTCCCACATTTCCATATATATATATACTACCATCCACTAACTACTTAGTAGCAGCCTGATTTATAAGGTCAACTGTGGTGGTATCACAGTACTCATGTTCAAATAATGCTTATTTTATTAATATTATCCCCAATGTATAAGAATATTGATTCTGGCAATTTCATTAGGGTATACTTCTATAACTGTTCAATTTTATTACTAGTTATTTCTGTTAATCTCTTTTTGTACTTAATGTGTAAATAAAACTTTTAGGAGTATATAGAAGAAACACAGTGTACATAGAGTTTGATATGATCTGCTATATCAGGCCTGCACTGAACATCGTGAAATTTAATTCCCCTGATAAGTGGGGGAAATCTACTGAACGACAGTTTCTTTATTCCTTCAATAACTGGAAGCAACTTAGCTTCTTTCCAATTATACTGATTATGTATATAACTGCTATAAATTGCGATTTTTATCCTGAAAGATTATAAAAAGGGCTGAGCGTGGTGGCTTATGCCTGTAATCCTAGAGGCTCCATAGGCTGAGAGGGGAAGATCATGAGTTCAAAGCGAGCCTTACCCGCTTAGTGAGGCCTTAAGCAACTCAGTAAGATCCTGTCTCAAAGTAAAACACAAAAAAAGGATGGGGATATTGCTCAGTGGTTAAGTGCCTCAGGGTTCAATCCCCAGTGCCCCCCCCCGCAAAAAAAAAAGTTGTAAAAAGAGCACACTTGCTGGACAATATAGTATGACTATGTTTAATTTTGTTAAAAAAAAAAAATGCCAAACTGTCTTTCAAAGTAGTTGTACCAAATTGCATGGCCACTAATAATGAATGAAGATTCCCATTACTCTACATCCTTGCTAATACCTAGGACTGACTTTCTTTCTTCAGCCATTTTCATAAGTGTGTAGTGATTCTACGGTGATGCCAATTTGCAATGTTGAAAATACTATACTTTTTCCATTGAATCATCTTTGTACCTCTACCAAAGAGCACTTAACTCTATTTGTTTGTCTCTATTCTGGATTTTCTGCTGCATTTCATTGATAAACATCAATGTGTGTGTGTGTGTGTGTGTGTGTGTGTGTGTGTGTGTGTGTGTATGTGTGAGTAAATAAACATATATATTCCTTTTTTGATACCATACTATCTTGACTAGTAGAGCTTAATGATTATCCTTGAAATTGGATAGTGAAAGTCCTTTACCTTTGTTTTCCTTCTTAGGTACTATGTTGGCTATTCTAGGCTTTTTGCTTTTCTATATAAACTTTACAATTAGTTTACTGATATTTACAAAACACCTGCTGTGATTTGAACTGAGGTTTTCTTGATTCCAGAGTTCAAGTTAAAAAGAATTAACATCTTGAAAAATGCCATGAACATGGAACATCTATTCATTTATTTGTATATTTTTGATTTATTTTATTTATTTTATAAGTGTTTTGTAGTTTTCTATATATAGATCCTATGCTAGATTTATTTCTAATCATTTCTTTTTAAAATTTGTTCTAATTAGTTATGCATGATAGAATGCATTTTGACATATCATTTGACATATCATAAATGGAGTATAACTTCTCATTCTGCTAGTTGTACAGGATATAGAATCACACCAGTCATGTAATCTTATATGCACATAGGGTAATAATGTCCAATTCATTCTACTGTTCTTCCTACAACCCTGACCCCTCCCCTCTCTCACTCCCCTCTGCCTAATACAAACTACCTCTATTTTTTCCTAGGTGGCCCCCCTCATTGTGAATTAACATCTGCATATCAGAGAAAACATCTGGCCTTGGTTTCTAATCATTTCCTTTTAGGAGCTATTTTTTTATTTCAAATTCCAATTGTGTACTGTTAGTAATTAGAAAATCAACTGACTTTTTAAGCTGATCTTATAGTTTTTGACACTATTATATTCACTGTTATTTCCAGGATATTTTTGGTAGATTCCTAGAAACTTTCTTACATGAACCATATCATCTCTGAATAATAACAGTTTTATTTCTTAATTTTGTATACGTTGTTTTTATATTCCTATTGCATACCATCTATATACTCTCACAGTATTGGAAAATACAAGTTTACACTCAAGATGTTAGGAAGGGTTGAATCCTTCTGGAGGTTCTGAAGGACACACTGTCCTTTGCCTGTATCCTACCTTCTCGGGGTTGCTGGCAGTCCTTGGTGTTCCTTAGCTTCAACATCATGAGTCCGGTCTATACCTCTGTTTTTATATGGCCTCTTTCCTTCTGTGGGTTTGCTTATTTTGTAAACATATCAGTGACTGGATTCAGGATCCATTGTAATCCAGTATTACCTCATCTCAATTATACCTCAGTTATAACTACGAACAGCCCCAGTCCAAATATGGTTACAGTCATAGGTATAAGGGTTAAGGAATAAAACCTATGTTTTGGAAAGACACAATTCAGTTACACTTATCATATACCAAGCACTAATTAATTATTTAACAGGTGTTGGCTCTTTTAATCTTCACAATACAATAGAATGAAATAGGATAACATTTATCTCATTGTCTGTTGGGGAGATTGGGGGACAAAGAGGTCTACTAAGTAGCTCAAGGCTGCATAGTGAAGCCTCTTATGGAAATGCTAAGGCAGTAGTGGAAGAAACCACAGAAGAATCTAATCTAAGAGTTAGGGCTTAACTGCATTTAGGCAGCTATGATATGCCACACTGCAAAGCATTTGGTCTTTGCTAAGTCCAGTACCTCTCCAACCTGTGTGAGATAACATCCTATTATTTGTATTTTATATTCATGTACAGTCCTCAAATTATTGTACTAACTTTTAGAATTTCTTGTTACAAACCAAATGCTCACTGCTAGTCATGAGGCATGTTGTTAGTGGGCTCACAGGAGTGAGATAAACAATTACTTTTTAATTTTTGGTGAAGAGACTTTATTAGATAAAAATCTCAACTAGAACATATTCTTAGGATTTTATTTAGACAAACAGGCTCACTATCTTGATGCAGAGTTACAACACTAACTACAGAAAAAGGTATTTGATGAAAGTAAGATTTGCAGTTTAGATTCAACATGTAAAGTAAGGTAAACATGATTATTTACAAGCTGAGCAAAATATTGATGTATTTGATTACTTTAAAATGGTACCTTGAATACTTTGCTTTACTCCACCCAAATTAAACTCTCTGTACTTAGCATTGTGAGCAGCAATTAAATTCTTAGTGATTCTTAGTGATTGGAAAATAACATTTTCCAATTATTCCTCTTTCAAGTTTATGAATCAGCTTAATAAGAGATTATCCTGGGATGGCAGAATGAACTATTAATTACATTTTTTTCAATTATATGTATTATCTATATGAATTAGGTTTTCCCTAACACTGTGAATCCAAAACAAAATGCTGAAATCAACAGGCTGTGGAGGCCAACATAAAACAGCAGTTTTCATCTAAAACCAATGAAGTTCTTTTTTTTTTTTTTTTTTTTTAAACGAGGGATTGAAACGAGGGGCACTTAACCACTGAGCCACATCTCTACCCCTTTCAATTTTTTTTTTCTTTTGAGACAAAATCTCTTGCTAAGTTGCTTAGGCCCTTGCTAAGTTGCTGAGGCTGGCTTTGAACTTGCAATCTCCTGCCTTGGCCTTCCAAGTCACTGGGATTAAGCTCAGTTTTTGTTTTTATCAAAAGATTCTGTTTGGATTGACTGGCTTATAGAAAAAAAATATAAACTTGATATGACTGTAAATTAATAGAAATATTTTATTTCTAATATTTATTTATTTCTATATTTATTATAATATGATTTTATTATTAAAAATTACTTTCAGTATTAAAATATCACTTACACACTATATGAGGACCTAAATCCTTAGCCCATATAACAAACCAACTAAGGTGATCTCTATTAATCTTTGAATCTTCATCTTCAGACATCTTACCCCCTCCTACAGACATACTTCTTATGCAGGTGTAGGCAACATCCTTTGCTAGAAAGTTCCTTCTTTTTTCTCATTCCCATTCTACCAAGAACATTCCCATCATTCAAGTTGAATTTATCCTTTGCAATGAACACACAAACAGCTATCAATTGCCCTTCCAAGACTCCCAAAATACTCTGAGTAAACTCCTTTAAAATAAAAAATTGCATGATTCTATTTCTCCAAAGAAAGTATGAGCACCTTCACAGGAAACAGGAGAAACCACAAGATAACTATGGACAAACTTTTCTAGATACTTATGACTTAACAGCAAAAATTATATTAAGATACCACAAGAAAGAGTGCACAATTCACATGTATTTTTAAGATATAGCAAAATCTTCCCCAAAAGTCACATTATCCCTTCAACTCTATCAGTGGTTGCCAGTCATTTATTCTCTAATGCTAAAATTTTATTTGATAGAAAAATTCTGACAGTTGAGTTACTTCCATATTTTCACAAGCTATTGCAAAATATCAAAAAGATGCTTCTGGAATCAGTGATGAATGATTCCCAAGTTTATCTTCAATGTCTCCACAATTGATTTCTCTGTACCTATCAGAATTAACCATCTTACCCCTGCTCCTTAGGATATTGTGCATGGTGCATATTTTCATTATTAACTTGGCTTGTTTTAAAATATAAAAAAAAATTCTTGCTTTAAAGTACCTTAACATACTAATACAATGTAGAAGTACATTGTATTTATTTGATGGCTGATTGACTTTGATCACCAGTAATTAAGTATTCATCTAAACCAACTGATATGCTCAGGTTCTTCTCTGGTGTTACTCTTTGCACAGTACCTTAAACACAGAAACTACTCAGCAAGTGTTTATTAGAACTGAAGAGAATCAGAATCACCATCACTTTTCTGAGATAAAGATCAGAAAGCAAAAGTGAGGTGGTCTATCTCTCCTAACAAAAATAGCATAAACACATAAAAGTATAAACACAATGGCATACATAACACATTTATAAGATGAAGATCATTGTCTTCAGAACAATCTCAAATTCATAATATTTATTAAAAAAAATGAAGGTAGAGCATTTTATTAGGCATGTCTCTGGTACCAGTTGGCATACAGTGTACTGTCAGTTCACGGTTAGCTGTGTCATCAGGTCCTTTGAGAACATTAATCTTGCTTAGACTCAAAGAAAAAATGCCATTCAAGGAAAGCAATGAAGCATTCTCTATATCTTTTATATTTAAAGGCTTTCTGTGTGCCATCAGATAAAGTCACATTCTAATAGTCATCAGAGTCATCTCACTAGTTTTGTATGCACAGTTCTGCTCATACTGCTTGGAGAGAAGATGTTGGAATACAGTAAGAGTTATGATGTGGTGCAATAATGGAGAAATTAAATATTTTTTAAGGCCAAAAGAGTTAAACCTCTTAATGTGGAATATGATTTGTTCTACTTAATTCTGTTACAACTTTTATCTCACATTATTAAGTCCCTTTGCCTTGTATAGCTACAATACCAAATTTATTCCTGAAAATATTACATTTTTTCCAAGAATGTGCTCTCAGTCATAAATATTGCAATGTACAGACTGGCCTGCCTTTCCTTAATTCAAGAAAACTAGCCACACATTTTATAGCCAAGACATACATGAAAGTTGTAAAAAAAAAATACTCGCTGTCTCATCTCAGCAGATGATCCAGCAACCACTGAGTCACAAACCCCAAACCTAGAACCCTTACTTACTTTAATCCATTACTCCTCCCTAACAAAGTTTATCAAAGTTTCATTTATTGGGTCTTTTATATTTATGAATTCTCTTTTCTTCACATCAATTCAATATAGTCAGATAAAAATAGGTATGGGATAATATAATTTTATTTTGAAAATGCTGTGTTAAACAAATTAAACAAGACTATCCCAAGACTTGCCTTGAGCACATTTATCTTTACTGTAAATCTTCAAAGCACATTTTAAAAATTCACTCTGTAATTACATAAAATACTTGGAGACCACTTGACCAAGCAACAAACTACATTCCCACAAACTAAAGAACGGTTATTGTTAGGGAAACAGAGAAGTTTCAACTTTAATTTAGATGCCCAAGAGTCTGGAAATGACACATTAAAAATTAATGAAAGACTTATATAAAACACTTTCAAACAATTGAATGATGATATTATATTTTCAAGAATATGGTTTCAAATTTGCAAGCTTCTGGGGTTAGTTCTTCCACCCCAGAATTATATAATTTGTTGTTGCATGAGTGAGCGATGGTTGTCTTATGTCTTATAATTTCCATCCATTTTGGATCCTCGAGGGATTGTAAATGCCTACTTTTTGCTCTATTTCCCAGATACCTTGTGTTCTATCTTGTTTTTCCTCTCTTCCATTTTAAGGGAAGAGATTTGAGGAAGGGTGCCACTCTGAGAGGAAAAAAATCAATTCCCTAAGAAGCAATAAAAAGCATAACTGAAATAATATACTACAGATTGTGCAGGGACACAGCTTTGAGCATTCAATTCATACCAAGGCTTTCTTTCAAAGTCATTGGAAGATAAAGGAGCAATTGTACTTGGGCAATCTTCCAAATCTCAGCTGTGTGCTTGAAAAACTGCTCTTCTGGTAGCCAAACATGGATGATCACTTGGGGGTCTGAACAAGGGATGCTAGGCCTAATAAAATCCCAAGGGGAGCCACATCAGATGAGAGAAAACCATCATGAATGCTCTAGTCTGCATCTCTTTGTGGAACACAGGTAGCTTATTAGCTATTGTTCAACAGTAAAATTAGCTCAGTTCTGTTCACAGGCACCTTCGCACCTCAGTATATAATAGAAATCCATCTCTCACTGCAGTCTGGCTGAAAATCTTCCAGTGCCCCTCTAGCCAGAAGTAAAATTTGGACACCTGAAGAACAAAACACCCTCACTCAAATAAAATACAGTGCTATAGTACTCTTTTTGAAAAAGTGAAGCTGACTTTTAAAATGCTATCAGCCTGTTTACAAAAGCATGATTAATTCTTCAAAGGTTATTTTTCACTGTATTTATTTACTGTCAAATTAGAGCTTTCTAATTCTATGATAGTATTTTGTCACATGAAGCAAAAGTTGAAAACAGAGTCATTAGTATGTTGTGGTTATATTTTCTTTAGCCTTTATCTCTTCATTAAAGAAAAAACATTATACTGGTGAATAATTTGTATATTAACTATTTAAATAAATGAATCCCATTGATGCTCAGAAATTATACTTTCAAAGGTCAAATCAATTTTTCAGGCAAATAATTACAAACCATTGTACAGCTAAAAACTCTACTTCAAAAATTAAAGTAGAGGAATAAAAAGTACAATAAAATACAGTATAAGAGAAAGTGTCAAGATTAGAAGCAGGTACAGTATAGGCTATATATTTTCAAAACAAAAATTAGTATCATCAATTGTGGTCTTTCCCTTTGATTCTCCCTTTTCCCAACTGGGCCCACTTCAGAAATCTGTTAATATTGAGCTTTACCCTGGATCTTTTGTGTCACACTGATGACAATATCACTATATGAACAAAACACATGTGGCTTAGACAAACCACATGACATACTTTATTTTCATTTAGTACGTGAATATCACACCCATACTGCCCTCCACAAAACGTTTTCCACCACACAACATATGCTTCGGAAAGTCTAATTGATCAAACATCAAACAGTAGTAGACATAGCAAGCCATCCTTCCTGTCACTTTGTAAAGGCCCTTAAGTCATACAAACTAGAAAGTGTCTTGATTTTTCCATCAGCCATATTTGAACAACTGGTTGTAAACACCACCCATTCCAATAAGAGAACAATTCTCTACAAAAAGACATTGGAAAGATATAGAGACTGACAACTTTATTCACATAACTGCAACTATGAAATGAAATATAAGTCATTAGTTAAAAATTCAGTCTTAGAGCTAGAGGTGTAGTGTCATGGTGGAACACTTGCCTAGCATTCATTCAGCCTTACATTCAGTCCCCACCATTGAAAAAAATATTCAATCCTAAAAGAGAGAAGCATGCTGAAAATTTTAACTCAGGGTGTTTACGTACTTAGAGATGACTAAGTCTTTCTTAAACTTCTATGTTGACAATGAATATTTAGAGTTTGTGCATATAATTTACACAAATTTGTTTGATTCTCCATGCTGTATATAATATTTAAGTTTGTAAAATATAAGCAGAATGATGTCATTTACAAGATATCACACTGAGAACAGAACACCAAGTTTTGTTCTACCTTTAAAATTTATATTATTTTGATATTTAAAATAGACTTCAGAAACACAAAATATTTTCAAAAATGACATACATAGTTGATGAACTAAATGAGAGTATAAGGAACCTTGGAATTTCTTATTTTCATGGACAAAATTGCAAAGAGTATGCTAACATTTTGGATTTCACTTTACTTTGAAACATCCTTATGAAGTGATTACATTAGACATAGTTTATGTGCTCATGATTGATGAGCAAAATTGCCTCTGAGCTATCATTTTTTGACTTCTTTTACAGGATAAAAGAGATAAGATTTATATTTTGAGGAAATACATTCCACAAAGTCAAAATTAAAAGTGAATATTAAAAGTGAATATCTTAGTATATAGTTAAGCAGAAAAGCTACAAGTAAGTTAAGAAAACAAAAACACAACTATCTATATGGAATAATGACAAAAGAAAATTTTACAGATAAAAATATAATACATTGATACTGCCAGACTTCACATATTTATGTCAACTCCTCGCCATTTATTTCCCAAAGCTTCCAGTTTCAAGGATTTTAGGCTTTTGTACATACTAATCATTAGAATGATAAAAAATGCGAAATACTTCAATATTTTAAATCCTGCCCCTTGCAACTAAACCAACAGAATAATTTCTGTAAAATGAGTTCTGATGTTTGGTTCTGAATGAATCTAACAATAACATTATTACAATAAAACGCAAACATATTTACCAGGGATTAACAACACTAATTAGAGTAAACTGTTTTGGTGGAATTTATCCATTTCCATATGTACATTCAAATGTATCTGTATGATGCAAAACAAACATACCTGCATACTTACAGATTTTCTTGGTGCATGTATAAACTTAAAACAATATTTTGGAGTTCTGATCATTCCTGGGGCAACCGTATCTCTTGTATTAGAGTCCACATTGTAAAATTTCTACTGAGAATACAAACATCTTTTCTAAAGAATATGATAAAAGGATATATGCAGTGTATTTTTCATTACTCAATTTTCAGAAACCTTTCATAGTCACCTGTGGTGGCTAATTTTATACGTCAGTCAGGTAGGATATGGTGCCCCATATATGGTCAGATACCAGTCTTGATGTTGCTGTGAAAGGTAGTTCTAAGATGTGAATAACATGTAATAAGCAGACTTTAAATAAAACAGATTACACTTCATAATGTGTGTGCACAACTGCATGTTTGTGGGTGGGAAGCTCATTTAATCAGTTGAATGCCTTAATAGAAAAGATGGAGGATCCCAATAGAGGAGGAAATTTTGCTTCCACATGATCTTTGGACTCAAGATTGCAACATCAATGGCTGCAATAATTCCTGGCTCAACAGCAAGCCCTGGAGATTTCAGACTTTTCTGTCACCACTATTTTATGAACTGATTCCTTAAAATAAATATTTCTATATGTGTGCTGATAGTTGAATTCTCTCTCTGCATATATCCTAATAGTTTAGTTTCTTTGAAGAACCCTAATATATCACACTACTTTTTTTCATTTCTATTTAGTCTTATGTGAGGCAGGGTCTAACTCTGATTGACAAGTGTACAAACATAAAGCATGTGGGATCTGCCTTTTGCACTTTCATGTTTCTCATATTGAACTATGTGTCTTATCAGGGTAGAGGGCTGGCTGACTGAGGGAGCTGTACACAGAGTTGTGGTGTACTCACTCGCTCACTGGAGCTTGCACTCTCCCTTTCTCTCTCTCTAATCACAAATAATTTATTCTTCTGTTAGAGTTGATACAGTTTTAAATAGCAACAAAGTACACTGTGGTAGAAAATTGGCACAGAACCTATAAGCATTTCCCAATAAGGCTGTCCATTCTTGCCTGCTGGTTACTCTTGCCTGTTGGTTTGGTAAAAGTACAGCCATGTCTACCTTTCACTGTGGCTTTGGCTTAGGTGTAAAGAGTTGCTATACCTGCTTCTTTTATAACTAGAAAGCCCTGTTGCCTTTCTCTTGTTATTACAGACATAGGAACTTGGGATTTCCCAGCAGTGCTTTTCAGTACTATACAGAGTCAGCCCAGGAAGAGAGACTGGATGATGTGATGGCAGCCTGCCCTGATGCACCCTCATATCCTTTCCAACTGGACACTCCGGGGAGGTGCACTAGCAACTGCTCCATTCACTTTTTTTTTTTTGGATGAGGATGACCCCCTTAGTCAGGGGCTATGGTTCAACAGCATCCCCCTGAATCCACATTAATAAACCCACACAAAATGGGATCTTTAGAGAGACATTAAATCATGAATATGGAGTTGCTGTGTATGAGATCAGCAACCTAGGAAGGGGGGAAACTAGCCTGGCTCATGACCTTCCTGCTGTAAGGACCTGAATTCTTCCCCTCTTGAAGATGCAACAATGTTCCATATTGGAAGCAGAGAACAGACCCTCACCAGATGGCCCTGACTTTAAACTTCCCAGCCTGCAGAGCGCCGTGGAAATAAATTTCTTTTCTTTATTAATTATGTACTCTCAGACACTTTGCTATAGGAGCACAGACAGACTAAGGTATCAACTCTGCATTAGGATATCTCTGCATTTTCTGAGTCTCTCAGTATTGCTAATATGAAATGCAGCTGATTTATAATGATAAAGCCAAGTCTATAAGATGTTCTCTGGTTTGCCCCTGAGTGTTACAACCATCTATAGAGTGAGCCTTTGTTATTACAAAAGAAAAGCACTAGATAGAATTTTAAGAGTCCATCAGACATATCAATGAATGCAGTATTGTGGGTTAAATTGTGCCCCCCCCCCCATAGATCTCAGTATCTCAGAATGTGACTGCATTTGTAGATAGGGCCTTCAATTTAAATAGGTGAAGAAGTTAAAATGAGGAGATGAAGGTGGGCCCTAATCCAATCTGGCCAGTGTCTTTACAACATGAGGAAATTTGCACACATAGAGAAACATCAGGGATGTGTGTGCACAGAGAAAAGATCAGGATAAGAGACAGGGAGTAGGTTGCTAACTGGAAGCTGAGGAGAAAGGCCTCAGGAAAAACAAACCCTCTGAGACTTTGATCTGGAACATCAAGCTAGAACTCTGAGAACATAAATTATGGTTGTTTAAGCCATTTAGTCTATTATTTTGTTATGGCAGCCCAAGCACTCTTATACATATGATATTTAAAAATGAGAAAAAATAGCATATCTGAGGAAGCCATCATAGATGGGTCTTAAGGTTCTTCTATAGCTACACAATCTATCTATTGAACACACATCCCATCTAAATTCTTCAGATCGGGGATCCAGATGGGCAAGGGAAGAAACCCAGTTCCTTTAATAACAAAGCATACTCAGACACTTTGGATTCATGGAAGTTATAGGGGGATGTGTTCATTTTTTTTTCTCTATTGTGTGTGTGAGTGCATCAGGGTATAGGGGACTGAACCCAGGGTTGTTCTACCACTAAGCTACATTCATCTCCAGTTTTTCTTTTCTTTTTTCTTTTTTTTTAAATTTTGAGACAGGTTCTCACCAAATTTCTCAGGCTGGACTCAGACTTAGGACCTTACTGTCTTAGCTTCTCAAACAGTTGGGGTCACAGGCATGTACCACTGCAGCAATAGACTGCATTTCTTTTTAACCCAACCCCATAAAAGTGCTTTTATGTTGCCTTCTCATGTGAAGACAAACTTATCTGGCAAAAAATAAATAAATTCTTTGTTTGGTACTTTTTCTCAAAACCCCATAGGGCTATTACACATTTTTAAAGTCTCTGTGATTTCTTTCTGTTTATATATTTTGAGACACTCCTGGAGCTATACTAAACATGGGCTGATGGCCCACCAAGACAGTGAATCCTTTCTTCATGCCCCACTTTGTGTATCCTTCTGTGATAAATGAACACATTCTTCAAAAGGACAGTAAGGTAAGTTGTTGTGCCTGGTTCCTATCTAAATTGCAGAATATAGCAGATAGTGTCTAGTTAAGTGAAACAGTTCTAAGTTGGACTTCATTATTCTATTGCCCAGAACTCTCATATTAAGAAAAGCTAAAATATGGGTGGAAAAATAAAAAGCTCCCACATAAACTGCATTTGACCTCTTCACATCTCTTTTGTTTGGAGTGGTCCATTTGTGGGAACTATATTCTGCAGGGATATATGTAACTGTGAGTTATGTAACTGTGAGTTCTCTCCACCCTATTTTTCATTTGGTTACTTTCTGAATAAATTTTAAACAGGTACTTGCAAAAGGGGCTTGTTTTAAAAAGAAAATCTATATGGCAGTGGTCCAACTCTTCACATAAAAGAAATCTTTTATTTCGAGTCATGCCCATATAATGTTTTACTTTTGTTTTAGGTCAAGCACAGTTAGTTCTATTTCTAAAACCACAGCATAGGTAAGATACCATTTGCATTATAAAACACAGTTACATCAAAAGAGAGATGGATATATTTGTGACAAAGAAAGTGACTAAAATACTTCAACTGAGATGTTGGATATATATAGGTGCCCACTATATCAATTGTTGTAATTTTGAAATTCTATATAATTAAATGTAGAAAATCAATTTCAAAGTTCCTTCAAATTCCAGCAGTAAGCAGTCAATGTTTTCCATTTTAAAACTGTCATTAGGTCTTTTTTGTGTCTTCGGTCAATTTATTGGGATATTTAGGAAGACTGTGCCCCAAATTTGGTTTTAGGTTTGTTTTCTAATCAAATGCTATTTTAAATTAAAATCTTAGTACATTTTAACAGTAATAAATTACTATTTACTGATCTAAACAACATCCAAAATTCCTTTTTAGGGCAAAAAGGGGTTCACATCTAAAGAAGAGCTAAACTAACTATATTAAATGTTCACACTAACTTAAATAAT
This sequence comes from Marmota marmota marmota, assembly GCF_001458135.2. Taxonomy (NCBI): domain Eukaryota; kingdom Metazoa; phylum Chordata; class Mammalia; order Rodentia; family Sciuridae; genus Marmota; species Marmota marmota. The sequence continues at coordinate 45,367,122 of NW_025999842.1, forward strand.
ATATAGTAACACAAAATTTAGTGGATCATCTGAAATTTTTCAATAAATGAATGCAGAAATTATTTATCTTTCAGGGATTATTTTTAGAAGTGTCCAGTATTAATCAAGTAAAACAAATAGGGAATATGCCACAAAATTGGTGTCTTCAATTTCAGGTCCTGTCCTTGCCCATTTGAAACGAAAAACATGCCACGTAGTTGTAGAGATATAGATACTTGATTTACAAAATGTATAGCATTATAAAAGTAAAGATTTACATTTATCGAGAAAAGTCATGTACCTAGACCTATGAGAAAGAACTTATACCCAGTCTCCAAATTAAAATTGGAAATAATATTTGTGTTCTTCTTGTTTAGGTTTTATGAAACATGAAAGAGATATTGAACATGAACAGTCACTGTAAATACCAGGAACTGGCCAAAGTAATTTTTTCTTGCCTAGCAGTGATTTTGTTAGTTAGTCCCATAAGCATAAACCATATAATTTACATGTCTCAGTCTACCCCTTCTTGATTCTTTCCCATTCTTTAATAGGGAAGAAAAGATGTATAATCTGGGTTACTGAACAATGATAAGTAAGGATGGGGAAGCCTCAAGAAATCTCATTTATTTGTGTGACAATTAAATAATTTCATTTTTTGATTCAAGAAGTTTCAACGTGTCTGCTCTACCCTAGAAATAGGTATTCAATGGACTTACGCTATACTTACTCTTAAATTCTTGGATGACTTTACCACACTGACTTTTACTTTTATGTTCTAAAAATAGCTCCTCACTTTTCTCACTTCTCTGTCAATTGTTAGATTACCCTCAATTTTCATTTGATTTGCTAAACAATTCACTTTTATATTAAAACTATGACTTTTCCACCCATCACCTGGAACTCCAGAGAATTAGATATCCTGTTTTTGAAGAATAAGCAATATTCCCTCTTTCAGAGCCTTTGTTTAGTTTTCAGGGTGGCAGAATAATGGGAGATAAAGCAGGGGTCTTGTACTTGGGAAACCTAATGGACATATTCTATAATCACTTGAGTGCTTTCTCTGCAGATAGCACTCCTCATCTCACAAGTCATGTGGGAAATAAAAAGAAATAACAAAGCCCGTGTCTCCACAAGAGACTTCAATCAAATGGGGGATGGAGTAGGCAATTAAGCACCACACGCAGAGGTATCTATCAGTAAAAGTTAAAAGAAGGAGGAAATAATGTGAGCCAGAACAGTTGATAGTAAACAGGGTGAGGTGAGGGGAAAGGAAAGAATGTGTCCAGTGGGAGAGAGGTTGTGCTCTGGTCAGATAACAATGAGAGACAAAATTGGACAGAGAACAGCCAAGGTCATGAGAATCTTAAACACCAGATGGGGATTTAGGATTTTTGGAAAATAGAGATAAGTTTTTGCAGGTCCTGAGCACAAGATCAAGTGTGTTAAAGGTAGTGAAAGAAGATGCATCTGTTGGTGTGTAGGAAAGCCTGGCAAGCCAGGTTCTCCTGGAGCAGCTTGATAATCCAGCTGTGAAGTCAGGAGAGCCCAAGCACATAAAGCAGTCTCTGGTATTTCAAGGATAAAATGCCTCACATACACACAGAGTCACTAACATAAACTGAGTGGAATTTCTTGAAACTATAGATGAAAGGGCTTCTATCTTCTCTTTGCTAAAAGATCCCCTATTGAGATAACAGTTGGGAACTATGAAATGTGAAACTTTGAAGATGAACTTTTGAATACTTAGGATTCTTTTTAATGATTAAGTAACACAGCTAATAAATCTCTTAGCATCTCTTTCTTTTCCTGTTTACAATGCTGATCAAAATATATAAACTTATCTAAATCTGGTATCACTGCATTGACAATTTCTGATGAGCAACCCAGGAGCTCTGGGTAAAATACAGCCACTGAAGAGTTAATGAGGGTAGACTCAGCTTTACTTTGTCAAATCTAACTGACATCACATACTAAGAGCTTGGTGCAATTATAAACTTTAGGACACCATGTTTTGCTTTTATTTCTCTAGCAAGAGGTGTTTTTTTTTTTTAATTTAATCCAAATAAACTGACATTGAATAATTAAAAATGAGAGACCAGAAAGTGGCACACCAACAAATACCATAAACTATCTTGGGCTTCTCAGACACTACTATCACATCCCCTTTTCTGCAGTGAAGAAAGACAATTTCTAATTTCCTGTATAAAATGCCATTGTGCTCTTGTCTTGCATCCAGATGTGCAAGTTACAATAATGCTTCCTATTCCTTAACTTTGGTATTATGTAGAATTCCCTGTATGCCTGACAACACAGACATTAAACATTTATGGAAGCTAATGACATTGTTTCACATTATTCTAAAGAGTAATACTAAATATAAGGGTACACTTATAGTTAGAAAAATGAGAATATACAAAAACCCTATAGGTCTTAAATACACTTTCTGTAAAACCCATTGACATTGGTAAAAACCAGAAATACGCAAGTCACTTCTCCCACCCCCACCTTATTTTGAAACATTACTTTGGAAATAAGTACCTCAAAGTATATGTCATAGTAGTCAAGTATCCCATAATAAATGTCAAAAGCTTATCCAAGATGCCTCTACTTTACTATCCTATCAGTTTCAATTTTAGCTAAGGTGTTCTTTGGTTGCCTGATTCTTGCAATGAAACTTATTTGAATGCATTGACTAGTGAGTCATATACATGTAATTTTCAATGATTTGTAGAAAACAAATTTTTCAAGAAGAAATAAATAGAATATTTGAGCTATTGAGTATACTCCCAAAATTATTATCATCATCATCATTATTATTATCACCAGAATGCTTGTTTTACAAGTAAATATTTTCAAGAGAAATGATCATATCTCAATGAAGCTGGTAGACAAACACAGTTGGTGTTTTAGATTTAATTTCTTTCTTGACTTTTTTATTAGAAAATTTTTTAAATTCATAGAATTACAAATTAGTTTTTATTTAAACTAAATAATAATAAATTAGTAGAAAATATTTAATGTACCTTAAATATGGAGATTAAATATCTAAAGACAAAAGAAGCATTTTGCTTTTAAAAGAGAGCTTTAGACTCTCTTCAGAATGAGAAATCATAAAGGAGAATTGTTTCTAGGGCATTGGGCCTATCCTGCCTGTTCTTTTTTTTTTCAGTAAACTGATTTAATTATAGTCTCACATTCAATACATTTTGATCACCTGTGAAACACAACTTGATTTCTTGATTGATAAAAACTGCAAGTACTTCACTTTTTGATGAATAAAACTACAAAGAAAGATCTAGACTATTTTATTTTATACAATATTTATTAAACAACATTCAAAATTAATGTGCCATAAATAAAACTTTGAAAATGTGTATATCATCTTATTATGTTATACGAATAAAAACTTTCTTATAGCTCAGGGAAACAATTGTGACCAAGAAAATTAATTTTTCAGTATGGATTATTGACAAATATTGTCATGTCTTTACAGATAAAATAATATCATTTTATATACTTTGAAAGACATATACACTATAAATTAACATGGGATAAATCTTTATATCTTCAGCTATCTCCAGGGAAGTTACAAAGAACATAGTAAGATGAGCTCTTTATAACAAATGTGTGAGGAGATATTAGAATACTTTAGTCATTCACGTGTATATTCAAAAAGAAAAATAGAGACTTAAATAAAACCCCTCATCCAAAATCCTGTAGCTATGTGGAATATGGCGTCTTCTGATGGCAAGACATTAGTTAGAACAAAATTAATTCAAATGCAAACCTCAGATACAGCATTTTGACTACCTTCTAACCAACTTTACTATGCTAAAGCAACTGTTTTAGTGATTACAGATGTATTGATTCCATTAGGGCTGCAAAACCATTTTTTATTTATTTGCTTTTATTATAAACGTATACCTTTTCATTTTAGCCCTGGATTTCTGAAACTGCCCTTTTTGATGAGGTGAGATGAGTTTAATATTCTGTTTAACACTCACTTCATGTAGAAGCCAGAAGAAAAGCACTGAAATCATTTTCTGGTTTCACCTTCAATTTTATAAGACAGTTCATTTTTCAACAGCAAATGGGATATTGCCTCATTTAAATTAAGGTAAATCTTCCACTCTTCAAATGTCAAATACTTTCTCATAATTTTCCCTTTCCCCTTAGACATACATATATACACAAATTACATGTTAATATTTATTTGTGCACTGATTTATATATTATCAATGTGTGAATGCACATCTATGCCTACACACATATAAATGTACATGAGTATTCACATACATGTGTTTTTATAAAGACCATATAGATACTTCATAGCCATTGAAAATGACAATCCATGTACTTACTCTCCATTCTCAAGTTACCATTCCAGAACCAGAGAGCAGTAGTTATTCAGTTATGGGCTCAATAAGCAACACAAATACATTCATTTTTACTTTAAAATTAAAATTGAGAAGCCTGCAAAGAAGCTGATAAGCCTGTCTACTAGAGTGTAAAGTCTACCACAGGCTATAAGATCTTGTACAGATGGATTATGTGTAATGAAGGAAAATAAATAAATATCATCTAAGGTGAACAAACCCATCACAGCTCTCACCCAAGGCAAGGCTAACATTTGAAGCAATGGGAAATTATGAATATAACATTCCATTGAAAGGTAACAATATAAATACTGCACAGTGTGTGTATATGTATGTGTGTGTATCTTTCACAGTTATGTGTTTTCCAATGCAGATATATTTCTCACAGATGAAAATATAAAGTGTCTTTGTTTTTCATAGAGAAGTAGACTCAAGAAAATTAAATGTATAAATGCAAAACAAAAGTAAATAAATCTTAGTTTTCAACAAACATGTTAATTTAATACTAAGTGAATGTTCTAGCCATACAATGCTTCATAATCTATGTATCCTGGTATCATACGTGTAAAATAAATTTTTTCACATACAAAAGGAAGCTTTGGTTCCATCCGAAATAGAGAACACTGCTTTTATCCAAAGCCAAATATAATTTGGTACATAGTTTCTTGATAAAATTTCAAATAATTATAACTATACAAGATATTGGTGGTTTCTGAGATAAAATATTATTTCTCAAATATGTTTTAAAAAATTTATCCACAATGAAGGAAACAGAATATGTAAAACTATTTTTTTCCAAAATTGGTCCTGAATCTTATTAAAGTGTCTCCCTTCTCTTCTGTAATGCAGATCTCTCCAGTACAAACCCCTTTCCTTTACCTCTCAGACACAGGGGTGCTGAAGGAAAGAGCAAAAGATTGGCATTCAGCTTCATGATAGCAGACATCAATATAACTGAGTTCTCCCTTCTTTATTTCCATTCTTCCAGTATCGTTATATTTTGGATCTGGAATGTCCCTCAAAATTTCACGTGTTGAAAAATTGGTCCTCAATGTAGGACTGTATAGAGGTGGGGATTTGGAAAGATGTCTGAATCAAAAGGGTTCTGACCTCACCAATGGATTAGATGATCTGATGATAATACATTTGATGGATTAAAAAAATTAATGTACTACACAGAAATGGTGGAATTTGTAGGTCAGTGGGGATTGGTGGGAGAAAGTGGGTCATTTGGGGGCAACTTTAGGGGTCTAATTGTGTCCCTGATTTCTCTTCTCTTTTCTTCTTCTTCCTTTTCCTGTTCATCCTCCTCCTTCTCTACCTCCTGCTTCTCCTCCTTTTTCTCCTTCTTCTTTTCTCTCTCTCTCTCCCTCTCTCCTTTAGCCTCTCTCTCTCTCTCCCTACCTCTCTTCTGGCTGCCACGAGCAAATGTCTCTGCCACACCTTTCATCCATGATGTTCTACCACACTTCAGTCTGACCCTGGACTGAAATGTCTGAAACAAGAGCCAAAATAAATCTTTCCTCTAGTTTATGTCAGGTATTTCGGTCACCACAATGAAAAGCTGGCTAATACCTTTTCATGCATTTCCCTCCAAACAGGTTCACCTCTCACTAGAGAACTGGAAGGGAACTAACATTCACTTATGTAATTGAGAGCTGGGCATATAGCTCAGTGGTATAGTACTAGCCTAGTGTGTGCAAGACCCAGGGATATGTCCCAAGCACAGGAAGGAAAGAAGGAAGAAAGGGAGGGAAGGAAAAGAAAATGAATTAATGCATATGTTTTTAATGATCTGATTTGCCATGTTAAGTGTCATCAGTACACATAAATGTTTTCTTTCTAATGGGGACTGACTTCACCTAAAACATGGTATTAGAAAACTATGCTATAAGATTGTTGATAAATGTAGTTGTTTTAAAAAATTACCACAATACGGTAACTTTTTTGCACTTTAGTCATTACCAGTAATTGCACCATTTCCAAAATATAAATTTGGGCATTCCTCTTACTGATTTCTTGCCCATAACTGTGGACTCAGGGTCTCTAGTGCTCCCACTGAGGGATTATTGACCTCACTGCCCTTTCTGGTCTACTGATATTTTTATGGACTATCATCCCCTTGCTTTACTTTCCTGTTCACTCAGTTTAGATTCTACTGAGAACATCATTAGTTCCCATTCATACACTCTCAACTCTTCTTTTCCTCTAGAATCTTGCTAGGGAAACACCAGTTATATCTATCCTCTGGCTATTCTGTAATTCAGTAGCTAAAAGTAACTGAATCACAACAAAAGTATAACTATGATGACTGGTGTCGTAATCAATTTTGATTACAAACCTGAGGTGACTCCTTAGCACATTTGCTCAACTCTGCTATTCTCCATACCTATTTACTCTCCTGTGATCTATTTCACATCTTGTCCTCTCCCTCTACGTCTTCTTTATGCCCACTCTTACTCTTAGCTGCTTAGCTTGATCCATTTTGTGCTCAGAAAAGAAGATCCTCATCACCCTGCCCTAGCTAACTGAACCACAGTTGTCTTTGTCCAGTGCATGTCAATAGCCTGCTTATCTTCCTCTAACAGAGCTTCTTCAATCCCTGTGGTGCAGGATCAGACCTCTACCCCAAAATCTACCATGAATATACAGTTTTGTAGTATACAAAAATAAAAAAAAATACTAAATAACAAAATGAAAAAGTGAAAACATGCAACATTTATCAGATTCAAAACAAAACAGTTATTTCATCAAATTATCAATGCTTACTTTCCAGTTTTGTCTCCTCTTGTTGCACATCAACAATAAATTACGAGCCAGGTGGGTGAAAGCATGCCCCAGCACACCCAGTGTTTCTCATTTTAGGTCTAGCTCTTATTGTTCACCCTGCTGGAACATTCCTCCCTCAGAGAGTCACATATCTTGTTCCTCATCTTTTTCACCTCAGCCCAAATGTCACCACCTCAGTGATAACTCCTCTGACCATTGTATCAAATCTCTAAAAAATCTCCCACTTTCCATCCTTTCCCCCAGCATTATTTTTCTTCATAACACTGATGATTTATATGGCATTCTTACCCAGTTATTATTTATTGTTTTGTCTCCCAGTACAATTTCATTTCCATGAGAATTTTATTCTTTTTTTTTTTTTTTTTACTACTGAGTTCCAAGCATTTAAATTATGCCAGCTGCACTGTACATATTTAATGGCATTGAATGAGTGCACAAATCACACCAAAAATATAACCAAATATAACTAATTTATAATTATCACAGGTTTTAATAAAAGGCAAAAGGTATCTGTAGTTCCTAGAATATCAATGCACAGTTCTGTGTCACAATGACATACAATCAATGCTTTTCTACCATGTACTCCAAAATTAAGGGAGGGGAAAAATATTGCATCTATCTCTCAGGTAATGCAGTGCCATAGTGACAGGGGCTAGATTTTTACTATTAAAATGTGCTTTTAAAAATAAAGTTGACTTGATCGCAGCCACACAATAAAAAGAGTTGTAATTATTTTGGGATGCTTAAGATGAAATGAACTAGAACAAGCTTTTGTACAGAGGAAATTCCCAACAAAATGAAGACATGGGCAATTAAAACAGACTACCTTTAAAAAAAAAAAAAGCAACAAGAAGAGAATTTATAAGATTATTTATTGTAACTTAAAATTTTGCAAAAGAACAAAACTCTTATCACACTCATGTAAAACAATAATAAAGAGGAAAAGAGGAGCCTTGAGGAGATATTGGATAGATTGTGGCACTGATTATGATGATACTTTCACAGGTCTACATTTACATTCAAGTTCCTCGAGTTGTGTCCATTATATATGTAGAGCTTTTTGTATTTCAATCATACCTCCATTAAGTGATTTAATTTTTAAAAATCATTTAGAAAACTAAATTTATTTTAGATCAAAATGGATTTACAATGCATTCATTACATTAAACAAAATATGTGTGCATGTGTGTAATTCAGAATATGAAGAAAGCAAATTGAAGGAAAAAATATTCACATTCATGAAGGCAAAGAAACAAGAGTGAAAAACATTCTATTTTGAAGAATTAAGAATGAACAAAAATGATTTAAAAATTGTTAAATCAACATAGCTCTTTATGATTAGATTTGTGCCCTAAATATTTTCTATTACATTAGATACAATGTGTATCTTATTTCCTTACAAATTTCTTTTTCTGATATGAAAAAAATAAATTAATTTTAACAATCTTATTGAAAGCTATTGATGTTAGTTTTATGTTCCAAAGCCCCCTGCCTTAGAAAACAGCAAAGATATTCTGGAAACTGATCTTTTCCTCCATTTGGCTTGATGGGAGCTCAATCTCCTCACAAAACAGGCTGAGCCACTCTGGGTCATATGCTACATACGTGGCTGGAGGGTCTGGGAAGAGCCCCTTGTCTAAGTCAGGCAGCTTGGGACTTTCCAGTGAGTCTGCAGTGAGATCTTCATGATGGTGGTGCCACACAATGGGAAAAATAAAGCTAGCAACACTGAAGTTTTTCTGCAAAGGGGCACAAGTTAACTGTACTGCAATGATGGACAGATTTGATATCTTTACCATGTAGGGGTGGGTGAAAATTCATACAACTATACACCAAAAAGAACAGATCTCACAATATATAAACTATACTTTAATAAAGTTGATTTTAAAAATTCAAAGTAATGATTCACATAATTGTTTCCTAGAATTGCATTTTGCTATGTTATTTTAAAATTTATATTATATAACATATATAATATATGTATATATATAAAATTTATATATATGTTAGAAGAACTATATTGGTTTTTTTGCATTATAACCTGCATATACTATATAAGAGGCCAAGACATGGTGAAAAATTAATTCTTTAATATCATTCTATGGAACAATGTATTAAATGCAATAATTTTATATTTTATTTATAAAACCTCAAGCATGATAATTGCCTCAATTAAGAACATGTTTTAATATAAATGAATGACCTGAATAAAATAAGCACCTGTGAAACAAAGTGGGAACATTTTTTATATTCCAATCTAATTAGCTCATTCTTCCACCTTAGGTTTTTCCTCTTGTTATCTTCTGAGCTAGTGCCTTTGCTTCTGTTTTTAATTGTTTGTCTAAGCAATAAATACATTGTTATTTACCATATGTATATAAATATATCCTGTATATTATATGGAAGGTTGAATGGGAGGAGATATGATAAACATTTTTGAATGAAGACTATATTTAGAAATGCTTAAACATTCTAGTAAAGAAATATTCTGATTAAGACTAAATAGCTACAATGATGTTTTTTATAATTTTTAAATTTCAAATTATAAGAAACCACAGGCATTTTTTGTGGTTTCAGAGAAATCATTCATCATCCTTTCATACTAAATAGCAAAATCCAAATTCATCTTCTAGGGTGGATCTTCAGATGTTTATCATTCAAACACATTCATCATTGTCTTCCTTCCATGGGAGAAGCTATTGCTGTGGATCTATGACGTTTTATAGTTTTAAGACTATACATGAACAAACAAGTAATATAATCAAGAATAAGAATCAAACCTTTAAAAGAAAATGAATCCAAAAGGTAAACCTGAATATCAGTATACATACAGAGAAGTCTTCCTAGTAGCAGCATACATTAACTTGATGGGTTGAACTGAATGGTGCAGACATTTGTAAAATTCCCTCATACAAATAAATGTGTTGGTATCCTGGTTTACTACTAATTCACATGGAAATAGCATAAGATTTACAAAGTCAGATAAATAAAGTCAAGAATTGAGGAAGTACTTTCCATACATACATATCTGATGGGAAATGGAAATGTAGCTCAGTAGCAGAGTGCATGCTTGCTTCAATCCCAAGCAACACACACAAATCATTTATATATATATATATTTTATATATATTATACACACACACACACACACACACACATGTTCTCTTCCAGATTCTGTGTTGGAACTACTACATATAGTGATTAAGATTACACATACACACACACATGATGGATCAAGAATCACTGACGTAAGTTTAGAGGTTGCCCTCCCTCCACTCACTAAAGTGAAGGCTTTGCTGCCTGCTTAATCCCCATCACACAACTCTTAAAATGTACAAATTTTCCATGTTGTGGAGAAAGTTAAAAGATCAATTCATGTAATAATAAATGTGAGGGACAGAAAAACCACAACAAAACACGCAGGAATTTGAGTTGACTGATGGATTTGAGGTAAGGAATGGCTACCAAAAATTGCAATGCAATCTTGGTGACCAGAGGGAAGAAGGTGAGAACCCATTGTACCTAGAATTGGTGTAACCACTGCATGTGGAGTCCAGTTCTTCATGTCGTATTTTAAGAGAGACACTGAGGAACTTGTTTGAATGATGGATATCTGCTAGACCATCATGGAAGATGGGATTTAGCACCAGGATGGTAAGAATACTTTTGACTTAAAAAGGTAGATGCTGTCTAAACATAGAACGGGTTGCTTTGTGAGATGTATTTCTAATAATTGGTATTTTAAAATATCAAAGACTATGCAATACATTACAAAATTACAGATAGTAATGATAATAATACAAAGATCCTCCCTCAGAAAATTTCTTCCACAGCCATACTCCCCCAGGTACTAGTAATTGTTGTGTTAGAAGTACTATATAAAGTGATCATCTCTTATCAGGGAAAGGATACAAATGAGCTTCTGTAATTTCTTCCAATTCAAATGGTTAATGCATTTTATTATTTCTTTAGTGAAGAGACTTGATATACCTTAATAGGTTACAGGTATATTATTAGCATTTTTTCAATATACCAATCAAAGCAAAAACTAAGAATTGACTGATTGTCAAAGGAATACATTAGCTTTTCATTTCTTTCCTTTTCAATTTTTTCCCAAACATTTTAGAGCTATTAAAAAATAAAAATAAAGGGGCTGGGTAGAGTGGTAGTGTGCTTGCCTGGCGCATGTGAGGCATGGGTTCATACCTCAGCACCACATAAAAATGAAATAAAGATATTGTGTTCACCTACAACTAAAAATTAAATATTAAAATAAATAAATAAAAATAAAGATGTTCCACTTAAAAACCATGTGTCCAGCTGCACTGGTTTACTTAGTATGAACAATAGCTAGTGTGCAGGAAATTTATTTGCATGTTAATTAACTTTGGGGGAATGAGACCTGGTTTACTCTAAGATTATATAATGTCTTTCCAAAAAAGGAACAAAGCCAAAGTTTGGGGAAATGACAGAATTTAATTACTGTTTCCATGATTTCAAGGGGAATTCATCGACCATATCTTACATAAATGACTGATGCATTTTAATCAAAAGGAACCATGAACTTAATCAGTCTGCTTTGATAAGATGGTGTAGACTGTCACTGAATATCAAATAAAGTCTCTATGGCATAGAATAGCTAATAAAACAATAGGAATATTAACATTGATGATAGTATTTGTAAAATAGAACATCTATATTAAAGGTGAGATGTGCTGCAACAGTTTTTCAATTTGTCTGATTTAAAGATTGTATTTTAATTTTTGAACAGTTGCTATTTTGCAGTAGCAATATAACGTTACACACACATGTCATAATCAGTTTAGAATTAGATAGACAAATAGTCTAATTTCAATCTAGTATCCACTGTGCAACATTTAACCTAATCTAAGGTTATTTCTTCATTAATTTTGATTGAGGTTAAATACATACACCATTGGGTAGTTGTGAGAATTCAAGTAGATAAGTCATGCATGTGAAATACTTGGTTAAGAATCTAACCCTTTGTAAAGTCTCAATGATGGAGAATTTATAAAGCATTTGTACAATAACATTTTATGTTGAGACATTGAGGCCCATTTGTATTACTGTCAACACTCTTTCCTCATTCCTGCCAAACTAAATTAGCTTTGGATTTGTGTGCATATAAATGAAAGGTAAGAGAAGAAACAGTCATTGCTGAATGCCTTTAAAATTGAGATCACTTCTAGCTAATTGCAGATGTTCACCATAGGGAGTGGTGTTGGGATTGCATGAGAATTAGAGGATCTTCCCCAATAACTCTAAGAGAATCTTCTCATTCCACCGGGTTGTAAAAGATAAAGAATGTTAGCTCATGGGCTAGGAGCAGTACATAGTCTTAAACCATTCGTTAGCACCAATTTGGGTTACAAGCAGTGCCAAGAAGTTCAGTGAGTTTGACTAATTTTTGCTACAAGCAAGATATCAGCAAGCCAAAAGATAAAACTCACAGGATTGGGGAGGGAATGGGTAAAATATTGATAACTATCCCACTGGCCTTACTGTTGCTTTGTTAAGCTTTAAATAACACAAAAATATTGTTTGCAATTTTATTCCTTGTGACTTCACAAATACATTTTAGATGTGGCTGAGGAGTTACACGACCTTAGGTTGTTTGTGAAGAAAAACCCCAAACCAAATAAATTATTACAGGTCCTAACATTTTAGCCTCACTGGACTCTAAAGGTCTATATGATGCACTCACCATTCTCTCCCTTGGAAATATGTCACCCCTCTGTTTCCTCTCTGTCTTGTTCATCTTTCTAGAGGCACTCCAAATGCTACTCCTTCTGTCTAGCCTTCCCTGCTTCACTGAAACTTTGAAACAGTTGACTGCTGTTGATGCTTTGGAAGTGTGTGCTGTTATCATAATACAGAGACATCTGTTTATCTATTCTTTTCCTCCTGGATATCACATATCACATTTTCATTGAAGAATCACAAGTATATAAATCTACAGATAGAGGAAGAAGGAAGCACAAGCCTTCAAAGAGAGATTCAAAGTCATATCCTGGTTGTATCTCTATAACCTGGGAGGATTTAATCAAATTTTCTGTGTTTATTCATCATTTGCAGGAGGATAAAGACCATTGAACATCCAGGTTGTTGTTTTGAGGAGTAATCATAAAAAACATCAAGTGATTGCTGTAGTATTTGGTAAAGACAATTATCTTTTAAAAAGTCAGTTATTATTATGATTAATGTCAATAACTCAAATGTGAAGTACTATGTGATACATATTTTAGCAGGAAAAAAAAACAAAATGCTGAAAGAAAACAGTGTAAAAAAGTAATTTTGATTGAGATGCAAGGGGTGTGAAGCCTGTCATTTAAGAATTAAAAAATGATTTGTAAATTGACTTAAATTTCCAGACTTGTAGAAAATTGAACTGGGAGTTAAAATCTAAATAAAAGTCTAAATAGCTAGGAGGAGCTTTTCCATTTTATGGATTTTAGACTTTTCCTACACGTGTAAAAGAATAATCTGAGCTAAAACATCAAAAAAAGCCTATATGATTGCTAGTGTAGTATCACTTTATGAATGAATACAGTCATAAAATACAAGTCAAGGGCCAGGGGAAAGAAAAGAGAAATTAAAGCATTCTTAAACAAAGACAGTATTTCATCTTAATCTATAGCTTTATATATCTCTTTAGTGATTATTCTGTTGCATTAGATAAGACAAGAAAATATAAATGGTAAAAGCCCACCCACAACCAGTGAGGTGCTTTCCCACAAGAGGACTATAAATTCTTTACACATAAAAACCTTAGAACAAATATTCTTTAAAAGAACACAATATGCACACACATACACATATATAAGAAGGAAGATGGCATAAATACAAGAAATTTTCACCTTCTGTAAATCTATGCTTACTGAACTTTACCCCCAAACCATCTGCACAGGAAAGGGTATAACAGCATGACTTAGATTTGCCTATTAGAAGGGTACTAAAAATTCTAAAAGAAGTTTTAATGAAGTAGTCAAAAAGAGATTAACAGATGATTGAGTAAATAACATATTGACACAAAATATAGTATAAAAAGGAAATTCTTTGGAGACATTTTATAGTGAAGGATAGAATAGCAAGGGAACACTGTAGTCAAATAAAATTATTTTCTTCAATGGGTTGATTTAAGAATATAAATATTTGTAGATTGAATGGGAGATAATCAGTCTAAAATATGATGATATGGTTGAAGAGAAATATATGAGATTAATATTTTGATGGGAAAAGTCCATGGAGAAATAAGAGCAGCTAAATTCAAGTGGACAGGAGAAAGGGATCTGAAAAAGGTTAAGGATATATTTGCCTCTGAGTCAAGAGAGAGGTAGGAAGGAGTGAATTCTGAGAAGTATTTTGTGAGAAAAGAAAGTATAATCATGCAGATGGTTAAAAGACCTTAATGATAATATTTTTAGCTGAGAATTAAGTGAGTGATTAGATGCATGAAAGAAAGGCCCATTGTTAAGTTGGCCAGTAGCCCTTGAGAATAAGAAGTACAGTAGAGATGATTAAAGTACTGAGGTAAACTGGACTTAAAGAAAAGCCCATCAGCACAGAAAAAGGATTTCTGATGACATTATGAAGGGGCAGGCACTGTGGGGTTTACTAAACAATGAGATGTGGCCCGTCCTGGAAGAACATTAGGGGACAGGCAGCCTGGCCAGAGAGGGTAACCTGGGGAAATATTAAATTAACAAAACCTGACAGAGTGGACAAAGGAGGAGAACTGAGAGACACAGGAATTTTGAGTTCACAATGGGACTGGGAAACACATACACCACCACCACAACCACACATGCACACACACAAACACACACACGTGTACCCCAGGATCAGCATAGTGGGGTGTAAGAGGTGGATTCAATTGATTTAATGCTAGAAATCACAGCATCTAAAAAGTACTTAGGTGATCATTAAAATATAAAATATATGTCTGGCTAGTTAAATCATCTATAGTGACAGGGTAAAAAGCAGTGGGGAAAGAAAGACCCACGTGACAAGATAGTGACTAAAAATGAAAAAGATCACAGAGAGTTAGCAGATCAGTTGTGACTCGCAAAGGGGGAACAAGTCAAGGTGAAGAGGGTAAGAGGACTAACAAGGGCTTCCCCTCAGTCTAAGGGTCAGCACCGAGTGGCCTGCCTGGCACAGGTTAGAACTCAGAACAAATCTGTTACACTGACCTAGTAACATAGGTTCTCTCTTTGAAACTACAGAATTCAATTGCACTAGAAGTTTTCACATGTCTTCCATCTCTCTGAAACCAAGTAAAATGAGGAAAATGACCCAGAACCTAGAAGAGCTTTCACCTTCAGCAAGAATTAAATGTGTTTGGAAATAAAAATGAAGTATATAAAGAAAATAGTTGGAAGTCAGTTGATGAACAACACATATAACATAAATAACTGGAATGCCTTATGTGTGAAATAAAAAATCAACAGAGACCTGAGAGAAACAGGATTTCAATAACTTAAAATGGCAACATGAAACACAGCAAGGTTGTGAAGACTGATAAAAAGATGTTGGTGAGGTATGATGCAAACAGGACAGGCTTGAGGAAGCCATTAATACATGGAATATGAAAATAGTTAAATCTATTTACTAATGCTCATCATCATCTACCATGTGGACTTTCCTATTAATTACAGTATATTTACTGTATAAAAGAAAACTTGTTTTCCAGAATTTTATTTAAATGACTCAGATTCTAAACCTGTACTATCAGGTGTCTGGATTATTAAAACTACAATTTTTCAACCCAGCTCTACATTTTGAAATCCATCTTTCCATTTACAATGAATATAAGTAAATATGTTGCCTCCCCTTTAAGAATAAGCCAGGTTATAAAGAATTTAGGATTCAGGCATTACAACACATCCTGACAGGCATTGACAACGTTTCAGGTACAATACCTGCTAAATGAAAAATATGAAATTCAGCAAGACCTTGTTAATCATCTCATTTGATGGAAATTTATTCATCCAACACTCTCAAGAAAGAAGGTCCTTTTTCTCTGAAATATTAAAATAGGTAAAAAGGGTTTATGATATCTAGCATAAAGGTCTAGTTAGGCCTTCCATTTATCAAAATGTGCTTCACCCTCCATGATCCTAAGAAAAAAGTGAAACTCTGCAAGTATTATCAATAATAATGGTGGAAGCTTAAAAATTCATAATCGTGTATTCTTTAGCTAAGGATTGATTTATGATTGGAACAGGCCATAAGGGTGATAAAAGAATTTCATAAGGATAGAAACACCTGAGTCCAGGTTTATTTGCTCAGACTTAACATAAGGGTCTAATTGTGATATATAATTTAGTCATCTCATATGCATATCATATTTCATAGAGATATTTGTTAATAAA
The DNA here is from genome assembly GCF_001458135.2 of Marmota marmota marmota. Taxonomy (NCBI): domain Eukaryota; kingdom Metazoa; phylum Chordata; class Mammalia; order Rodentia; family Sciuridae; genus Marmota; species Marmota marmota. The sequence goes on from NW_025999842.1 coordinate 45,383,665, forward strand.
TGATTGTGATATATTCATAATTTACAATTGAGATACTGTATATTGATGAAAGAGATAATTCAACTCATAATGAATTTATAACAATCATGGATCTCTTTTGAAAAATAGAGCTTCAGAATGCCAATAGCAAAAAGCATTAGGGGAATAAAAAGGGAGAAATTGAGTAAAATTTATTTATTTATTTTCATTTTTATTTATTTATTTTTGTGTGTGTGGTTCTGTGCACAAGATTCAGGACCACACCCATGCAGGTCAAATGTTTTACAACTAACTGAGCTACATTATCAGCCCTAAAATTAAATTTTAATTATATCGATCATGAGCATTTCTAAGAGATATCTACAAAAAAATAATCACTCAGCAGAATTTATTCATATAATAACAAGAAAGGTTTAATGATAGTAATCTACCAAAGTTTAAGGGAGAATTCCTTCTAACACAATCTACACATGTCTATAAAATAAAAATCAAATTGACTTGATTAATGAAGGAAAGTTTTTAAAAATTTCAAGAAGGCACAAATTGAACTATCTCATTTTGTGACCACAATGCAATGTAAATAACTAAAAGCAACTGAATTTGTGTGTGTGTTAGGGGGACTCATATATGGAAGTACTTCAACAAAGAGGAAATAAAAATATAAATAGAGACAGTTTTGAAAGTAATGAAAAGGATACCCGATTTCAGCTATTCTAGAATGCCATTATTTGTAACATGGATAGTAATATGAGATGAAAATACAACTACATGAACAAAATTATATTTAATTTTATGATTATTATAGAAAATATTAAACATAGAAAGACAGAATGGTATAACACTCATATACCTAGTTTCAATAATTATTTGTTTATTCATTCCAATCAGGATCTAAACTATGTTCACATATTGTATTTGGCTGATATGACATTTACGTCCCATTTAATTTATAAATTCTCTCTTTTTGTCTCACTGTGTCCTTCCATTCTCCCTCTTTCATTGCACTTTTGTGACAAAAGAAGCAGGATTACTTATCCTAGCTTTGTAGATGCTTAGTATTATTTACACATATCAAAATTCCAAGAATTTTCTTTATATTGATGGTTAGTTATAGATCCTTGATCAGATTTAGGACTTAATTTTTCCAAGAATATTTCATTCTTATAAGAGGCACAGAATATTCACTGGTCTTTCTTTCAGAATCTTAACAGCCATTAATGATTACCAACTAAACTTATTTTCAAGTTACAAAGAGAAAATATAATTCCATCATTTCTTCCTTAATCATTAGTTGGAATAATTCCAAATTGGGATTATTTTTCTCTGAAATATTAAAGTAGGTAAAAAGGGCCTCTGTCTTCTACTATTTCTTTACCCTGAATTATAGTAAATTCAGTAAGAGCAGGTTTGATTCTTTCCCTATTATTTGTAACTTTTGATTTCTTAGCATCATCCAAAGATCATCAATGATATAAATTTTGTAAACTATCCTTATAAACTTATTTTAACATATTCGTTTTAATCTCTTGAAGTTATTTGCTTTCTTTCTTCTATTAAACTGTCCTTCCTTTTTTTGTTTCTCAGACTATCTCATTGTTGTCTAGAATGAGTGACTTTAAGGTAGCTCCTCAATCTTTATATAATACTAAATTTTGATTCCTTCCTTATTTTTTTGGTGTTAGAAGATGTTTCAGGCTCCTGTATAATTTGTGGTTCGAATGCAGTATAAGTCATTCTTCCAAAGAGCTACATAAGATTGGATAATTGAAAATTTACTAGATCAGGGATATGTTATTACAAACTGTAAACATGAGGAAGGACCATAAGTGCTGAGGTTGGCATCAGTAAGCGTGGTATTGTGGGCAGCCTATGCATCCCTAAGTTTCTTCATTAGCTCTAAGAACTATAAATTCTGTATTCATGTAATAATTACTATACATTTTTATAAATTAGAATTTTGATTACATTTTTGCTAATGATTTACTATGAGTGCTTATAGTTTGGCACCTAAATATTTTTCTGTAATCTTTGTCAGAGTTGCAATTCCTAGTACAAGCTATTACATCAAAAATCATATCTCAAATAAAAAAGGTGGAATTTCTTAAAAATCAAAATATAAGATGCACAAAAGCTTCCACAAAGATTATCTAGAGAATAGAAAAAAATAAGTGATACTCATTAACAAATAAAGGACAAATGTGATATGGAAGTTATTAGGAAATAATGTTTATTTTTAAAAATGACATAAATATATAGAATTTCCAGGATCTGCTTCTAAATGGTTCTTGATCAACTGTGTATACTTGTGTCTGTATGTGTACATCACACAGAAAAGTTTATCAGAGCAGCAGGTAGCATCCTGGTTAAGTACACACAGCACTGTGGGGGTCAGGCTGCCTGGGTCCTCCTTTTAATAACTGTGCAACCCAGAAAAAATGACCTAACTCTCTTCTCTTTTGGTTTCCTTGCGTTTAAAATGAGTCTAATAATAACTTATCATGTTATTGTGAGAATGTAAATGAGTTAATACAATCCCACAATCATTTATATAAAAATCAGAGAAAATGCTATGAAAATTAGAAGTTTATTCAAATTCTGAACTATGATGAGGCAGTTTATACTTTTAATTATCCTCCCTGCTTTATCTACAGAGGTATTAGCATGTCTGATCACAGGATGTTGCTCTTAAACCCATGGAAAATTATTATGCTTTCATACCTGAGCACAGGCTATTGATTCTCTACAAAATCTCTTTAAACTTCTTGATATTATTGCATCCTTTCAACATCTTCTTTCACTTATGTTTTTTAAAATGGGAAAGATACTTTAAGACTTATAAAGATTACTTATTTCCTAAAACATACATGATATTTTGTCATGATTATATAGATAGTTGTACATTTCATCAGTATTTAAGTGAAGTAAATATATAAAGTACATTAGAGATGACCAAATAAAACAAGAAAACTATTAATGAATGACATGTTTTCAACTGCTAAAGTATCTTGATATTTGTTTTGGCTTTGTATGCAGCTTGTGAGTGGTCAAAAAATATCTACAGCATTTAAATGACTTTATCTCTCTTCCAAAGGCATAAATATTCAAGAAAAATAATTTTAAATCATCCACGATGAAACAACAACTTTTTAAATGAATGGCCTCTCTGTCTCTGTTGTATTGACAAGTTGTGCTTACCCTGGAAAGGGAACAAAGTGCACATTTAATAGTGGAAGGTCAAGGCCACTGAGGAAAGTCTGAATGCTTTAACCATGATACATAGGCATTTTAAAACAAATCACCAGGAGTTAATTTATGTAGAGCTACATAAGCTTCCTGGATTTTATTTCTTATTCTTTTTTCATCCTTCATCTAAAGCCATGTGAAGTACTAGTGTTCTCAAATATGTGACCTTTAAAGTCACTCAAAACATACTTGCCTATGACCACTTCAGGCTTCTTTTCCTCTCTCAAACCTGTATTAAATGATCATTTGTTACAGCTTTTCATTTTTTTCCTCCTCATTTGAATTTTGAAGAATGATTACTTCTTTCTATGCCTCAACCTAAGATTTATACCTATGCTTCTTTTCTATATGTATGTGGAAAATATAATAGTTGACATCAGTATTCCTCAAAGGTAATAATTTTTCAAGTTTTCTCTTAACTCCTCAGGATTAATACACACAAAAAAATCATTTTGAGGTCCAAAATCTTGTGTTTGATTCACTGTATAGCACTCCCTTTAATTGCTGAATAAACATAGGTTAGTCAATGAGACCAAAATTAGTTTTGAGTAAAAAAGACACTACTGAAATGCCTTTCTAAGGTGTGAAAAATTGTAACATTCAGTATAGCATAAAAATAATTTCATGGAAAAAAAGAAGTTTGGATCAGTGAATAAGGAAGAGATCCTAAAACCTCAGTCTTCAGTTTTATCTATGTTAATAATGAAATTGGGTATAATCACAAATAGGTTTGAAACATTTTCTGTTTCAAGATTCAATTGATCCCCTCTCCTCGGTCTATACCCAAAGGACTTACAAACAGCACACTACAGGGACACAGCCACATCAACATTTATAGCAGCACAATTCACAATAGCTAAACTGTGGAACCAACATAGATGCCCTTCAATAGATGAATGGATTAAAAAATGCTGCATATATTCACAGTGAAATATTACTCAGCAATAAAAGAGAATAAAATCATGGCATTTGCAGGTAAATGGATGGAGTTAGAGAAGATAATGCTAAGTGAAGTTAGCCAAATGCCGAATGTTTTCTTTGATATCAGAGGGGGCATGGGGTAATTAATGATGGTGGAATGTGATGATCATTACTATTCGAAGTACAGGTATGAAGACACAAATTGGTATGAATATACTATGTATACAACCAGAGATATCAAAAAGTGTGCCCTATATATGTAATAAGAATTGTAATGATTCTGTTGTCATATATAAATTTTAAAAAAATACATAAAAAAAGATTCAATTGATCATGTTTTTGGTCCAATGAAGTAGACTGAAGTCCCCAGACTAGAACTTTTCACAGGCTACATATAAAAGCTCCAAGTAATTTCCATCATCTTTTGTCTTCTTTCCTTAGGATGAGAGCCTACCAATGAGGTTTATTCCTAACTGCTGTATTTTTGCATAACATGACAAATGTAGATATATTCAGTTACCACAGTTGCTTGGCCACTTGTTGCAGGATAAATTTGTATTTAAGATAAAAAATAAAAGTTGTAAAAATCCTTTTATGGCTTTAACAGAAATTAAGGAATGACAAAGTTTTTGTACTTTCTAAAGTACCAATTTCAAACTCTTGTATTTTAAAAGAAAATGAAAATGACCATAAAAGGAGGTGCATTATCCTTAAAAGTCCACTAGTGCCAATAAAGTCAATTTTTTTTCCCAACAATCTCCTTAAAAAACTACTGCAAAGACATTAAGATAAATGTGAGGTATCAATCATTTCTATGACAATAGGGTGTGATGTCAAAACAGAGGACTGTGGATTTATAGTAGAAATGGGTGGTTTGTGAGTAAATAAAAAATTTAGTATAAGGTCTAAAGAATAGACAAAATAACAGAGACTGTGTTTACTTATATCCTGAGGGATTTTTAAAAATAGTGCAAGTTATATATATTGTTATAAAAGTGTTAAATTTCAATTATGCCCTGATATTTTTTCAAAATTATTCCTATTTGAGAGCATTGGAAAGCTCAAATAATTTCAAAGGTGACAATTATTACTTATGATTTATATTCCTCATACTGTAACAAACTAATATATCATTCATCTTAAGTAAAACAAATGCATACTTATGCAGTAAAAAAGAATAATATTGAAAAACCCAATTTTTTCTCAAGGGGGTAAGTGTGGGTCTTTGGAGAAGACAAAAACATTACTTTTTCTTTTTTAACATTCAGTACATAAACAGGTATACAATATATTTGTGGTTTCAAAATTTCAGGAGGAAAGATTGTAGGGACGGATTCTAAAAAGGATGGGGGGGAATCATTAAAAAAAAAAAACATTTGAGAAACACAAGATACATGTGTACTAACTGAACAAAGAAATATGGAATGATGGGAAGTGCGGAAAAACACAGCCATAGAAAAGTACCCTCAAGAGGAAATAAGCTCTAACTTTTAACACTAGGAGCTACCTTAGTGGGAAAGAGTTGCCATACTTTAGATCCAAAATTTTCTGTTGCCACTATTTTAACTTAGTCATGTTATCTGGCCCTGTCATTTCTCTTTCTTGAACCATGCTTTTTAAAATTTATAATGAAGATGATAACAAAATGTAAGCTCATCCATTTGTTGAATGGAATGCATTGATGCAGGTGAATACTTCTAGAACAATGTCTAATGCATTGAACATAATATTAGTGTGTGTATGTATGTGGTTGATAAATTTATATTGAACATTTGAAACATTGAGCCTATTTAGAATTGAAAAGCTCTTGAAATAATGTTAAAAGATGAATTTAAATGAATTAAGTTAAATATAATATAGACTCCCTAAGCAGTTGGAGTGAGCAAATGAAAAACAAATGAGCTATTGGACAAAGTTTTAGAATGCCTATTATTACAAAATTTTAGGTAAATATACCTCCATCTGTTGAAGATGATTTAAACATTTATGAGCCTTAAGAAGAGAGGCCAGGCCAGATGGTCTTGAATGCTCTTCCACCTCTATTATGTTAACACCTAGCTCAAAATGCCAGATGTTAAAATAAACTACTTTTAGTTTATGAATGCTAGCTCAAAATCATATATTATGGACCTAATGGAAAGAATAGGACTTGTAAAGAACACAATAGCTTATAATTTTGGAAACAATTTTAGCGTATGAAATTCAGTCAAAAATACCAAATGATGCTTGCATTCACAATTTAGAGTACCCTGACTTTCTTGAATGTAAATCAGAAAGAAACAATATTTGATTAATGCATTACTGAAAGTTCATGTTCTACTAACCCTATGTGAATTGTCAGTGTGTATTCCACAGCTCGTTATGATTTATCTTCATCAGCCATAGGCCAAAATTACCAGACTCCAATTACTTTGCTTCCCAGTTTCAAGAGAGAGAGAGAGAGAGAGAAATTATGTCAGTCTACCACAGGAGATGGCTTAAAAATGCCTGAGGTAAAGAAAGTAATCTACTGTTCTCTGACATTCACTGCCTGAAAGTCATTCACATTAACAACCATTCAAACTTGTTTAGTGCAAGCCAATTGCTCCTATTTCCCTCTTGTCAGTCACATTAGCTTCAATTCAAATTTAACTCTTATAAAATTAAAAAAAAATACTATTCTACCAAAGTCTAACAAGGTCATATATGGGTCTTGACAGAACATAATGCTTCAGAATTTATCAACTTTAATATAATAATTTTCAAATTTTGGTTATGAAAAAAAACCAAACTACTCTTTAGAACATATGTTCATTTTCATTCTTTTTTTTTTCCACTCCTAAACCTGGGTGTGAGGATGGGCAGATGAATAAATTTATTAAGATAGAAAGAAAAAATAAAATTATTCACTTATTGAGAAGATAGCAGCAGCAGAAAAAAAGTCCCTAATTTCAACCAAGAGTGTGTCATATTTATGATCATGAGGTAGAGATCAAGTTACATATCAAACTGCATAATATAATCTAATATTCTTTCACTAAGAACTATTAAACTCATAGAACAGACCATTAACTTCCAGACAATTTAGAGCTTACAAGGTTAACATCAGCACTACAAAAATGAAATTGGGCTGACATTTAAGTAACAGCAAGTACCAATACACCATTATACAGCGTAATGAGGATACTAGTTTTGATGTTTATCTCTTATGTTAGACCATAAGAGTTTCAAATTTTATAAGCTGATAAACTATTTTTTATATCCTTTAAGACATAAATCTTACAAGTGTGAATAAAATATATGATATACAATACAACTGCCATTGAACTGAAACTTATATTTTTCCCTGTAATCTTATTCTATTTTATCTCATTTTCTTCCCTGTATTCCTCTGGGTGTTTCTCATCTGTGAAAAAGAAAAAAAAAAAAAAAACTGGGCTTTTTTTTTTTCCTAGGGTTTACTGTGTCATATATAGTGGAAAAGCCAGAACATGGGCATAGGTCATACACTCCCTAAAAAATGTCCTAACAATTTTCACACGCACAGAATGAGCCTGAGGCAAAAGCAATACATCCAAATATATTTAGAGATAATTAATTGTCAAATCCTTGGTGAAAGCTATATTTCAACTCAAGAATGAGCCAAATGCCTCTTTATGTGCTCAATTAATGAAAGAAAAGAGACATACCCACTTAACAATTGACTCTACCTGGAAGAGGTCCATTAGTGGTGAAAATTGGGAAATAAAACAAGTTGCAGAAAGCTACAAATACTGACAAGGTCTGTAGTAAACCCTGCTCAGGGATGGCCATCCAGTCCCCAGGGAGGACAGAGATGGGACTTCAGCACTCAGACTTTTTGCTTTCTGGTTTTGTTCTACATAATTAGCAAAATTGTAGATGCTGATTTATCACTGAGTAAAGTACTGCTCTTAAAATTACCTGAGATTATCAAAACAAAACCTACTGACTATTAAGGAATAAAAACTTCTTATATTTCTATGCCATCACTTATTAGAACAAAATGCAGTTTCATTCTACCTTTTCTTCACTGTGAAGTTTTGAATCTCTTTGGATGGGATGGCCTTTAAAAAGTTACAAATTCTTCTTTTCCTTATGATATTGGCTATATATTAATCCATATAAATTAGACTATGTTGTGAGTTAAGTATAGCTGCATAAAAAAATGTTTCTCAGTTTCCTATGTAACTTTATGTTTGATGACAGATCAAATTGGAAGAGGTATAGCCACAGGAGGAACAGAAAGAAAATTATAAACAAGTTAAAGTAGCATACCTCCTGGAGAATGCATTTTACACTTTATGTCATGGTTCTCTTGGATAGACTATTGAGGTCTAGTCCCAAGGGAGGAAAGTTTAAAAATTCACAAAATAAAGAAACAAAAATATGACACCCAAAATCACTTATTATTGATTGAAGTCAATAAATTTTAATTTAAATATGTGATGTATTACTAAATGTATTACTTTATTAGTGTATTAAACAGAAGCAAGTTGAATAACTACTATAATTTGAAAGCAAACAAGAATAAGATAAATGGTATTACAAGCTATCTGCAACATTTATAACATGATATAAATCAGTGATGTTTCTTAGAGACAAAGTCATGGGTACTACTAACACAATTGTAGTTTACATACAAGTTACAAAGAAAGGAAATGTTAATTTGGAACTAGAGATTAGTGGAAGAAAGAAAATTTTTCTTTCTTTTTTAATGTGCTGGTTCTCCAGTGGCCTAAATTCACTCAAGGACATACAATTTAAGATTCCCTGTTTTAGAGGGGTACTTTCTAGTCCCCTCCATCACCTTCCCTTGACACAAATCCCTTGTTGCTTCTTTTCTTCTGGTGGATACCCCACAGGTAACTTGATGTCTTTCCTGCCAGTGGTTACCACTGAAGCTACTATATAAACTAACTAACTCTCTCTCTCTCTCTCTCTCTCTCACACACACACACACACACACACACACACTCTCAAACACACACATACACACACACACAAATATTCATATATAGGGCTGGAGTTGTGGCTCAGTGGCAGAGCGCCTACTTTGCATATGTGAGGCACTGGGCTTGATCCTTAGCACCACATAAAAATAAATAAACAAAATAAAGATATTGTGTCCATTTATAACTAAAAAAATTAAAAATTCATATATAAAGTTATTTGAAAGGGAACATTAATGGTGAGTCAAAGAGGAAATACTTTAACACAATAATTGTTCAAATCCAGAGGTATAGCACACATGGAAAAATATGTGTATTCTTCAATAAAGCATGAGCCATAATTCTTGATCTCAGAAGTTATAACCTTCTGCTTATTTTCAGACACATTCTTCATAAAAGAAAACCTTCACCCCTGGTTATACTGGATTACTAATAGCTTCCTATTTTATGTGTGCTTTGTATATGAAATTACTAATAAGTTGACTCAACTGTTCTCCTATAGTTTATTTTGTTCAACCTTTAAATCACCAACTTTTCTAACTTAGGATAAAAAACAACATGCATCTGCTCCAATACCATGAATATCTCCATCTTTAAAAAGTTCTTATGAAATATAGTACTAGTCTTAAGCCAATTTCTACTTTTTGATTTTTTTGCTGAAATAAACTGGTTTGCTAATGTACATATATAATGAATACAGCTTTAAAAAGGCTTACAATTTTGAAAAAAACAGGTGGAGTTGGGGGAAGATTCAAAACATTTAACAAATTGTTGGGTGTGGGAGGAAGGCCACAGAACAGGAACATTTGGAAAATGGCAGAGAACATATAGAAAAATGAAATTAACTGAAGAAAAACTGGGAAAAATTCAAGTGTTTTCTACATTTGGAAACACATTTCAGACAAGGAAGATTTTCTAAACTTTCACACGAAAAGTTCAAAGAGTGGAGGATAGAAAAAAGAAATGATCAACATTGATTTGGCAGAATTCACTTATGAAGGAAATATCAAAATCCAGTAAGAAAATGAGATATGAAAACTTTGAGTAATTAGGTAAATAAAGATAATTGAGAATATAAAATCAGTTGTACACTCAAATTTCAGTTTTACACTTATACTGCCCAGAGTTAAAGTCTCACAATATAAAATTCAAGTGAAGACATTTAGCAATTGGGACTGTAATAGAGGAGACCATTAACAAATATGACACTTTGGGTTAGAGTTTCATAATTTCTAATAAAAAGTGAAATGGATATACCATATCACATTATCATTCTAATTTTATGTATATATATTGTGTGTATATATATGTATGTATGTGTGTGTGTGTGTTGTGTTCTTTTTTTTAATTTCTTTTTGGTACCTGATATTGAACTCAGGGGCACTCAACCATTGAGCCACATCCCAGCCCTATTTTATATTTTATTTAGAGACAGGATCTTACCGAGTTGCTTAGCACCTCACTATTGCTGAAGCTGGCTTTGAACTTGTGATCCTCCTGCCTCATCCTCTAGAACCCCTGGGATTACAGGTGTGTGCCACCACACCCAGACAGATACATGTTTTTAAAAAGACATTATGTGGGCTGGGGTTGTGGCTCAGTGGTAGAGCGCTTGACTAGCATGTGTGAGGCACTGGCTTCTCAGCACCGCATTCAACGTCTAAAAAAATATTAGAGAAAAGCAATATCAATAAGAATGTGCACAATAACATTATTGTGTTTGGAAGAATCTAGAAATAATTTAAGGTTCATCAATAAAAGAATGAAAGCTAAATGGCAATTCATAGAGAATTTTAGACACAAAATTAGTAAACTTAATTTATGTTTCTACATGATAAATATATGAAAAACTAAAATCTAAAATTTAAATAGATAGGCCATTTTATATACTTAATACATTTTTTTCTTCTTTTTCCTTATTCATATGCTTTAAACTTTCAAACCAATGATAATGCATTGGAAAAATCAGTGCATTAGAAACTTAAGAAGCCCTAACAATTAGCATATATATACAAATATAGATGTGTGTGTATATATAAATATATATGTGAATGTATACAAAGCAGACCAGAAATGTTCAGAATATTAGGTAAAAAATGACTAAAATTTTTCTAACCAATAAAATTATTGTTTTCCCCTCACTGCCTTCACTAAAACAAATTTTCAAATATATCTCTGCTTGGATAAAATTAGTTATAAAATTAATTTATAACTTCACAAAGCACTATGAAAGAATGTTCAGGTATTAATAAAATACTAATGAAACTAAAAGTTAATCTATCTTTTTCATAAAAGTTTATGGAATAAAGCAATTGTAGTTCAATAGGAAAAAGTAGATGGAAAAGTAAAACATACATAGGGGTTGGGGTTGTGGCTCAGTGGTAGAGTGCTTGCCTAGCATGAATGAAGCACTGGGTTCGATCCTCAGCAACACATAAAAACAAAATAAAGTGTCCACCTAAAACTAAAGATACATAAATAAATAAATATTTTTTAAACATACATAAAAAATGCTTCGAACTATTTAGAAGTAGTATTGTGCTATGATTTGAAGTGTTTTCTAAAGACTTATATCTTGATCCCCAATTCAGCAATGTTCAGTTTTAGGGATTTGGGGAAATGTCTATATTATGATTGCATTATGTATTATGTATTCATAGATGAATCCATTGAGGGATTCAAATTTGGTTCAATAATCAGAAAGCCGTAAAAACTATAGGTGGTAGGGCCTAGTTGGAGGAATTACTCACCAGGTTTCTATTGTGGCAGCATATATGTTGACCCCAGCCCCTTCTTCCTCCTTCCCTCCCTCTCCCTCTCCCTCTCTCTCTGTCTCTCACCTGGTTGCCATAAAGTGAGCAGCTTTCATTCACTGTATCCCTTTGCCATGATGTTCTGATTTACAAGGCTCAAAATAATGGAACCAGCTGACCATGGAATGAAATCTCTAAAGCTATAAACCAAAATAAATCCTTCTTCCTCTAACTTGTTTTTTCTTAAGTTTTTTTTTTTTTTTTTTTCTCAAGTATTTTGTCCAAATGACAAAAAAACTGACTAACATACATTGGATATTTATCAAAATTTTGAATGATTTTGGCATTTCTATATCTCTTAGAGAGTATTTCTTTAAGTTTTGATGAGGACAAAGTTACTAAAACTCTGACAAACACATCCTCTCCCTAGCTTTAATATAAACTGCTCATAGGAGATATACCTTTTGGAAACTCAATTTGTTCACAGCCTTAAGACAAAAGAATTTGGTAGCAGTGATTCACGAGGATTGCCTGAAGGATGTGTATCACAGACCTTCCTCAGGACATTCTCTATTTGATTCTTAAATCAAGCCTGGACCCCACAGGGGAGATAGATAAATATATATATATATATATATATATGTTATCCTCTGAATTAAGACAAGTATATTTTTTCAGACATTTTTTTCTTATAAAAACTGTGACTTCTCTAAATAAGTTCATGGATTTTGGAGTCTCATCTGGATTCACATTCCTTATCAACCATTTAGAAGCTGTGTGACTTCAAGAAGGACATTTCACTTCTCTGAGATTCTTTTTGTGGAAATAGAAAGTTTAACAACATCACCAATTTGTAGGGCCTCTGCAACAATTAAAGAAGATAATCCAGTGTCAAACACTGAGCTTAGTTTTTAGAATATCATTGATAAATATTAGCTATTTCTTTTAAGTAAAATAAATACCATAGTTACTAAATAATACAGATTTTGCTTTAAGTTCTAATACATTCAGAATTAAATCTATGGTATCTTCTAATAACATAAGACTATATGACATACAATATTTTTTATACTCATTGTCCACTAAATTTCTTTTAAACCTTAGTATCATTGTTTTTTTTTATTTTCATATCAATTTATTGTTCTTCTGTTAAATCTTGTATATTCTATTAAATTCAAATCATTCTCGACATTAGGAAGGATGTAAATAACAAATACATGGATTAATAACATAAGTTATTTGAATAATGTTTTTTCTTCTGAAAACTTAGCATTGATATTATGTTCTCTGTTACTCAATATCACTTAATTAATATCCTCTCAAAATTACCAGCAAAAAAGCATAGACACTTCTGAATAAAAATATTTAACATTGGGGCTGAGAATGTGGCTCAAGTGGTAACGCGCTCGCCTGGCATGTGCGGGGTTCTGAGTTCGATCCTCAGCACCACATAAAAATAAAATAAAGATGTTGTGTCCACTAAAAAATAAATATTAAAAATCTCTCTCTCTCTCTCTCTCTCTCTCTCTCTCTCTTAACATCCCCCCAAACTGGGAGCAATGATAAAAACCAAAGAACTCTGGAATAAATCTGATGTTTTACTTGAAATATAGCCCATACTATGCCTTATTCATGACTGTAAAAGAAACTCATCTCAACAGCAACAAACTGATATAATTTGGTTGATTAGAAAATCAAAATGGCTCAGAATAGATACATAGCCAAGAAAAAAATAATTTATATTAAATAGTAAAGATCATGTTACCATATCATTTGCTGGCAAGAGCTCGACCAAATGAAATAATCTTAAAACACATGTTTTAAAATGTTATGCCAGAAGTATTTTTGTTTTGTTTTGTTTTTTTATTTGTTTTGTTTTGGGGTACTGGGGATTGAACTCAGGGGCACTTGACCACTGAGACCACTGAGCCATATCTCTTGCTCTATTCTGTATTTTATTTAGAGATGGGTTTTACTGAGTTGCTTCAGGCCTCTCTGAATTGGTGAGGCTGGCTTTGAACTGAGGATCCTGCCATCTCAGCCTCCAGAGCTGCTGGGATTACAGGCAGGCACCTCCATGCCTGACCATGCCAGAAGTTTAATAAGCTAATTATGTTAATATTCACCATGAAAAAAAATCTATAACTCATTTCAAATTGAATACAAAGCACATATTAAATTATTTTTCCACGTTTTTCTATTATCCTTTTTCATTTGACTTATTATGGTATTGACTTTACTTTTAATTCAGTATTTCCAAAATGGCCATATTCCCTCAAGTAGTGTTTAATTCCACTTTGTATTATTTGGTTGCTATGCAAAAGTATTATAGGTTGCACAAACAGGTGAGTTAAAACAAATCCAACTATAAAGAAACAATTCCTAGAAAATGATCAAATACACCGCATGATCAAGCAAACATTTGAATTCTCTTCTATGAAGATTTTAAAAGGTAAGTTTTAAAAGCAGAATAGAAATTATATAAAGTTAACTCATATAATTTTCATGATATACTTATTCATTATAGTCCAATCACATGATAGATGATTCATTTTCTTACATATTACTGATACTCAAATGCTATCCCAAAACTTAATTTAGAACTGATCCTACCTACTGCACCTGACCTAGCACTTTATTGAGTTATATATTAAATAAAGAATTCTGAAAGCACTTACGGTCCCCAAGGGTGTACTATTAAGTAAAAATTGAACTGAATTATATTCTGGGCCAAATATTATCAGTTTTGAAATATTTTAAGAATGTAATCTAAAACAATATTCTCAAAGCAGGGCAACAAAATAGAACTTAATGTGAAAACAGAAAATGGTACTCAGAGGTGAAACCCCTCAAACTAAGTTGTTGAAATAAAAAGACTTTTGGATGAACAGTAAATGATGGAAATGTATTCTCCTTAAAAATATGAGGAAGTAAATCTTACGACATCTCCCAAATAAGTAACAATTTAATTCTTTCATGCATTTTGATAGAAATGAAAGTGAAGAAGGATTTTACTCAAAATAAAACCAGCCCCAAGTGTTGGCAAGTTTGTGGAGAAAAAAATAACCCTTGCGTACTGTGGGTAGAAATGTAAATTGGTGCAGCCATTATAGAAAAAAGTATGGATGCTCCTCAGTTCATAAAAATAGAACTAGCATATGACCCAGAAATTCCTCTTCTGGGTATATACCCAAAGGAAATTGAATCAACACTCCTAAGGGGTTTGCATGTACACTTCAGCAGTATTCACTATAGCAAAGATATGGAAACAAAATCAGTGTCCATCAGTGTATGAATGGGTAAAAATTGTGATAGAATGTGCCTCTGTGTGTGTGTGTATGTACGTATGTATAAATATACATAAATATATATATACACATAAGTATATGTGTATATATATATATATATATATATATATATATATATATATATATACTTTTATTTAATTCATATATGTACAATATTTTTGGAATATATATTTATACACTATACACACACACACACACACACACACACACAGAGAGGGAGAGAGAGAGAAAGAGTGGATCTGCCATTCATGAAAACATAGGCAAACCTGGAGGACATTGGGTTAAGTGACATAAGCCAGATATAGGCAAAACAATGCTTTATGATCTCATTGTATAAAGAAAAAAATCAAATAAATGGAAACAGAGTAGTGCAGGGGTTTTCTTGGGTAAGAAGGGGAAGAAAACAGGGAGAAAGAGGTCAAAGGGTGTAAATTTGCTGTTAGGTAGGGAAAGTCGAGCAATGTAAAGTACAACATGAGAACTACAGTTGATAATATTGCATTAACACTAGAATACTACTTAAAGATAAGGTTTCAGCTGTTCTTACTTTCTCACAGGGATAATTATAGAAGGTGATAAAAATGTTAGCTTGTTGAACTATAGCATTATTTCACCAAGTATACATGTATTAAAATATGTTGTATGCCTTAAATACTTGAGAAATTTTAAAAGAGCCAAGAATAAATATGCGGCTCCAAGAGCATGACTATAAAATCCTCAATTAGACACATTAACAGAAAAATGTATGTATCCTGAACTTAGTGCCCAATGTGAAGCTATAATATTATTAATATTTTTAGTCCTCATATTAATCCTTCATGATAGCTTTATAATTCTATTTCTAAAAATATGGAAACTGAAATGAAAGCTTAATAGTGCTTCATATTAGTTAAAGTCACATGTATTCCTATAAACCAATCTCTTTTTATCTTCTTCCTTGGTAGGAGTTTCATCATGAAAATCATTTTTATCTTTTTTAAATTTTTTTTTTAGTTATAGATGTACACATACCTTAATTTTGTTTATTTATTTTTATGTGCTGCTGATGATTGAACCCATGCATCACACTTGTTAGGCAAGTGCTCTACCTACTGAGCCACAGCTCCAGCCCCTCATTTTTATCTTTATAAATGAAATTACTTAAAATGAAGCTAAGAAATTACAAAATTTCTCATAATATGGTTCCCTGATATCAACAACCATCATGTATTATTTGTTGTTGTTTGTACTGATGATTAAACCCAGGTGTGATTTACTGTTGAGAAACATCCCAGTTTGTTTGTTTGTTTATAGACAGAGACTTCCTGGGTTACATAAGACCTTGCTAAATTGCTGAAGATGGCCTCAGACTTACAATCCTCCTACCTACAACCCCAGATAACTGGGATTATAAGCTTTTACCACTGTGCCTAGCTCATACAGGATATATTTTTACTGTTTCTTCTTCATTCTTTGATTCTGTTACATGACATTATATTTTTATTTCAAATTAAGACTTTCTGTATATAACTTTAATGGCTGCATATTAAATAATGAGATATTACAAAATTTATAAATTAATCCCTTTTGTCAATCCTTTAGTTTCTTTCCAATTTCTACTACTATAAAACCATGTTACTTTAAAAATATGCATTTGTGTCTTATTTTAAGGCTAATAATACAACTGAGATAAAATAAATTGGCATTTTAACAGTAAAGATTATGCCCCTTCAAGAACATTATAAGAATATACTTTGATTTCATTTGAAAAAAATAATGATTAAGTAACTAACAGTGATAAAATAAATGTTGAATCTTAATGAATAAATTTTCTTTTGTTTTATTTGCTTTTTTAGTTAAATGGTATATAGAATATGTACAAACTTTAAAAATGACAATATGGATTTTCTTTAAGTATTACTTGGGCTATGATAGGTAGTATGTTTATTTTTATTAGAAAAATTAAACTTCACACAATAGCCACTAGAAAATCTACAAGGCAGACCCTAAGAACTGCCTACATGACTGCTTCTGAGTAATGGGGATGAGCTAGACCCATCTACATTGTGGCAGTTCACAATAATGACTGGGAAGATATCTACATCACTGTCTTTATATCTAAATTTAATTTATATCAATCCATATCTATAAACCTAACTATAACTATTGCTATACATATACTCAGCACAGGTTAATGTACCAAGAAAGAATAAAATAAAAAAAAAGACTAAAGAGGCAAGTAATTCTTTATAATCGTATTTTCAGGCTTAAAAAACCATTGATTTAGTCTTCAGTTTCTAAAGACAATGTTTCTTAAATCAAATCACTTTATTTAAAACATAAACAGATCTTACCTGGCTTGTAAATTTACCTGAGAAGTGACCTCTTCTTAGGAGCCAGTTTGGGAGTTCACATTTAGATTTCATGGGTCACTTTTTTAAAATTTATTTTTTATTCTAATTTTTACATATGACAGCAGATTGCATTACAACTCATATTACACATAGAAAGCACAATTTTTCATATCTCTGGTTGTACACAAAGTATGTTCACACCATTTGTGTCTTCATACATGTACTTTCGGTAATGATGTCCATCTCCTGAATAATGGGATACTTTTTAAAGTAGCAATTTTGTTACCTTTCATTTCTTCTTTATGAGAGTTTCAGATGTTTTTACTAAGAAGGAAAACTTAAAAATCCAACTAGCCCCAAGCCCTGCATGAATGCATAGGGCATTTTATGAGTAAAAACTCCCAAGTAGAAAATCTTCAAGACAAAAAGTCAGAAGGTTCATATTTCACACCAAACCACGGATTATAAATGACTTTAATAAAACTCATGTTGTAGACACTCTACAATCACTTCTTTTAGAAATAGAGTCCCAGTAACAAAGTAAAATAATACTGCAAAATCATTTAAATTTTTGTATGGGTATGTGTGGACACACATGCAAATACACAATGGAGAAAATAATAAACAAGCAAATACATATTTCCATGGAAATTTTCCTTCAGTTTCAACGTAAGACATATCTTGAGGGTACTGATGTGGTTTATCTATACAGGAACAAATAAATAGAAGGAATCTGAACTCAGGGAAGGAGTGAAGGCAGGTTGGGGCAGGGAAAAGAGAAAGAAATGCAAAGAAAAAGTAACATCTCAAGTAAAATTTTACTTTGCTCAATACAAATAATCAAAGTCATTTCAGCCAGAATGTTACAACCTATTTACACCAGAACTTGGTTTGAGTGACAAAGAATTTTCCAGCCAGAAGTGATGCAGTATTTGTCAAAAAGATTGAATTGCACTTTCATATTAGTACCAAAAAATGATACTGCATGATTATTGCCACAAGCATGAGGTTGTTTAGGGGATAATGTGAGCACCTTAACAGTAGGTAGTAATGGAAAATGTCTAACTCTCTCTCTTTCCTTTCAAGGAAGGCTCTTGTAATATGCCTTGTTATACTGCCAAACCATTTCTCACTCCTAAATCCTTAAATACCACCTGTCCAAGACAAGAATATATTTTTAAACGAAGACATATGCAATAACCCATGCTAAAAATCACAATATAACAAATGCTTGGCTAGTTCTGTAAAAATTAAATATTATGTACAGTTTATAATATAGGAACAGCTCTGTTTCATTGTTCTTCTGTAGGCAGACACATGTTTATTTCTCTATTATTCATAGGCTTCAATGATTTTTATAAAGACTATAATTATACCCTCTTGATTTTTAGAAGAATATTTCTTATTCTGAATTAATTTCTTCATTAGAACAATTTTTGATCTGAAAATGGAGAAAAATACTATCGGTCCATTTTTAACAATATTCATAGATGTATACATGCTTCTGTCAAAAACATAGTTTCACGAGTTTAGCAGAGTTCCAGATTTTTTTAATCTCATAGCAAGTTTCATAACAGCAGTGATATAATTCATTATCTTAAAAGATTATAGAAGGATTGATAAACCAAATTCAATGTATCACTATACTTGGGATCGTAAGTATTTCCCAAAGACTTTGTGGTAAAAGCTTGATCCTGAGTGTGGCACCAAGTGGTGAAACCTTTAAGAGACTGTGGAATGAATCAGACATTCACATATGAACGTAGTGTTAACTCTACATCTTATACAACCACAAAAATGGGACATATTATACATCCAGGCATGTATAATATGTCAAAATACAATCTAATGTTGTATAACTCTCAGGAAAAACAACAACCACAACAAAAAGAGTCAACTCCTATTGAGAAGTCTTTAAGTCATTTGGGGCATGCCCTCAAAGAATACTGTAGGACCTCAGTCTCTTCATCTTCCTCTTTTTCAATTCCTGGCCAATAATCCTGTCCATTCAATCACGGACTGAAACCTCTAAAAAGGAGTTAAAATTAACTACTTTTCTTAAGTTGATTATCTCATGTATTTGTTACAGTAACAAAAAGCTCACTAATACAAATATATTTTGAGAATCTTTTCTAAAACTATATACAACTAAATCAGTAATTTGACTATAGTTTTAGAAAAGGCTTATTGGTTGTTTGCAAAAATTGTAAATGTTGTAACTGAGAGAAAAAAAAAAGGTCAGCTAAGAAAGTGAAAATCAAATTACTTATTCAATATAATTACCATTATATTAAGACTAGGACTGTTCAAGAAATGAATCACTAGAAATTCTCCCCACTTTTTCTTTTTAATAATAGGCAACTATAGAGTCATTTCCTTAAGATGATATTTTACTGCTGTTCTTAGAATAAAATAATTTTGTCTTGCTGACCTACTTTTTATTTTATAAGAATTTCACTAAAAACTGACTGAGAAGAAAACACTTATTTCTGCTCTTCACCGAAATTGAAATAGGTATTTCATTTCCCCTATTTTAGTGGAAATTTTTGGAAAGTCTAAATATTTAGGAAAGTCTAAATATTTAGGTTTGTCCTAGAGGCCTCTGATTTATGGCTTTAAAGAATCAGATTAATTATTATATTTTTTGATCAAAGCACTCCAGTGTAGACTTTGATACAAAATTGAAAAAAAAATGTTATGATTGAATGTTCTAGTGAGGTATCAATGCAACATTGTGTGTCCTGTACCAGTATTCCAAAGAATGAAAATCACACACCAGTGCTACTCTTAATCCTTGGTTCATATGCTCAAGCCCCTCCTAATGGGCATAAGTGGGGTAAAAGGACCCCTTGTATCTTTCAGAAGAAGGACAATGAGAGGTAAAAGAGCAATACTAGAAAGAAGATAGAGATAGACCCAACCACATTAGCTTATTTGCACATATGCTGAGTACTGATTATGAAAACCAGCACTGAACCATATGTTGATTTTGTTCTTAGCACAATGCTCCAAGCTGCCCATTTGAGGTTTGGGGGAACTCATAAAATATACCTATGTATGTCATTAATTGGTTGGGCATGGTGGCACACACCTATAATCCCAGCAACTCTGGAGGCTGAGGGAGGAGGATCGCAAGTTCAAAGCCAGCCCCAGCAATTTAGCAATCCGCTAAGCAACTTAGTGAGACCCTGTCTTTAAATAAAATATAAAAAGGGCTGGGGTGTGACTCAGTGATTAAGCAGCCACTCCCTGCTACCAATGTTGGGGGGGGGGAGTAAACATGCTTAACAATTTTTAAACACAAAATCACAGCTATATATTTTTAAGTTATGGTTATATCATTAAAAGTTTCTGCCTTAATAGTTCATGCAATAAAATAATAATGTGTACAGTATAGTTTCTCCTGGAAAAAAAAGAGTATAATTTCTGATAGTGTCATTGAAAGAAATTTACTTTAATATCCAATTCAGGGGAAAAAAATAGCACACCCATGACTCACACCAGAAATGAAATGTTGAAGGTACTCAAATCTGTATGCCCTACTCTCTGCCCTCTCTATTGAACCACAGACCCAGGGCTATAATTGCCTACACAGGATCTCATTTCTCAATATAAACACAGAAATCTTCCTTCTAAGACTTTCCCCCACTGTTTTACTTTCAAGTTAAAACCGATCGCTAAACCTTAATTTCCAAAGCCAGAATTCCCTTCCAATGTGTCACTAAATTGTACTGATAGTACCTCTCAAATCTCTTTCAACCCTGCCTCCTCATTGGAATTCTTATCTCCACTGCCTCAGTTCAGGCACTGATCAATTTTTGCTTAGACTGAAGTAGCAGACTTCTAATCTCCCTGAAATCTCCTTTCAGTCCTTTTCCTACACTAGCACTGGAGAAAGATTTCTAAAAAAAAAAGCAAATCATTCTAAACAATGTAATAAAAAAATTCAAGTAACTCATTCCTTAAAAAGATCACTTCCTTGAATAAAATATTTTCATTTATTAAGAAACTAAGATGCCAATAGATTAATATGAAGATGGATAGGTGTATAAAAATGGAATATCACATATACAACAAAAGGTACATTATAGTGGGGAATATATGAGTGTTCACTACATAATTCCTTCAGATTTTCTGCATGTTTATGAGCTTTAAATTATTAGGAAAATATTTTAATATAATGGCTTATAATGCAATATGGGCTGATATTAATAAGGATGTTGTCTGTGGCATACAAAATGCTGAGTAAGTACTTTGAATTATATCTAATAGAATGTAAAAAAAATGTATGATACATAAATGATGGTTTTGGTTCTTCCAGAAAAGGGGATAGTGGGGTAGAAAATCCCAAATTTATAGCTCTTGTCACTTCTCATAGTGTAATATGTCACTATAGTTTAAAGATTCTGAAGTCAGAACTGGAAAGAAAAATGAGCTTAATGGCATCCACAGACAGTAAAATAGACATGCGTATGATATTAAAGTCATCAGAAAATTTTGAGTATGTATACCTTTGCTTAAAATATAAATATATTTGTTAAGCTTACATAATTTTTATATAATTTAACAACCAGTAAATTCCTGAAAATTTAACAGTTGATGTTTAGTTTTAGGACAACACTAGTTTGAATGCAAATGTCAAATTGGTCAGGTTCAATTTTTAACCTAAAGAGGTCAAGTCATTTCCCATTAGTAAATATTGGAGTCAGATTTTGAAACTAGAGTTTACTGGCTCCCAAATCTTAACTCAAAACAGCTAACTCTCCTGATCTCCTACTTCTTAAAATCCCACTCATACTTCAGGGCTTCACTGTGCAACCATAGACCACATTGATTATAGCGATCATTGGTTGAATTATTTACCTATATATCTATCTTTGAACCTATAGAGGTAACTCAGCACAGAAATGCACTCAGGGAGCCCTGATTTGTATTTAGGAGCTTGCACTAATGCCAGACACACACATGTGAGGTACTAAGGTCATGGTGCCCTGTACTGTGAGTGTCTAGAAGTCAGAGTCTCCATCCCAGAATACCTAGCAATCTCAATAGTGCCTGACACACAGGTGATTTGTGAAAGAAAACAAGAAAAGGCAATGTAAAGGATATTCTTCACTTTCTTATCAAGCAACTATTTGATAATGATCAGGTCACTTCACTATTGTGTCCAAGTGCCCAAAGTGGCAATTAATAGGGGAGCTGGACTTGATTAATTATACAATATATTCTCCTACTAAAATTGTTTGACTACATACATAGAGTTGCTTAGAAACTAAGTGAACAGTACATGTCAAGAACTTTTTAATCATGAAGAAAGAAAGATACATGTGTGGTCCTCACTGAAGCATGTACAATGGCCAGTTATTTCAAACTGTCAGTGACAGAACAATAGTGAAATCAATTCAAGCACTTACATCCAGTAGAATATTAAGCAGGCATTAAGGATGAGTGAATGTCCTGTAAAAACATTTGAGGTAGCCTGGCATGGTGGCACATGACTGTAATCCCAGCATCTGTGGAGGCTGAAGCAGGAAGATTACAAGTTCAAGGCCAGCCTCAGACTTAGTGAGGCCCTAAGCAATTTATTGACACCCTGTCTCAATAGAAGTTAGGGATGTGGCTCAGTGGAAAAGTGTCTCTGGATTCAATTCCAGCACCAAAACAAACCAGCCAACCATGAGGGGTGAGCTAAGAAAATGGCAAACCAAATAAACAGAAGGTAAAATTGCATATATCTTACACTTACAACTAACAAAATCACCACAGTAAAATAAAATAAAATAATAATAATAGTGCCTTCACAAAAATGATGACAGTTATATAAATGTTATAGTATCATGAGTGGTTTTTAAAAATACTATTTATAAAATTTGTTAAATTGTTGTATTCCAAATAATTTACAAAACAACCTGGGTTTATGGATTCCATGAAGTCTTTATAGAATCTGAGAATTCCAGCAAGGACTCTCCAAGTATAGGGGTAGTCAGTGCACCCCTGTGACATTTTGACATTTTGTCTATCTAAGCAGAGTAGAGTTGATTCTTTTAGTTATCAGACACCTACACAGTGCTCATAAATAAAGTACAAAATTCACTATAAGAGAGATATAGAACATATACGAAAGGAGACATGCTTAAATATTGCCCAGGAATATAATTATTAAGATGGTATAAAATTGCCAAAATAAATGACATACATTTGCCCTTCTTTTGGGAATCTAGTTCATGTTCATGAGTAACATTAGTATAAAAATATGACCTTTAGTATATTGAGTGCAATATAACAAGATAGAACATAGTATCTGTTTAAAGTAATTTAATAGGTAAATATAAAACACATTTCGATTGCTTAATATTCTTTTGTTATGGAGGGATAATACATGGGGTGGAAAATAATGACATAGTCAAAAAAAAGATGGATTATTTAAACTCAACTTTCTGAGATGATTTAGCTGAGGCAATTAAAATGGACATCACTCAATGATTTCTAGGCCACATCATATGTAGTGACAGCTGAATTTGCACAGGTTTTGCCTAGGGTGACATGAAAGGCACGAATTCCTACCATTTGAAGTGCATTTTTTACTGAGTTCATGAAGTACAATATAACATGTACGATTCCAGATTGGAATATGCTCATTATCTCTTTCTTTTTCATATGCTTTTTTTTTTCTTTTGCAGTTTACATAAAGATTGTTGGAGAGGAAAAAAAAAAAGATGGAGGAGTCATGCCTAAGGCAATTATTAGCTATAAAAATGCCCTATCTTGTAGTAAGACAGCAAAGGCTTGAAAGTGCATTCTTATGTTGATGCTCCCATATTCACACTTAGGTTAAGAGTCAAATTAAAAGATGAAAATAATGAGATACATGCATATAATGCCATTTCTTTTCCATCAAGAAATTGCACCAAGTGACCAACACTCACCCCAAATGCTAATTATAATAAATAGTTTGGGACTGAATATGAGTTCAGTCTCCATGATCATTTAGCTGTCCTCCTCCCTGCCAAGCCTGCTCAAAAGCCACCCCCCACTCTCCCCACCCCCTGCCAATCCTGGTTTAGTTTTCTTTCTTATTCCAAAACAAAGATGTCTATCGCAATTCAAAAAAAGGAAGTAAATACAGTGGCAATGGAAGGCAGAGGTAGTTTCTTCCCTGCTTATAAAAGAAGAAAATAAGGAACAAGTCTATATACCATTGTGACCAGTGTGGCACCATTAAAGGAGAGGCAGAAGTTCACAGGCTGGGGGCTCTTGGACATGTTTTCATGTCAGGATCCATAGCTTTCTTATTCTACTTAGATCCTTTTTACACTTCTATGTTGTTATCATTCAAGACATGGTTAATACAGCATTTTACTTTTAAAAACATTTCCATTTCCTGATATTAAATAAAATTCTTAGGACTTGAGGGGAAATTCAGGACATAGCATGAGATGGATGCTGTTATTCAAATCATTTCCACCTGTCAGCTTGATTGCAGTATGCAAAATTCAATAAAAACAATGAAGCCAATGAAAAGAGTACTTAATGATACCATTAACAGACTCAACATGTGGTAAAGTAGTAAGGATAAATAAATATAGTGTCATTTTCACTGGTTACCAAATGCTTTTCTCAACAAATGTATGTCAGATGAGAGAAATTTAAACTGAAAACAACCCAACTCTAGTTAGTAAAGGTAACTACATTTTTACTTAATATATCACCTATACTGAGATGTGCCAGGAACTGAGATGCATGATTAACTCTATGTCCTGCTCCTGAGTTAAAAATGAAAAAAGATAGTAGGCAACATGATTTCATAGCCTCTTAACTTTCTTATGCTGGGAGCCTCTAGATTTATAGAGCCTTAGCAGAATGTACACATGTCAATTACAGTATAATTCAGGCTCACTTTATTCTCACATTTTTAAAATATATTTATTGAAAGAAAAATTTTGATTAGTAGGAAGTATAATATTTTCCCAGAATTTACAGAATTCCTATTTCTCATCTGAAATGAAAGATGCAGTAAAGTGATTATTAGCAATATCTATCTATATTTGTGTTTTCATTTTCTCTGTCTCCAGTTCTTCCTTAGCCCTAACCTATCTTTCACATAGGTGGGATGAACTCTCTAAAAACAAACCTGGTAACATGAGTCACTTTCCTAAAAACAACTGAATAACAGATCAATCATACGAGACCAAGCTGCAGGCTTCCTGCCATCCTCAATTCAACCACAAGCCCAGAGTGAGCCCAAGATCCACAGAATCCACCTATTTTCAGAGCCCCCAAATTATCAGCAATGTTTAAAACTAGAGTAAACATGCTGTTCTCTCTGTTTTGAATTCTATTCACATCTCCTTGCCTTTTATTTTGTTTATGTCTGTCTCTGGTGACCAGTAGGCCTTATGGTCAAGGAATTGCCTGTGTAACACTGGAGACCTGGCACTTAACCCATTACTACTAACAAAGAAAGAGGCCAAGAAAAGGGTTTCTGAATAAACAAATGTTTTTTTTTTTTTTTAAACCTAGATATTTTCTACACAATCTGAAAAATAAAATCAGGTTATTACTTACTAAACAAGGAAAGAAACCTAAATTACAATTTTACTCTTAGATTTTTAAGAATGTTAAAGAACTGTATTCTGTTACTTATGGATTTTTATTTCCAGTTGTCCTGCCTTCAATAATAGTAGTATTGCTTTTTAAAATTCTTGCTCAAAAGCAATAAAGAAAGCATATAAGGCTCTGTGGTAAATCATTTGCCTAGCCTGAGTGAGGCCCTGGGTTCAATTCCCAGCACCGCAAAACAAAACCAAAATTGTACACGCATATGATTATATATAAGTTAATACATTTCAAAGCGTTGATATAATCCTTCAATATAAATCAAGTTGTAAGTCATCCTTATCCTATAAACTAATTCTTACAAAAGCTGTTCATTTTGTTTTAAACTCTAGGCAGAATTTCAATGGATAACGAGTTTTTATGATTGATGACTACCATGTTGCTAATGAAACTGTAGTCAAAAGGCCAAAATTCAGTCACACAGTTTATAGATTTGGAGAATCTAAATATTATTCTGGGTTTTTTTTTACCCTCCATTTTGGATTTAGGACAGAAAAAAAATGCAGTTTTAGTAAATGTTTACATTTAAAAGAAGACACTTTCCTTTTCACTGCTTCATAGACCTACATGTTTCAACTAAAATTTTCCGAGAGCATTGAACTACAATATAAGAGTAGAGAGTAGTTTTCCCAACTGCGTAAATATATTACATTCTGGACACTCTGAACTATTGACCTTCCCTATGAGGGAGATGCTGCTAAAATGTCAGTTAATCATAAAGCAGTTCCACAATAGGCTACCCAGAAGCAGAAGGCAATTTAAAAGAGCAATTTTAACGTGCAATTGCCAAAGTATGCAATGCAGACAATTCCTGATGATGGCATATTTTATTTCTCTTTAATAAGAGAAAGAGAAACTGTATTTTCTTAGCTTCTATACCAGATGGTGTACCCAGAGGAAACAAACACAGTAAAAAAGCAAACATACTTTCTCTGATTGTTCAATGGAGTTTTTGAATTACTTCCCATTTAAGACAACTTCACATTTATGCCATTTTTTAAGATGTATAAAAAGCCTGAAGAAGCATTATGTGAACAACAACATGGGTCAAGCTGTAAACTAACAGCAAAATAATAATACCCCTCAGGTTCATAGAGAAGTCTGAGGCAGGCGTAGGTGGCCTGAGCCACCAGAGGCTGTAATTACCACCTCTCCTAACTTGAGAGACCCTGAAGCAAGTAATTGCACTTACCAAATGATTTTAATGTACTTTAGAAAGTAAACAAAAAATAGCTTTGGTAACCAGGCAGGACATTATCAGAGAAGGACAAAAACACTTTTTTATACTTCTTTAAAAAACTGTTTCAAGTATTTAAGCACAGCATATATTTGATTGTTAAGCACCAATCCACTGTGCTCTCAATAAACAGGAATATGCAAACATTAAACTATGCTTTCTTTGGGAACTAGGTTGACTTGCAGAAGCTATTTTTTAAAAGGTATATGTCTTCTGGATTTTACCTGCTGTCCTTTTAATTTTTTATTCCATACTATTATGAGGGAGGGAAATTACCTGTGTTGGGGTAAGAAGGAAAATAATTAAGGCTTTTAAAGTACTGATAATGGGTTTGAAGCCAGGCTGCCCTGTAGTTTTCCTAACTGTGTAAAGGTATTACAATATAATGAACAAGTATCAACTATGTTGTTTTTCTCCCCAAGTCCTAAATTTAACAAATACAAAAGTAAGACAATAATATATCTAGCTGATAGATTGGTGTGGACATAAAACATCATGATAGATTCATTTCACGTGAATTCCAAAGTCAAATTAATCCACATGTAGCTATAAAAAAGTTTACATTTTCTTTAGAAAATTTAACATTTTATCCATTGTACGCATAAGTAAAATCTTTAAACTGATTTGCTAGAAAAAATATCTATTGATGAATTTCTTCCAAACAATAAGTCATTTACTGTTTCCTAAAATAAAATATTAATGAATTATGTGCATTAAAATGGTATTGTGACAATGATAAGTAAACTAAGTTATTCTTTGGTACTTAGAAATGACAAATACCATTCCTCTGTGATACAGTAAAAAAAATGATAGAAGAATTTCTGCAAGTAGCCATCACTCTCTGTAACTCACAAAGAATCCATGTGAAAATGATTTCACATATATAGCAAAGTATTTATACTTATCTTTAAGGTTTCCTGATGATCTAACATGCATGCTATTAACGCGCATGGCTTCAAAATGATCAACATTTATTCAACTAGATGATATTAATACTAAAACTCAACAATTACAAGGTGAATACACCCAGGTCTAAGTAAAACCAGATGAATTGTACATCTAGTACTCAGTGCCCCTTATAGAAACAGTGGTAACTAGGGCATGAACAATTTAATAGAATTAGATGGCAATTTCCTCCAAAGATTATGTTTGGGATCTCAAAAGGATCATTTCCCCTGATTATGAAGAAATATCCAACTTTTGAAATCGTTATCAAATATCAGCTAACATCATAGTTAGCGTAAGTTGCATTCTATTTTGTTGATATGGAATCCTAGGCTGAGGACAATAGTGTCACTATGAAGTCTAAGTTACGTTAAATTGAAGGGAAATGGATCTTAAAGAGTGGAAACAGATGGACATCATACTTTAATACCGACTTTATATTTGTTACACAATGTTTGTCAAGTATATTCAACTTCTGGTTTTCAAAAATTGTTTAAAAATCATTACCGCATATGCTTCCACGAGCTTTATCTCCTATTCTAATTTTAGAGCAAGATTAGTAGACTTTCCTAATGAATTTTGTAACCATGGCTTCTCTCAAATCTAAAATGCACTTGAAAATCTAGTCTGTAGCACTTACCGCCTCCCCCCACCCCTGCAATATCCTTTATCAGGCACACCTTGTGAAGACATTAATTAACAATAATAAACACATGTGACAAAGATTCATCACATGTAAAAGATGGTCTTAAAAATAAAATTTCTATAGTTGGAAATAAAATGACAAGTGATTGAGCCTAATACCACTTAATTCTATAAAGAGTACACAGACAAAACTTTCCCCAAAGAATCAGATAAAAAGACCGATATGGTTCCAAAGTGTCAAGGCACTTTCTAAGTAGGGAAGTGGCTATGGCATGGAAGATATTTTTACTTTATTCCCTCCCACACAGATGAGGCTATTCTCAGAATAAAGTACCTCAAATCAATTTGCAGTCATTTTTTTTTTACTTATTACAGTTCAATGCACACTCTGAACATAAGCATTCAACAGAGATAAATCAACATTCATTAACATAGTGCTGTCATTCACCTAATAGAGAACAGCGAACTTTAAAACACAGCCTGATTTACCTGCAATCTCTGCAGCTCTCATACCAAAGGCCAATTTCCAATAATTCCTAGCTTAAACAAAAACTATACTATACTAACATACACTGCTCATTTTTAAAGACATTTTGTTCAAAATAAAGGACAAGAAAGCAGATGATTAACAAGCATGGGTAAAAGAAGTGAAGAGGAAGACCACAGAACAGTCAATTATCATTGGTTGGTATAATTTGTATATCCATTATGAAGACTAAGTGCAGTAAAAAGGCAATTTTATTAGAAAACACATAGATGATACCCTCAGTAAACCAGACTCTTGTTCCCCATTTCATTGTCAGCACATTAAATTTGGAATAGTGAAGTACTTTTCAGTTTCCATACTGTTTCCTCTTTTAATGACTTCTGTGACTAGGTGGTGGGGTTTCACTTGCCTCTCCCTGAAAAAGTATATCTAGTACATATAAGAGTAATTTGTAACATGAAGGATGTACCTCTATAGACTATGTAAAAGCCAATTATCAGATTTAAGCTGAGTCATGGAGACCGCCCAGCCTCTTCTGGGTAAAGCTGCTTTGAAAACACCAGAGGCAATTGTGGGTTCAATCACAAATTAGGGGTCTCTTTAGTCTCTAAATCTCAGACTAATGGTTGTCTAGGTATTTTCAATTAATAAACATCTTTAAATAGTTTCAACGAATATATAAAAATGTAGCTAAATTTAAAAACATATATAAATATTTTATGGATATAGCTTTATTGTAGATTAATATTCTTGGTGAGTAGTTCTATAATATTATAGATGTTCAAGAAATAAAAGACATTATATAAACATTTTCATAGATTCTCAGTTTAGGAATTCAATTTTTATGAACTCATAAGATATTAAGGATACATACATTCATGTGCTAACTCTATATTTCAACATAATGCATGATGGATGTAAAATGCCTCTTTAAACTAAACTACAAATTAAACCATTTTTAACAATAAAATATGTAGGGCATGAAAAATGCACTCAAATCACTTAGATTATTAAAATTTTTAGTGGCTTTTAATAGCTAAAAATTCTTCCCACTATAAAAACAGTGTAATAAGGTGTTAGGATATATGATTACATATTATTTTATTTCACTTATTATTCTTTATGTTTTTTTTTTCACATACTATTATTTTCACCAGTCTGTTTCAAGCATGGGGAGAATAATAACAAACATAAAAGGAAACCTTTCTGTTTTTGAGAGATGAGGGTCAGACTGCTGAACTAATTCTCAGCAATAGGATATTGTCAATAGAACAGTTATTTTTCAAAGCATTATCCATACTATATGATATGGTCTCTATGCTGAATATAATATTATTGAGGAAGACCATGTCTACGTGATAAAAAGGGTATAAGCATTTGCTTGAACTAGAAAGGTCTTCCTCTCTCACTAATACTTTCATCCACAGCTATCAGAAATGATTGGTCTACATACACAGAAGGTTCACCAAAATGATCAAGCAAGACTCTAGATTCAAAACAAAATTAGGATTAATAATAAGGAAGCACATACATTGCTTTTATGTCAGCCAAATATGACATAGTCAAGGTAGGTAATTACCTAGTTCACTGGACTTCTTAGAATAGTGTGATATTATATGTCAAGTAATTAAATCATTAAATATTGTATTTGTGTTAGATATCTCATGCTAGATTCCTTCACAGGTAGAATACCCACTATTCAGTCTTACCTGCACATTTGGTTCTGGTGATTAATGGAGGTCCTGGAAGTCCTGTTCCACCTTCCCCAGGTCTTGTAAGTAGTACTCGGATCTCATATTCAGTATCTGGATCCAAATGCCACAATTTATAAGTTGGAGCATTGACTGCATGAGTTTCTGTCCAGGATCCTGATGTCATTCGATATTCCACTTCTTTCAGGATAATGGGACCATCTCCAATGATTGAATTGGCATTCAGTTGAATCAACAAATATGTAGGCCCAACGCCAAGTAGCTGGGGAGGAGCAATAGGTCTTGGTGGTTCTAGGAGAGAAGAGTGTGCTCTGATTAGATAACAATCTGAAACATTAAAATACAGAGACATATTAATGCCTCTTGAAACCCAAAGCCCTATTGAGCGATTTATTTCTTAGTATATGGCAAATATTTAAAAGAAGACCAGAACTGAAGTTGTCTGGCAACTACACTTTTAAAGAGCAAATACTTCGGTGAAGCCTTATGACCATATTGCACATTTTTTTTTTCATCAAAAGCATGTCTTTCCAGGAGATAAAATTTGTAAAGACATAATAAACAAGAGACATAAAGAAAATATTTAGACATGAAAAACTCTCATTAGCTAACAGCAGACCTGATTTTTACTGTTTTATTTCATTTATGAAATATGGCAAAGGGATATTTTATTGTTGTTGTTGTTGTTGTTTTGTTTTCTACTTCTTCAGAGCTCCTATATATGAGATCAGAAGGTAAGCAATGAGGCTGAATATGAAAGTGGATGTCAGGTGCTTAACTGTTCCCATACACCCACATCCCAGAGTGAGAAACTGAAATTTACACCTAGGCAAAAATCACAAATGATTCCGAATCACTGGCCTTTGGGAATAGCATGTGATAAGGCAATGTATCACATATTAAATTCAAATGTCAAAGGTACACTGTAATTTAATTTTGGCTTGCTTATCATTCTTTGCTTCAAAGAAACTTGGAGAAATATCACTTCAATGTCTGAACTGATGGAAATGATGAATGATGTATTGGACCACATTTTACCCCTTTAACAACAAGGCAGGTGAAGTGAAAGACTGACCTTGGAAGGACTCCACAGCCCCAGCCCTGTCTGTAGGGGCTGAGAACTGTAGTTCCACAGAGAACTTTAGGTCATGAAGTCATAATTAGGACACGTGATCAGGTGGGGTTTTCTCTGAACCTTTAGAACAATATTTCTCACATTTTTAAGGGACATTAAAAAACTTTGCAGAAAACTGTTAATAAAGTTGTAATTGCCCCCAAGTTGATTTAACACTTATTTCTAAATGTTAGAACAAATCACATATAAGAGAAACTATGAAATGCAACAACCTAATGCTTTCTCACACTGACCTGACCCGTGCCAGGTAGTAGTGGGCTGGAGATGTAGACACAGGAAATTCAAGGACACACTGCCAGCATCCTTCACACTGTATTTCCTATTTACTGGCATTGCATTCCATAGGAAAACAAAAAAATGCCACGGGGTGGGGGGGAATAAAAGTCCATTGACAGGTTTTACCTTCTTATGCTTGTTTAAATAAATCAAACATTTTTAGTTGGAGCCCAAAGATTACATTTTAATTCTGATGATATAAAATTTACTAGCTTATAAATCCCTGACTTAAAAACATCCTCTTAAAAAAAAAAAAAAAAAAAGATAAGACAAGATGGCCTGGGATCCTACACATAGTAAGATCATTTTCAAGAATCTTCCTTCAAAATTCATAGGACAAATATTAACAAATTACTAACTAATAAGTTGTTCTACATATTGGGTAATACTGTAGGGGAGAAATAATTATAATAAATCAATAAATTCATTATATTACATTGAGAGTTATATAGGAAGCAAACAGCATCCTGTAATAAAGAATAATAGAGGTAATACACTTTTCATCCTATCCAAAATCATTATAAAAATAAAAGTAATCTCCCTTCAATAATCAATGCTCATTAAGTTAATAGCTTTCAAACTAGTTACTGAAAGAATGATATAATCTGGGGCTAACTGTGCTCATGTTTAAAATAAAAATAAAACTTAAGATTGAAAATTACACTATATAAACTGCACATATTTTGAACTACTTCTATTGAAAAGTAGTTAAACATTTGATTTATAAACTTTATCCAAAAATCTATTTCTTATGCTTTACAAATTATTTCAACAATATGTAGTTAACATTGTTTCCTAGGTGAACTATTTCCAATTTCACAAATGAATTCAATGAAATTATTTGCAACAAAAAGTTTAAATAAAACCATAAAATTTTTAATAAAATTCTATTTTTAAATAAAAATAGAATTTTCATTTGTCAGTTAAAGTTCTACATTTCATAGAACGAAATTTCACTCACAAATCCAACAAATTTTATAGAGTTACAGAAAAATTTATAGAGTTACAGAAGTTTTTAGCAGACAAGAAGGAAAAAAAAAGTTAACATATTCTCTAAACCCTAAACTAAATGAAACTGAATAGAGAAATGAACATAATAGAAAAATGCAAATGCCTTCCCAGACTCTCGAAATGCCACACGGATTTAAAGCAGCAGTGTGTATTTTGTGAATAAACTGAGTTGCCACAAATGTGCAATATTTGTTTTTATTCCAGATGGCTCATATACTGACTAATGTAAGTTAAAGTAGGAAACAGTGTTAAATTCATAGCACTGTGCTTCTACCCCAGAGCAGCAATACCTCACTTGCTTTATAGTTCAAAGATGACCTGAAGAGGTCTGATTCTTAACATGATGAATGAACAAAAACAATACACCAAGTGAATTATAAATAACAAACCCTGGTTGACCTACAAATGTATAGGTGCTCTGAAACCTGACCTTATGCGTGTCTATCAATGTTAGATCTTACCCATCAAAACCCTGAACACTCTTGCCATAGGAAACAAGAAGGAAACAAGAGAGAAAAAGATGGAAAGCAGAGAAAGGGAGGGGAAAGCTAGAGCAAAACACATTAGAAACAGGCATAGTATTTCTCCTGTCATTTCAATCTTTAATGAAGTGACATAAAAAGAAAATGAAATTTGAAGTCAGGAGGCCTGGTTTCAAAAAATGCATATGTAATAGTAGGGTAAACTTGAATATACCTTTTAACTTGTATTACATTTTCTTCATTAATGAACTAGGCATTCTTAGAAAAATTTTTAGAGATGACATTTTAAAATATTTGTGACACTAATTTCTTTTTTTTTTTAAATCAGAGCATAGATAAATTTTAAACCAGAAATGAATATCCAACTCTAGTATTATGTGTAAATAAAACAAGTAAGGTTGATGTAGTCAGGATTGTGTTCTGAAGAAAGGCAATAGTTCATTCTGTTCAGTTTTCTATCCCATGTGCTAGGGTCAAGCACAAGATTTGTCTAATAATCAAAGCAAGAGCTCAAATCTGGTACTGTAGCAATATTAAAAGAGGAATATAAGCATATGCATTGATTAACATCATGATTATAAGAAGTGAAACTTACATTAATGAGACTAATATACCACAACACATTAAAATTTTTACGTTGGAGGTAAAAAGTAGACTTATATTAGCATGTGTATTTTGTTTTTAGACCCTGGAGAACAAGGAGATTTATTTATAAAATCTCTATTCATTTCAATAAATTATGCATGAATTTTAATCAGTTGGCAAATGAACAAGTAATTGTTCTGCAGCAATATTAATATTCTTCATAACTTAATACACTATCAGACTCAGAGGTGTGGTGCAAATAAATCCCAGTTGTACACTAGGTATCAACTGAAGCATGCAATCCAAAAATACAAGATAAACTTTGCCAATGTTACCAATTAACTTTCAATTAATGACTTACATTCATTATTCTAGAGCTAACCTATTATAAAATCCCAATTATGTATTCGGCTTGCTTTATTTGTTTTTATATTTCAATTTTTAAATGTGTCTTAAAATCAAGGAAACCATTATGAAAGTATATTCTCATCCAATTATTCCTATTGTAATGGTATTTTACAAACGTGTCACTTATCAAAATTCAGTTAATCAATAAAATGCAAAATCAGTAATAGAAGCCAGGAAGTCAGAAAATGTCAGTAACAAAGTAAATGTCAAGGCAAATAACACTTCTACCACCATCATCCCAGACAGATAAACTGAATGCCTCTCAATACTACCTTCTTCCTAACTGTTTTATTTGGTTGTCAATAAGGCCGAGACATAAAAGTTTCCTAGGATTAACCCTCCCAATATAGAAGGAGACAAAGATCTTAAAAATTACCACAACCTGGTAACTAAAAGAACAAAAATTTATTCTCTTAAAGTTCTTGAAGCCAGAAACTGGAAATCTGTATCACTGGATAGAAATCCAGTGTTAATAGGCCGTACTGTCAGGTAAATATCAATTTCATTCTTCTCCTAACTTCTGGTAACTGCTAGTATTCTTTGTTTTACAATGGAATCCCTCCCATCTCTGCCTTAGTGCTCACACACCTCCTCCCCTGCTGTCTATAGGCAAACCTCCCTCCATCTCTCACATGTGACTGCATTTAGGTCCTGCATAGATAATTCAGAACATACTCACCATTCCAAATCCTTAATATACTAACATCTGCAAAAATTATTTTAACATATAAGATAATATTGTCAAGTACTGTGGATTAGAAACTGATATATTTGGGGGACAATTTTCAGTTTAGCACGTTATGGACTGTGATTTCATCATTCCTTTAAGGAAATAGCTCAGTTCTTTTTCCTACTTTGTGGGAAACTTCTGAGTAGGAAAAAAAACTTCATCAGAGAAAATTCGGTTCAGAGCAGTGAAAAAAATATGAAAGAGCTTAAAAATATATCTGTTATCCTTTTTGTATTTACAATTTATTTGTTGTGAAAAGAAATGAGAATAGAGATGATGACCTTGAAACTGAATGCAAGAGTTAGTGCTTCCTTGCCAAATATAAATTCCTGCAAAACCCACATTAGAATATTTTTGATAAAGACAGATGTCTTCTTATTTATTACTAGTTGTTTAAGTGAATATATCACTACGAGTTGGATTATTCTATTTCTTATTACCCTCTTTATGGTATTTTTATCTAGTTGTGTTTTCTGTTAAACAATAAATTCACTGTTTATGCTTTTTGTTTATTTTTTCTTATTCACCACCTACTGGGTTTTCAAGTAAAGACAAAGGAACATTAAGAAGCTAAAAGAAAGAAATGTGACATCGTCATACCACATAATGCAGGTGTTCCTAAGCTCCCCTACAATAATTTTTAAATTATCCTAAATAGAATAACAGCATAATTTAATGGTACTTGAGTGCTTTGTAAAAATTGAAATAATATCACTGATAAATAGATAAATAATCTTTGCCCAAAATACAAAAATCAAAGCAAGTTTTTCATAATTGGAAACATTTTCTTTGGGCATTTACTATATGACAACATAATTTGCTTTATTTTTGCTTAGATGTTAAAACATAAAATACATATCTGAAAACTTTTAGATTTATTTATCAAGGTTTCTACTGTACCCCAGTTTATGAACTATAACCTAGAAATATTAATGAAGAGAGTGATGTTCTGATGTTCTTTCATGATTTTCACACTGTAATTCTTCTGATACTTAACACTTTCAGTCCTAAAAATTCCTTAGGCAATCAAATACTAACCCATCCATTTTTCTGGCTACTATCTCATAATTTTTACTTATACAATGATATAACCAGAAATGTCTACAAATT
Organism: Marmota marmota marmota; assembly: GCF_001458135.2. Lineage (NCBI taxonomy): Eukaryota > Metazoa > Chordata > Mammalia > Rodentia > Sciuridae > Marmota > Marmota marmota. The sequence goes on from NW_025999842.1 coordinate 45,420,530, forward strand.
TTCTTTCTTATAAATTACTGTTATCATAATTACATATTTATATATTGACATCATGTCAATCCCTTTTTTAAAAAATCTATCAAGCCAACTGATGGATACATTCTCAAATTATAACATTTACATGGCTCAAAATCTTGCACTGGTGGACAAAAGACATAACAAAATGAAGATGTTGACATACCTGAGGCCACTATGCTGGCAATACACTAAGTACGATATTAATCAAGGAGAACTATTACAATTTATTATCATCCTATGAAAATTAAATCGATGTTAGCATATAGTTATGTTTAACTGTGCATATGTATGTAAACTGTGCTCCACTCCGTATACTCATAAGATTCCAAACACATATAACTTCTGAGAAACCATCAAGTTTCATGGTTTCAGATGCCAGTAGGTAAGTTGGTAAGCAAACAGTACATTGTTTATGTGTACCTAAAATTCCATCACTTTTAGTTCCTCTGTAAGCAGGATAGAGCCGAGGTTGAAGAAAGACAGCACAAGCTCTCCTTTAAATGGGGTGCTCATTTATCCAAACAGGCTTGACTAGTACCAACAGGCATTGGTAAATGAGCACTCCAGTACACAGCTGCTCAAAGTCAAGCGAACTGATGTTTTTGGAAAACATTTCATCAATATATATCAGGAAATAAAAATGTGTTTTTAAATCAAAGTTATTCTTCTTCTGGGAATTTGTTATAAGGAACTAATTTAAGAGACCCAAAAAGTTTAATCAAAATATTCAACAATAGCTAATTATAATGTATCTATTCAATAGAATTCCCACAAGCCTTAAGAAGGCACACTGTAAAAATTATTAGTTTTCATTTTAAAAAGTGCAAAACATATTCAATTGTTGTTGGTGGTGGTGGGGGGTACATCACTACCAGAAGAAAACTTTTAGGTTTAGAAAATGTAGCAGAAAAGTTAATACCTGCCTGTTATTGGGGGACTATGAGACCATGAGTGAATTGCTTTTTTCTTTTATTCCTGTAATCTAATAAAATTTGTAATATGCCCATAAAACTTGCTCATAGTTATAGTCACAGTATTTCTTGCACTGCCTGAAAAAAATTTAATGTTATTATAATAGAATAAATGGCTGGCTCAACAATGCCTTAAAAATAAGTTACAGATGCCATAATAAGTACACGTACCTATACAAACTTTATGTAGTCAGTACAAGAAAATATACACAATTTCGGCACAACAATCTTCTTCTGAAGATGGGGATATTTGCATACTTTTGTATTTATTAAATTTACTTTCAGATGCTGAAATCAAGTCCTCAAAAGTGAGATTTACTACCTCCTTCTTTGAACCATGTAGCCAACAAATTGCTCTGACATTGATACACAACACCTATAAAATGTTACTATTTAATTAAAGGAGTTAGTTGACTGGAACAAAAGAACACTTTCTAAGCAATTGCTTAGTGACCAAGTGGCATCAGATGATTTATCCAGCTTATTAAAAGGGGGGGGGGGAGCACAACTACAAACCTAGCAATAATTCTTTTTTTATTTTGGTCAAATCAGATCAATTAAAAAATTTGTAGAATATTTTCATTGAAAAAGTTACCCCCTTATATATTTTAAGTAGTTAAAATATAAATTATAAATCAGGAATGATATATAAGAACATATCATTCTACAAGCATCAAAAAATATACATGTGATATTTTTTGACCAAAAATGTAGTTCAGGGTAGGAAAAAATTCTGATGCTAAATATGCCATTCTTCATATGGAACAACAATTTTGTATCTCAAGTCAGTATCTGATACCTATTCATTTTTTAAACTTCAAGATCTGTAGGATTAGTCTACTTAAACTCTGTGACATGCCTTTTTCCTGCTGCCTAAAGTGCTGAAATAAGAAGAATCAGTTCATCGTTGAAACTGCAAATTTTACATTCTGAGTTTTATATCCTATGCATTACCATGGCATTTTATTCACCTTGATTTGAAAACATTGCTGCAATAACTTTATTACATGCTTCAAATAAAAAGACACAGACAGAACTCTGTTTTTGATCTGTCAGCAGAAACTGAAAACAAGTTGAGGATTACATTTAGAGTATATGAAAAGATAAAGGGATTTTTGAGAAGTAAAATTTATTTGCTTTGCAGTACACAAAATCAAACTACAAGATAATATGGATTTGCATCTCATTTTGTTCAAAACCTACTCTTCCTTATTAATCTCTTTGTAATAATTGGTTCAGAATCATGGGTTATTGTAATAATTTAACAACGTTACAAAAGCCTCTCTATTACAATCCACAAGACAACAAGTCACATATGTTATAATGAAAATTATGGATCCTTTTGCATGAGTCATAACCTCATAAATACAGAAGATTTCTCTATGGTCATTTAATCTCCCATTTAAGCTTTGTCAGAGCTCAAACTGTTCATAACATTTAAGAGAAAGAACATCCAGGTGTTATTCTTAGAATAACAATCAACTCAGTAGTAAAACTAGGAAAGCCCTTCAACTCTGTTTAGTTCCCTGAAGTCTACAGTCATAAACAGGCATTCACATCACTATTTTATCAGTCACATTTATGAGGTAGAAGAATAAAACATATACACGGTTGGATAAAGGAGGAATACACATGCCGGGACAAAGCAGGAGAACTGTGTTTGGCAATAACAATGCATGTCCTGATAATATGTTAAATACACCTAGCTTGTATGACCCAGGCCCTTATGCATTCTAAGGAATTTAGAGTACAATACCATTCATATTCATTTTATGATAGCGCATATTGAGACAAAATGCCTGAATACAGTAAAAAAGAGAGAGAGCAATTAAAAGTCTCTACAATAACATTATGATGTCTTTATATATAAACATTTATACATGCGTATGTAATATTTTATAAATAATAAAGAAAAATATTTAAAATATTTTATATCTTCCACATATTTAAAATAAATACTTTGAATAACTTGATGGGACTAAATTCAAAATTTTCAGAAATTTTAAAACTGTGCAATTAAAAGTTTTTCCCCACACTTAATTATAATCAAAGACACATAAGTTTGCCTACTTGTTCCCTGGGTCTTAACACTCAATTGTAGTGGCTGGTAGTATAATACATAATAAGCATATGTTCTTTATTTATAAATAAACACTTTGTGAACATTCCAAGTCCACTTAAAATATTACGTGGGGTTTTATGTATATGAAGCTACAAACAGATGGCCATTATTTTGCTGTAATGGCAGTCTGGCCACGGAAGCAGGAACCTCTATTTACTACCTCCACTAGTGACCCTGATTTCCAGGCAGGTAAACTGCAAGATTATTGACTCTAAGTTAATCAGTGGAAACTTTAGCTTTTATTTCTTAATGACTCTGGAGGGTACAGAGTAACCACTGGGAGTAGAGGTGGGGAGTTGGGAGCACTGGCATATCCGTTTATGCAACAAATAAAATATTTGTTTTTTATAAAGGAAATGAAATTTTGATGATGTCGTAAAACCATCTGAAGAACACGTCAGTCATTGTGTACATAACGAACTTTATGTGAATACTACTAATTCTAGAGCGTTCATCATTTTAAGTCTCTTTTCAGTTCAAAAAACATAAACCATCAGAGACTTAAAAAATCTTCATAGAAGAAAAATGTGACACAGGCACAGACAAACCAGTGTATATTCATTCCCTATACCATATGATATAAATAGCAGTTGTACAACACTTCTTCAATTTGGGGATTCAAAAAAGCAAAAACACCCAGGTGTTTTATTGGTTGAAATATTCTGGATTAAATAAGGACACAGAGGACATTTAATGAGATACAAGTTCAGGACATGTAGCTGATTCCAGAAAATTGCTTTAAGAGTCATGAAATTTGAATGGAGACCAGAGAACAGACTCTTGTGTGCTTCTACTTGTGCTTCTGAACTAAGAAAATAAGGTTTTGTGTGGTTAAATTGAGCTTACACAGGCATAATGATGAAAACAAAGGACAATGTCACAAAAACAGAGCCCTCATGGTTGTTGCCATAGTAATAGGACTTCTGAATGATCATGTTAATCATTACGAAAGTTTAGATATAGCTCATCCCCTAAGGGTCCATACATTGGAAACGTGGTCTCAGTGTGACAATGTCATGGAGGGAGTAGGACCTCTTAAGAGATTTGACCAATCAGGAGGTTTTAAAGTCATTAGGACATTTCCTTCTGAACAGGTGAAGATAGTTTTCCTGGGGTCTTGAGTTAATTCTCACAAGTGTTGCCATAAAGAGCCAAGACTGGCCCCTCTCTCAGCTCTGGCTTTCTGTCTGGCCATGTGATCTCTCCCCTCTCACATGTAAAACTCCTACAATTTCATCTACCATGACTTGATACAGACAGGGGATCTTGCCAGGGCTATTAGCCTACTTTGGGGACTTTCAGTCCCAAATGGAAGCTAAACAAACCTGTCTTGTTCTTTAAGTACTCAATCTCAGGTAATTCATTACAGGAAAGGAAAACTGACTACACAATCATCTAGTTCTATTAATATTCCTTTTGAGGTCAAATATCTGTCTACATACAATATTCTGAGTACGATCAAAGTTAAAATAACCACATCTAGCTTTATAATCAGATGGAAACAGGAGGTACATAGGAATAATTAGGGACTATTTGATAAAATAGCATTTTTATATTAATGACATTTTAAGGTACTTAATCACATACACAGCTATCTGTGTGAAAAATATTAAATTAATATGACTGCTGAGAGAGCAAAAACACACAAAAAAACTTTAATTTCAATACCTTCAAACACTTCCATTTCTATATCATAATGAGGCATCTAGACATTCAGAATATCAAAATAAGTAATATCATCTAAAACATAAAATATTGGAACAGAGACCTACTTCTGTGATTCATTAGTATACAGAAATGGAGGGTTTCTAGCATACTTAAATAAAGGGTTTTCTAGACCCCAGGTAATGCAATTTGATAGCAAAGGGCTGGGTTTTTCCTTCACAGCTACCACTCCTAAATGACAAGAAACCTCCTTCATCTACTTTGATAAATATCATACCTTTTTAAAAACCAGGATTTGAAATAGCTGGTAACCCAGACTATTCATATGCACTTTACTGTGAACTTCAAATTTCCCATAATTTTCCAACTTTACCCACATCAACTGGAAATTTGCTAGGGGAAAGTATGATAACAAATAATATGTGCTAATATTTTCATGAACACTGAAGATTCTTATAAATGGTACCTCAAAGAGCAGCTGTAAGATGAACAAAGAACTGAGGGAGTAAGCCTACTAGTTTAAACAGTATAAAGAGGAGAGGAAAGTATATTCCTTTGGCATGTGTTTTTGTACAGTGACAGACTAATATAATATGATGGTTGAGAGATCTTTATATTGTAACTGAAGGGTACCATTTTCTACTCCAAAGTCATATCCTTATATTTAAAATGTATACGCCTATGTCTAGGTTTAGGTTTTAAAGTTAGAGTCTGACATTGGGCAAATGTCAAGACAGTCAGTTTTGGAATTAATCACAAAAGTATATTAGATATATCATTTCTGTACAATACAATGGTGTGTTCAAAAAGTAAAGGCACTAATTGGTTTATGGATATTTTTAATCTTCTTTTAAAAGTTATTTTATATTAATGTATACATGCGAATCATGTTAAGGGGATAAAAAATGTACTCATTGTAAATATTTTCCTCCTTTAAAGGCACATGTCAATTTATGTGGTGAAGATGAGGTCAATGCTCAAGACTGTGCTATCCAATCATGGTTTCAGCTAGGAGATATTCAAATTATGAACAGAATGGCCAGGAAAAAAAATACAAGATAGTTTTTGTGACTATCACAATACTATAGATAACATAAAAATTGAAACAGAGGCACGGAATACAAAAATCACCATAGTGATCTGAAAACATGGACATGGATCTTTTCTAGCTCTCCCATTAAGAGGATGGGCCCATGCGCTATCCTCTTCAATCTAAGGGACTTCATACCTGGTTCAACGAACACAGCACAAAGGAAGGAGATGGAATGAGACTTCTCAGGCTAGGTCTTGAGGAGCCACATATGTCTCCACTGTTCAATAAAAACTGAAACCTTTGTTCTTGGAGCCCTGAGACACCACATAAAAACTACAATTTGCTGGAGAAGTTATTCCAGCTTAAGTGCCAGACATATGGATGAAGTCTTAAAAATTCTAGCCTCTAGGAGTTTGAATCGCCTTCATTTATTCATTTTGAGACTTCTCAGCCAAAGATCCAAATATCAGAAGACCCAGGAAAACCATCACTACCACGACTTTCCAAATTTCTGGCCCACAGGAACAGTAAACATTATACAATGGCTAGTCTTATGCCACCAAAGTTAGTTTTTTTTTTTTTTTTTCTCTCCATATTTTACTGTACAGGACTGGAAAAATGGAGTAGTATGTCTTATTAAGACAGGTGAGGATAATCTTCAAGGAAATATCTAATTTTTTTGGGGGGGTGGAAGGTAACTGGGAATTGAACTCAGGACTGCCTACCCATTGGAGTCATATCCCCAGCCTTTTTAAAAATTGCTTAAATTTTGAGAGAGTCTCATTGAGTTGCTTAGGGCCTCGCTAAGTTGCTGAATCTGGCTTTGATCTTGTGATTGTCCTGCCTCAGCCTCTGAAGCCACTGGAATTAAAGGCATATGCCAGAATGCCCAGTTAAGATGTATTGTTTGAAAAATACACTGCCCTTTCATGATCTGTCCCTGCTGACCTGTCCAACTCTATGTCTTGCCACTCTGATTTCCAAATACATGTTCATGTTTAGCAACTGGTATTTTGCCAAGAAATAACTTCTTGTAAAATCAACCCATCTTTACCTTTCACATACTGACTAGAATGGTATTTTCCCATTTATACACTGAATAAAATCACCCAACTTCAAACCTCAGCATTGTCATTAATGCCCCTGAAAACACTTCCTCTCCAGGCTGCTAATAAATGCAGTATTTCTTAAGAGGAGGCTTATCTATATATTTTGTCTCTCTTGACCACATTAAGCTCTTTGAAGGCATGGATTTTAAATTATTTACATTTGAGTTTACATCTTCATATGCTTGACATATTAGTAACCAGTGTTTGCTAAGAGGCGACACTTATGGACAAATGAAAAAATTAACCTAAGCTAATTAAAAATGGAAGGTAGGACCATATCAAGTATTGGTAAGGACACATAACAGTAAGACCTTTCATGTTCAAGTTAGAGTATAAACTGACACAACAAATTGAGAAAATGTTTTGTCATTAGCTAGTAAAACTACTCATAAGCATCCTTATGACCTGGCAATTCCATACACTACAGGCAACAATACGAATAAATTTTAAAAACTTAATTCTGAATAAGAAAAGTTAAATGAATAAATATGAACTATTTAGGATTATATTGACCTAAGTTACTCATTGCGTAACTTTACAATGGTCACCCTGGGGTGGCAGAGTATTAATCATAATGGAGTAAGAAAAATTTTGAGAGAATTAGTAGTATCCATCAAGTATGTGTGTGTGTGTTTAATAAATACTTTTCTATATGCCTATACTATTCTTCAACAATAAATAAAGTAACGAGTCTTGAACTCCTCTGAAAACCCACTTAGACCCCTACCACGAGAAGACTGTTAAGTTCAGGTGGAATCTCATCCTGAGATTTCTAATGCTATTTTACCATTCTGGAAATAAAAATAGAGGCAACAATCTGTTAGAAAAAAAAAGTCAAAGATTTTCATCTGATTTGATCAAAGATGACTGGGCCATAGAAAAACCTACCTTGCTGAGTGCCACTAAGGTGGGTGATTTTAGTATTCATATGAAATTAGAATAAGTGCTGATGGGCATTCGTTACTTACAAGGCACTGTTATTTCAGAAAGAGAATAAGTTATTAAATTCTGATGATTTTTTTCTTTCCAATCTGGGGAGCTCTGAAGTCAAAGAATTTCATCAGGAGGAATAACAGATTAATTTATTTGCTTTTAATAGACTATACTTGTGCCAGCTTCTGCCTAACTTATAGCAAAGCCCTCCTGGGCATGTTGAGATATTGGTTGCATGAGCTCATCAATGTACATGAGTCAGTATTGGTGTATGTGCGCATGTTTATGTCAGTTCATCAGAATATGGGAAAAACATGTATGAAGTCAAATGTCATTTTTTAACTACTCTGAGCTTGATTTAGAAAGGGTTATCTATCTCTTGCTCCTCTACAGAGAACAGGACTAAAAAAAATGGTAGGTTTTAATTATAATGTCACTTGTCAGGGCAAGACAGAGTTAAAAATAATATCCAAGTAATTTAAAGTAAATACATAATCTCTAAAGTTATAAGATAATAATCATAGTAACCTCATATTTAGCATCATTGAAATTTAAGGGTAAGAAAATCTCACACCTCTTATACGTATTCACATTTATTTAAATCTGCACCTCTAGTGGCATTTTTCTTAATACCACTATGTAAGTTTAGTTAGTTCTTGGATAGCCATGAAGAAACTGAAAAGTAAGAGCACCTTTTAAGACCTATGTTCCCTGTGGGGAAAAAAACAGAAATTAATATTTATTAAACTAGATAAGATAAATAGATGTAAATATAGACATAAAACCTCTGTCACTGCACCTGGCACATTGGGTATGTAATATTAATAGGTGCTTCTTTTTACAACTTACACTAAACACTTAGACTCTGTTTCCTGAAATTTACACTAACTAGAAAGAAGAATAAATCATTAGACTATGATCATTATCTCCCATTATATGAATTAGTTACTGAAATAAGCTTTTCATTTGGAGCTATCTTAACTGCTAATAGTTGTTAAAAACAGACATTCAAATAAAAAAGTCAAGAAAGGAACGAGAAGTCCCTAGGGACATGTCCTGCTTATTGACATGTCACATTAAAAAAAAAAAAAAAAAAAAGGCACATTTCAAGATAGCACTTTAATTCCCAGAGGATTATCAGTAATAGAAGCTCAAATAGTATTTTTTCATTTGGGAATAAATATTTAGTGAACAGAAGGTCTATGAACTTCTTGGACCCTCATGAAAAGAAGCCAGATGAGGGAAAGGAATTATAGAATAAGGGACAAAAAATAAATTATAATATGCCATAACTTAAAGACTAGCTCAGATGAAACCTTAAGACCCTATAGATTGTGTATCTTATCCATTTCATTACCAACAAACACAATGACTAACCTATGGTAGCTACTCAAAAATATTAATCTAACCAATGAATATATTAGTTTTTCATGTTTGTAATAAAATAATTTTGTTATTTAGAGTAAACTAAAGAGAAGGACTAGAGAAAAGGTAAAATTGGCTGATATTTAATTTATTTTATATTGATACTTGGGAAACACTGTTTTGTAAAAATCAAAGTAAACACATACATCCAGCAAGAAGATATAAGTCCATTACCCAGCAGAAAGATACAAGGAGGTAATGAGAAAGATATTCATCAAAACCATCTCAATGTATCTGGCCCTATTTCTACACCATTTGATCCAAGCATTGGTAACAATAAAACTCTTTATTTTCAATATAAAAATAAGATTATCATTATTAATTTATAAAACCAACCATAGATAAGTAATATGTTTAAAATACATACAGGAGGAAAAGGCAAGAGAAAATTTAGATATTGGAGAATATTTTGTTAAAATACTATTGTTAGGGGACAGACAGTGAAGATGTTGGGAACATGAAGTTAAGAGAATAATTCTACAAAATGGGTTAACTGAGCTGACCCCATATTCTTTCTTTTCCAAAAAGCAATTTACCTGCAGCACTGCTGGCCTAAGTAGACATGATGTGTCACATTCTTCAGAAAACTACCTGTTAACTGCCAGAGAAATGCAGGCCCAAAATAATGTTAATAAGAGGAACCCAAGTTATCCTGAAGGGGGAGAGTTTTGTGACCAGATCCTGAAACTCAGAGATAAGGACAGTTTCTCCTAACCATAAAATCTGTAAGAATGTATGGTTAAGAATCCAATTAGAACCAGTCAGCATGGGTCAAGGTAACCTAGAGTTGCCATTGCAGTGGGTACTTGACAGTCTGGTATCATCTTGCTGTGAGTCAAAATCAAAAGTGGACATGGGTGGGACTCTCTGGAATCCCCAATAAAACTGGAGCACAGGAGAGGCACATTGTTCCTGTCCTCATTGAGAGCATTCACTCTATCTGTCTTAAGAGTAGCTCCTTACCCTTTTCCAATCCTTTCAATCAACTCTTTCCTGTTACTCTGAGTGACATGTCCGAAATCTTTCTGACTTTATCACAAGAATCGGTTTGAAGGGGTGATATTTATGCTGCCTCACTCACAAGGTCCCAGCTCTGTAACACTGATGAATTTTTGAAGCATCGTAAGAATAGTTTTAGTCTAATACCATAGGTTCAAGATGATGAAAGGTCACTGATATATTGCCAAATGCATTTTTATGAGATAATTTCAATTAGAATTGCTGCAACTATTCCAGCCACAATTTAGACATAGAATCCAATTATCCATTTCATTTTCATTTATACCTCATGGGCTAGATCATTTATCATGTTTCATGATAATGATCAGAAGACACATGGAAAGTGATTTCTGGAGGTAACAAATTACCTACCATATTAGCATAGCTTACAAGTTCCTGTCAACAACTACTATGCATAAATATGAGGTAATTAAATTTACAATGTGCAGGAGTGTTTGATATGCTACTTGCTTCTTTCACAGCTGCCAAAAATCTGTGTTGCTAAATGCAGCAAACCTGTTTGGTTGCAAATCAGGAATCATTACACCCCAAATCTTCAACAGGTAGATGGTATGCTGTGGCTCTAGTTGCTGAAATGTATCTTTCATCATCTGGTATTATTACTTCTAGCCACCAAACCATCCATCATTACTGCTGAGACAGCTTGGAATGATAGCCCTGGACCCTCACATTACTGCTCCTTGAACTCTGTCTCATCCATCTTTTGCATCATTCCTGATTCACAGTTAAGTATCCTCTTCTGGCTGCAAAACCAAGTGTGAACCTGCAATGTCTTTAACCTACAGTGCCTCTCTAATAGTAATTGATTTCTCTTTATCATAAGCCACTGTTCAGAAAAGACTGCCCATGACTGCTGATGCTGAAAGATGATTTTTAAAAGACTTGATGTACAGAATTCCAATAGTTATAGGAAATGCATTTTTTTCTAAGCTGGGCTTCTGGATTGCATTCATATTTCGCTTTGAATATTTATTCATCAAAGTGGGAAACAGAAACACAGTCAAACTCAGACAACTCTCAGTGCACAAGTACACATACCTCAATGAAAATATAGTATGTGACATGTGTATTAAGTCAACATTCAAATGAGAAAATTATTAACCAGAGTTTCAAATATGCTTGATAAAAATCAAAATTTTAAGATACTTAAAACTTTGAAACTGCAAAAAATGCTAATCTGCAAAACAATGCAAAGGAGAAGAACTTAAATTTATATGCAAGAATATAAATGAAAATTGCCTTATAATAGAAGTTCCTCACTCATTCTTCTCCTCTTCACTCATTGCAAAGAGAACCTTCAAAAATGATACGAGTAACACAAGGGTTAGTGTATCATAAACTATCCAAGACTAAAGGTTTTAATTCAGTTCCATCTGAATGCTGGTATAAAAGTTTAATAAATCAAAATGATCAAAATGTTCCCAGTGGCAGGTTGGGATTCAGTTTCCAATTCAAATGCTCTTTAATATATGGCTTCTCTGACATCTTGCATTTTTACCATCCATGTTGAATTCCAAACACCCTACTTTTCATCATTACCATGCATCATCCACTCTGGCCATGGTAACTACTTTTTAGCAATCCTGCACAAAACACAGAAATGTCAAACCCAGTGGGAGTTTTAACATAGGAAATTTATGACAGGTGGGAACTCTTTATCTACCCTTAAGTAAATATTTCAAACCACCTACTGCATTGAGTGGCATTCTTCTGAGTATTGAGAAATGCTGTTGGCCAATAGTCTTAGAAAGAAAACCCCCCTTCTCCCAACCCTTTAAAACATTTTCTGCAAGAAAAAGACAGGTCTAGGAGGATTGTTATCAGGAGCATTCAAATTCTGAATAGCAGAGAAAGTGGTGAAGACTTAGGGAGTTTGCTTTATTCTATAAAATGTTTCACAAAAAACAAGAAAAAATATTTCACTTGACAGCCAGAAATCCACATGAAGCATAAGGAAAACATTTACACATTGTATTCCTTACATACGTTTTTATATGTGGATAATATCAGCATAAAAACACACATTATGTTTAACTATGTTAGGATTTTTTTAAATACTACTTAATTGAATACATATGCTTTTCTCTTAAGCTAAGCAACATGAAAATGTCTGATAGTATTGGCTAAAGGCTATGAAATGGAAGCTAACAAAATACAAAGAATTTCTAAGGAACCATCAATTTATTTTGCACTGAATCCATATTTAATACACTGTGATTTTTTTTAAAAAAGTTACCCTCATGCCTAAAGATTTGAAAACTAGATAGATATCTTCTCACTCCAACTGAGTCTTTACAATTGGAATTCTAATCTATCTTCTTATAAGTCTTCCAATTATTCATAATATCATATATTTCACCTGGAATCCCAGGCTAAAAATCTCAAAAGCTCCTTTGACTTCTTCCCTCCAGACATTCCATAATATCCATAATAATATTTCTGCCATAACCTCTCACCCATGACCAATTCTTTCTACTGTACCTCCCCTTCTCCAGGACTGTTCATCATTTCAAGTTTTTAGGATTGACAGAGACCACTAAACTTACTCCTTAAAAATTAATCATCCTCCAAATCATGTCCCATCCCAGTTTTTCTGAAGTGGATACAAATGCATGTGTAACCAACTCCAATTCCCTCAGAGGTCCTCAAATCAAATGACACAATATACCTATATGTCTTAGACTAGCTAGCATTCAAATTCCTTTGCAAAGTACAATTTCCGATTCATCTCATGTTTGTTCCCTAAAAAACATAGTATAAGAGTCTATATTTAATACTTGTCCAGAAGAACATGTCATTTTCTCTTCTTGTAATGTCTGTTACTTCTTTCAACTGCAACAGTGCAACTATTTATTTTAACTTATTTCAATTGTGCAGATCCTATGCATCCACCACAGGTCAAATGAAACTTCCCTTCCTCCTCAGTGCATCAAAGGCAGTGATGAGGCTGCCCTCCTCCATTCAACACATTAAATACATGCCATTCACATGACATTTATAACTTTGCTTTTGTTTCTTTGATAGCAAACACTTCATTATGTCTTCTGGACTTTGATCATGGCACTGGCTAAAGGGACACTGTTGTGAATAAGCAAAACGGAAATGTCCTTCCTTTCATCAATCTAATAGAGGAATCCAAGTTTCTTTGTTGTTATTTTCTTTCTTGTTTTGTTTTGCTTTTTAAAGGATTGCTGAAGGAGTACTGTAGGCAGAAAAAGCCAAGGTCCTAAGGTAGCAGAGAAGATTAAGAGAGTAAAAGAAAGCGTGTGTTGCTAGAGTTTGGTGAGCAAAGAAAATCCCACAAGGGATTGAAAAAGGCGAGCACAAGTGGAACACACAGAGCCCTCAGATTGTGATGACACATCTGGAATGCAGTGCATAAGCAGGGACCCAGCAGAGCCACAGAGAGCATGTTCTGACTTATTCTCTGCCATATGGCCTTTCTGGCTGCTTGCTGAAGACTGATTTGAAGGAGATAATTCCTGGTAGAGAGAGACCAGTGAAGAGCCTTTGCTTTTTACATGTATACTAAAGAAAAGATGGTATTGTGGACAAAGTGGTGGCAGTGAGGAAAATGGAAAGGTCTAGACATCCAGAACACATGCAAAAAAATACAGATAAATGAAGGAAGCAATCAACTAGTAAACTGTACAGACTGTACTTGGCAACAATGAAAAACTCTGAGACCGAAGTCTTGTCCTACACATATTAATCAGAATAGTCATTGCATAACAGTCTTTTAAAAACGTAACAGCTAAATAACTTTGAAAACAGCAAAACTCTCTAAAACAAAATCGATGAATTCAGTTCTGTATCACAAAGTAATTGCCATTTGGCTTTTCACTGTTTGGAAAAAAAAAATGAGTACCATCCTGAATAAAGTAAAAATGTGAAAGCATGCATATAGTTGAGAAAAAAGAAGGGAGTATAGCAAATGTAAAGATTGTAAAGCAAGAGTAAACTTGGAAGTGTTGGTATGCCTGACATGGATTAAGGAATGTGAGTGTTAGAAAAGAAATTTGGAATGATAGTTAGGGGACAGTTCATTTGAGTCTTTATGAACAGCAAAGGACTGGGACAGTGGTATATTTTTCTTCTCTAATGTGAAGGACATCACTGGAATAAGTAGCATGATAATGTGGAAATAGCCATGGAATCCTCCATATATATACAAAGATGAAAGAAAATGGCAATGACAATTAGGAGGATATAAACAACAATGTGGGTGAAATTTCTCCCTAACAACCATATAGATAATTATTCATTTGTTGTTTCTTTGTTTTAATACAATCACAGATTCTGTACCATCACATCTAAATCTGCTTCCAAATTGTGTAACAGAACAAAAAAGTAACAAAACATTTTCTTAGTTCAAGGCTCACAAGGCAGAAATTGGAGAGCAAAAGAAAGTCATCTTCCAAAGTCTATGCTAAAGTTTAAAAATAAGCCTGTTCCCATAGTAAGAACAGAGAACAAACACATATATAGGGCATAATTTTCTTAAAACCAACATCAGAGCTAAGATAAAGCTGCAGAAGAAGAAACTGTAGTAGATTCATGTGGTGAGAAAAGCTGCCATATATTTTACCCAATTATTTCATCTCTATTTCTCTGTCCTGAAAATCCTCTTTTAATACTGAAAGGGTAAATTTTTTTCTTATTTTCTAGAATCAAATGATTATGCTAAACAAATTCCAGGCTGAAGTCTTAGAAAACATAAATATTTATCTGTACTTAAGTTTGTTGATCTTATGCATGCTTTTAATTATTATGAAACTAGATGTTTTCTAGTAAAGGAGAAAACATCATTTATATTAACCCAGAAGGAAAGAAAAGGAGTTTATATAGTAGTATGATATGCTTTGAACAAGTTGGCTTTGACTGATTTATTCAAAAAATGCAAGTACATATTATTCTCTGCCTTCTTTGTAGGACTTCTAAATTATGACTGTTTTTCATGTATTTTTTTGTTAATGCTTTTAATAATAGGCTCCTGATTACATTTTAGTAGTAAGCAGAATGTGTATTGGCTAGCTTTTTAAAAGATGGAAACATTTATTAGGGAAATAATTTATGAAAACTGAAAAATTAAGCAAAAACCCACCCATAGGCCAATACACTTACAGGGAACCCAGCTATTATTGACTACCTTTATGATGAAGTGGTGGGGAAAGGAAGAGGGATTCAAGAACTGTCACTAATGAAGTAATAGCCCACCAAGACACTTTAGTCACCACCCTCACTTGCTATACAACCAAACAAGATGAATGACCTCTCTCTATCACTGCCTGGTTTCATTTTGTCAACTACATAGCTTCTATTCAGTGAATATTCTATCAGAAACTGGCAATGTAACACTATTTACCATGTTAGGTATTAAATAAAAGGTTTTCATACATTAGCTGCTTTGGTTGAGTATATTTGATTTGTTAGGGAACCTTTTTGCCCTTCTAAAATTAAAAATGCAATCAAAATCTAAGCCAAAATTTTACCACAATAGTAATTCAACATTTTTAAACAGAATTAAGGGCTAAGACCCTGAAGTTTCTTTGGTGTTTTCCAGTGCCTCTTAGCACTTTAAGTATTCAACACATACTGCTAGAGGATTTTCCAATGAAGTTGCAAAGGAACCCAGAGAGACTGAAAAATTGTAGTACAAACTGACTTCACAGCTTTCTTTTGGGTTTGGGATAAGAGAAAGAAAAACTGTGAACAGGAAACAATATAAATAATGAAAACATTATTAGTCCATAAAGTAGATAGGAGTCCTTTGGTAGAAGTGGACC
Source organism: Marmota marmota marmota (assembly GCF_001458135.2). NCBI lineage: Eukaryota > Metazoa > Chordata > Mammalia > Rodentia > Sciuridae > Marmota > Marmota marmota. Next base: position 45,436,612 of record NW_025999842.1, read on the forward strand.
CAAATTATATTTATCACAAACTCTAAGAGATGTGAAAGGTACAGAAGAAGAGCATAGAGCTTTTATAGATAATCTGACATAAAATTCAGTCACCTTTCACAAAAATAATCATTTGGCATGTAAATGATTCTGCTTCCTCCTTGGATCTTTACAATTTTTAAGAATGGTCCAATAAAAGCAAACTGCATAAAATTCACTTAAAAAGTGGTATCCAGCACCCCTGCTGCTGAACATTCTGTGAACTGCACATGTGAATCACCCATGGAAAATACTCAAATATCCTCCTAAAAAGGACTCTCATTGCATTTTTATATTTTTAAATGAACTTAGAGAAAGTAAATGAAATGAAAATAGTCACTCAGGTGAAAACAAGAACTGCACTCTACCATTTTCATAGACTTGCCTATAAGGAAACTCATAGGAGAAGAAAATTAGTACACAAACGTATCCAGAATGGTAGCTTACAGAAATAGGTTTAAAAAAATAGTTTGGGTAACAATACTGAGGTCTAGTAAATATTAAATGTAAGATTTTGGCCCCATTACATTGAAACAGAGTACTATTATTAATTCTAATTTTTTTTAACTTTGCAAAAGCATTCCTAAACTAATTATGTGAACAATTCAATCAGTATCCAGTTTCAGGTTGTACCAGAGTACACCATCTGAAATAAGGACATCTAGTATTCTCTTGCTCATTTTGAATTTAAATATGTACCAGACATCTTGAACACTGAATCACCTGAATTACAAGTAGGTATTATGAATGAAAAAAGATTCCAAATGTTCCTTTTATCATACTCAAGGGTAGCAGAGTAAAATTATTAAATATGAGACATTTGAAATCTGTTTCTAATTTAAGACATTTAGTTTCCACTAACTGTATGTGCTTTCCTAACTATAGAAGGGGATCTGGGGAAAATTAGTATGTGGTCCATTGGTGTGTTCTAAGACTTTTGTTATATTTCAGATTTTATAAAACACAGTTGTTAAAATTATATTCTTCATAAATAATTTCGAACCTCCTGTCCAGTTGACTAGTTTTTACAATTTATATATATAAAAAAGCCATCTTCAAGTCACCATTAAGAAAAGAAGATCTTTATATGAATTCCTCAGTCTGACAGCTCTACTATGAAAACTAGTTAAAAATCAATACTAAACTGCATTAAACAGAATGCTGAAGGTCCAAAGCTAGAAATCCCATGGACTTTAGACATCAGCTAGCGAAAGTGTTAGTTAAGTATGTCATATTTTCCACTTTCCAAAAGTCTTGGTTGCTTATATAAAAATGAAATACTCAGACTTGACTTTTAACTGCTAGGTACAGAAAGACTAGAATACTAGACTAGAATACTGGTCAAATCAATATTATTTTTTAAGGGAAAAGTATTTCATGCTCAACTTACAATCACTCTTACTACTTCATTTGAGAAAGGAAAGAGACTGGGTCAGACACTAAAAACTATCTGGCACCAGCAAACTTGGCTCCCTCTATAGGTTGGGGGAGGATATATGGTTCATTGACTGTGCCCTTCATCTTCCAGGGTCAGCATAATCACTCTGCCTTCAACTATACAATTGTATTTGTTAATTTTGAGAAAAGTATTGATTATCTTGATATAAAGATTGAACTAGGTGCTGAAGTTAAAAAAAAAAAAAAAGGGTGAACGAGATAGTCAGGTGCTGATAAAATAAAACCCAAAAATATCAGACCAAAAGCTGTCTTAAAAATTCACATGAACTCTTGTGGCAGTTTGGACTTCTCTTTTCTTTTTTTTTTTTTTTTTACTAGTGTACTGGTTAATTCATACCAAGTAAGTGATTTCATTGATAGGCCCCATTCACCAAACAACCCCACTGATAACCTAATGACCAATACTGTTGCTTAACACAGAATAACACCCTTCTCCAATGTCACCATATTCTAGTCTGTATGTCTATTGAGATTGAGCTGTTCCTTCTCTTGAAACATTTGTTCAGTTACTATTTCACCAAATAAAATGAATAACTACCTCTCAATACCAATACTCTGGACACCTGTGTACAAAAGTACTCTACTGAACATTCTAGTTCTCTCTCCAACAAATTTCCTTCTTTCCTTTCTCCATCTCTCCCTCCTTCACTCCCTCCCTCCCTTTTCTCCTCTTCCTTTCTTTATCTGGATAGTTATGTAAAGTAGAGTCCTCTTTATCCCCAACTGCATGAGCCCAAGAAAGCATGAAACCGTATTTCTGTGCTATGACTATGGGATAGGCTTAGTTTAGGATGGAATCCAGAATCACTGACTACAATGTGAAGAACTTCAAAGACACAGATCCTGAAAGATTGAATCTAACAACCCTGAAATCACGTCTGAATGTCCTAATCACAAAAGTCAATAAACACTCTTGTTTTTCAGCATGCTTATATTGTCTTACAAAGGGCAGTATCAACATCACTCAATTTCTTACAATTTTAAACAACTCTAAGTAAATTTGGTATCTATTTTGAGTAATATTGGGTAGACAGATTTATATCCAATCCAATTTGCACCTAGAGGTCACTGTCATAATTAGAGATAGATAAGTACACTACTGAATACTTTTGTGTCCAGAGCATTTGATAATGGCTAATAGTGAAGAGTAAAATGTAATAATCAACCATTAACAATGATACACAAAAAGCTGTACTTTTCAAATTAAAGAACCAAAAATGTTCTTTACAGATAATGGTTATACTTTTACAGGTAAAAATGGTTGATGTAACAATATAGCAAACAATTCAGAATAGAAATTATTCTAGCAGAGAACTTTATAGAAGTTTATTGTAGGTCAGTTGGTTAGTGATGTAAGTGGGTCTTTGATAAAAACAGGTAGAGAAAGATCATAAATCAGGTAGAGATTGAGCAAAACTATCAGGAAAATAATTAGACTACAAACTTGGTGTTTTCAGTTGAAGCTGGTAACCTCCCCCGCCTCCCCAGATGTATTTCACATCCTCTGTACTTCAATTTTGAGAAATCATTGAGCAAAAATGTGTGTTCTTCACCTCATCTCTATAAAAACTTTGTCAATAAAAATTGGCTCCCACAAGCTGCAGACTTTATCATTACTCAGAACGATTTGGAAGCAATGTTAAGGCATGACAAAGTAAATTCTGTCTCACCGTGTTTTCTTGTTCTTCCTGTGGCTATGGGAACACAGAGATCGATACTCTTCAGCATGAGAATTTTGCAGGGAAATTTTCATTTATAACAAACAGCAACAAAAAAAGCCTTAAGCACACCCTGTCACTTTCAGTTTAAGAGAAAATGCACTAATAAACTCTTACCCATGGGTCATCTTTGACAACGGGCAATACTATGCCAGCTCTTATTAAAGAGTATTCATATCACTGCCCCAAAAATTTCCTTTAAAATTACCATCTTTTGTATCCATGTAACAGGATGTCAGCTTTAAAAGTGCCAATGAGCGATAGGACCTGTCATCATAGTTAATTCTCAGCACTGTTTCAACACCAGGACAGCTAACCCCCAAGGGTATGTTTTTGGTTAGCAATATTTATTTGGTGGTTATCTGGACAAACAAGAAAGCTTATTCCTCCTCTACACTGGATTTCAAATAAAAGAGAAAGCAAAGTATCACCTGTAAATATTAGATATAGACCTTAAACTCTGTTGAAAAAAATAAAGAAAACTGTCAAAACTACCAAAATATATTTCCACAATGTAGGCAGACTGTGAATAACACATCCAAAGACCCATTATATTTTAACCCAACCTTTCTAACATTAATTCTAAATTGAAATATATAGTAAGTAGAAGAACTTTCTTTAAAAAAAAAGAGGAAGAAAAGGACAAAATTCTTAATGACATTTAAGAATCACCCTTCAAAAATTTTTTTGAAATATTTTGTTGTTTCTAGGTAAAGTGATTTATCATTCGATAAAATGATAAAACTTACCTGCTAATTAAGATAAGCAAGGAATGTTGGAGAGATACCTGTTTGGTAGAGCACTTGCTTAACACCTTGAAGCCCTGGCTTTGACAATCCATACTGCCTCCCCCAAATAAAGATAAACTAGAGAGTTCTAATAATGACAAAATCATTCCCTTTTAAAATATAAAAGGCAAAAATGTTCACACAAAAGAATGATTTGGACATATAAGGAGGAAATTTGAATAAAAACATCAATACTCTCTTCTAATTCCTAAAAAAAAAGCTTATATATTAACTATACATAATGTAATACAATACAATCTAGCATATGTAACTACCGGTATTACGCTAAAGTATCCAAAAGCACTCAAAATGCACTGTCAAGACAGCATTTCCTTCATGGCTGCATGCTGGGTGAGCTCATATAACACTTTAGGGATAAGGGGAGTATGGTGATCCAGTGACACACCCTCATCTCTGTAGCCACAGCACAATAATCACCCTGAAGGACACCTTCAGCTGTTAAATTCAGGTTCAGTTAGAGAAGCTGGAACAAAATTCCACAAAGGTGAATATATACTCATATACGAACACAAGATAAATGGTTTCTCTGTTTGAACCTTAGATTCAAGTATTATCGTATTTTGTTGTCCTTTAATAAATGAGGCTGTAATTCTATGAACTTGTGCAGGTGATATGACCTGACTATGGAGATATCAGAGAATTTTCAGCCTATAAACATTTTTTTAAAAAAATGAGCTCTCATGGTTCCCAAAACAGAGGTATATAAAGAGGCTAAGAGGATTATTTAATAATGTTAATATGAGAGAACACTGAATTGGAAAAAAAAAGAGTTTGCCATTCGAAGATAAGAAACATGGATGTATATTCTGGCTGCATCGATTATTAGATTTTTGTGGCTCTGGGCAAACTCTCAAATAACCTGAATTTCAATTTCCTTCTTTCTATAATTGCTAAAGGTTAAATATTAAAATCAAGTAAATCGTGAAATAATGCATGTAAAAGACATTTTATGTCAAGTATTATAAAATAGAGTAACTTGAATATGGATATGTAGCATATATTTCATTCCAGCCCTTGTACCTTGTCATATGCTGGGCTATTTAGGCCTTGGTGCTTCTGGGTCTTACCACTGCCCCAATATCCATACCCCTCACCTGGGCAACTTTCTCTCAGCCTTCAGATCCTACCTTACAGATGACTCATTCACAAATGCCTTCCCAGATTCTTCACAAAAATCTCAGTCCAGTTCAGATGGTTTTATTATAATTTCTTAAAATTGTCCATGGAGAGACTTAGGAAATGCATCATTATTTTCATTTGTGTCAATATTGACTGATGTTTGATACTCTATTCAACAAAGCTGCTTTTCCTCTAAATTTTTTATATAGATGAAGTCTTCTTCATCTTCTTTTTTTTTTTTTAAGGTTTCAGCTCAGTTGTCACCTTCTCAAGGACATTTTCTAAATCATTGTAACTAAAATATCAATCTCCATCACTTTGTGTCTTTTCCTTCATAACACTTGCCATGATCTGACAGGGCATTTTCAATATCTTTGTACAAAGGGTAGCTAAAAGTAACAAAATGTTAATCCAATGTAGAACTTTGTTTTCATTTACAAGTATATCCTCTGGGGTAGAACAATGCCTGGGAAATAATAGGGACTTAGTAAATTTTGATTAAATGTAATGTTTTATATATTTGCATTATTTTGTAGGATTCATTACAGATACATACTGATATATCCAATCCTTCACATTCCTGTAATAAGTTCTAATTTTTTAAGATTGAGTAGGAGACCATAATTAGTAAATATTTAATACTGGGGTTTTAAACCAGTAAACTACACAGGTCTAAATCAGAATAGAACCTTTGACCTTGACCTCACTGCCACAGGGTATCAAAAAACAACAACTTATTGCAGTAATATCAGCAGAAAGGATTTAAGCAAGAAAAAAAATGGATCTAATGTTAACATGTGAACTTATGACAGTAATACAGAGTGAGATATTTAAAATGTTTTGTCCTATTAAAGCATTATAAAGCAAATCCCTTTTGATGAGAAACACTTGCAGACTTCATGACAAACATTGCAAATAGCATCTTAATTTTAACTTAATATATTATCTGAACTTTTATAATGACATGATTTTTATAGTGACTTGCCATGAAAATCACTGTGGTTTAAAATGAATCAAAATGTGTATAGAGTTGCTTTTTTTTCTAATAAAGACATGAAATTTCATGAAGTGAAAACAATTTTACCTCTCACAATAAGTTGAGCAAAATTGGACACACCAGAACCTCGTTCTGACTGAGTCACACAGCGATACAAATCCTGATCAGTTTTTGTCACTTCTTGCAATCTAAAGGAAGCAGCAAATCTTCTGTGATTGATGTTCTTAGTCTGGGCTACAGGTATATCTTCTCCATTTCGTCTCTGCAAACAAAAACCAATCTTTAGAAACAGGTTCTTCACCTTTCTATAAATCCAAAGCATCTTGGCAAGCAGTATCTATGATAAATTATTCTTGCTGCTAAATTAGAAGGAAAATGTCTATGTGGATCCATACATTTTTACCATTGTCATTCAATCGGGAAATGGATATAAATACTGGTATTCTGTAAAGGGTTTAAGCATGACATGATGTTAGTAACTATCATTTATGAATTAACAAGAGTTAATGACTCCAGTAAAAGTCACTCACTATCCCCATCCTCCCAAAGAGTATGTACCACCTTCTTTTAACCTCTAGAATACACTGCATGTGCTGTTCTCTTTGTTTCAATAGGAGATCAGGATGCATCTCTTCATTCCAAACAGGAAACGTGTATTTACCACAGAATGACAATTATGACTGATGAATAATTTAGAGTCAACACAAAATCTCTATTCTTTGCAAACTCCTATCTCTTTGGCATTAATGACAGCCAATTTATACATTTTCCAGAAGTAATCAAAAGAGCCTAAATGTTAAAAGCATGCCTGTCAACTTTCAAAATGAAAACTTGGAAAACATATTTATGATATCAGGATACCTAACACAAGACAAGTAAGCATAAACTATATAGGGAATGATTGCAATTTTCAAGTATAATAAAATTTATAACTTCTATATGTTGAAAGACATTATAAATAGAGTGGGGAAAAAAGCAAGCCATGAATTGTGATGAGATATTTGTCAAAGAAATAACCATCAAAAGATAAACAGCCAGGATATGTAAAGATCTTCTATAGTTCAATAAGAAAAAAGATAAACAACCCAATCAAAAAATGGACAGGCTATAAAAAGAGAAAATGTGTATGTCTAATACCCATGTAAGGAGATCATAAATCTGAATTTTAAACGTTCTATATGTCAAAGACAGACGAAATGAAACAAAAAGACATAATTTTTCTTCGAAAGAAATGGGTCATGACTTTCAACCTTATTTCCTGTCTGGGAAATGCTAAATATCCCTTATACCCTTTTATAACACTTGAAATATCATTTCAGAGGACTAGCTATGGGAAACAAAAACCAATAAATTACAGGTCACAGCTTAAACTCTTGGAATGATTTTAGAAAATGATTTGTTATTCAGAAAAGTTGAAAATGTAAAAATTTCAGCACTCACAATTCCACTTCCAGATTTCTGCATTTAAATCATTCTTCTGAATGTGACCAAGGAGATATATACAGGAATGTTGAACTCAGCACCATTTTTAAGAGTTCAATGTGGGAAAGATCTAAATATTTATGTGTTTTACTCATCCAAAAAAGTAGCAGTTAAACTAAGCAAACTAGGACCAATTATGTGCTGGTAAAATATGGAACATCTAATTCTTCAAACAAAAATATAAAGTTATGATTTGTAGCATTTGCCAGTTTCTGGGGTGCAAATATTCCCACATGGCAAAATTCAATCTCTCAATGTGATGTCATTTGTCTCTCAATATTTCTGAAAATTAACAATTCTCTGGTGCTCACTGGCTCCAACATCTCACTGAGTAGTACTATTATAAATGTGTGTATGAATCTCAAAATATTCCTTGAAAAAGAGTATAAGACACATATACAAGATATGCAGGCCTATTAAATTAGGGTGGGGGTACATTAATAACCATTTTAAAAATGTTTTCTTTGATATTTTTTGTATGTTATAAAGATGGCAGTGTACTGCTTTAACGATTTTCTTGTTCTTGTTTTGTTTATTTGCAGTGTTGGGAATCAAAACCAGGGTCCGGTAATAATTTTCTAAATCCTAAAATGCACTCTACATATAATATTTTTCCATATCTGATATTATACATGTGCATATTATACATTATATATTTTCAACTGTGATAAAATGTATAACTTCTATATTTCTATATGTGTAAATTTGTATGCATACACATACATATATACCTAAGGAAACAAAGTCCCACTTGTGATTGTACCTGCTTTTTATACACTGAGTGTTTTCTTGATTCTTCTCTTTACCTACCCATTCCATGAATTTTTTAACAATAACTCCTACTCATCCCCCTGAATAATAAGAAAAAGCAGCTTATGTTCAAAAGCCATGAAATACAAATCCATAAATCAGCCTAAATTCTCTTTCCTCACAAACCACGTTAAAAAAAATCATTACACATGCAAATCTCAGACTGTACTTTTCTTCCATAGCTCATCATCTCCGTACAATCTTTCTAATAGGAAGGTAGACCACAATGTGGCATTCTGGCCTCTTCTACACACCCTGGTCTAGTCTTCCTCATGTGTCCCTCTAGCTGTGCCCTCGCCCTCTATTACCTTTAGTCCTGTTGCTTATTATTATGTTTTTTTTTTTTTTCATTTCTGCCAGCCAAGCCAACTCCTGCTGCCTGTTCTGCCACTGGGTTCCTCTGCAGATGTACAAACCTACCTAAGCCTTTAAACACTGTGCCTTTTTAAGTCCCTTCTACTCTTGCTGAGGCTGGTCTCAAATTTGCAATCCTTCTTCCTCAGGCTCCTAAGTAACTGGGGTTACAGGGTAAGCTACTAAGCCCAACTAGTACTCCATCTTTTTACCTTAATCGACATTCCTTTCACAATACTAATCACAGTGGTGAGCACCTTTTCTTTGAGTCCGTAACCCTCAATCAGAGAGAACTACCATTATCCCAGTTTCTAACTTGCAGAGTCCTCTTCCATACTCTCCCCCAACTACCTCTCAACTTCTAGAATTCTCAGCAAGCCCAATTATCATACCCATCACGGTGAATGCTCACAGACCCAATTACCTTCCCACCACAGTCCTGTGGAAATTCTCAGTGGTTTTCAAATTCACCCCAACATAGCTTACAGCACTACCTTATAACATCCAGGTTCTTATGCTGCCACATTCCTTCCGAATCACAATTGCCCATGTTATTTCTTTGCTCCAAACGTTCAGTCCTCTATACTATTAGTGAGACCTCACTTTCTGTCCCTGTGCTTTATAACCAGCAATTTCACTAGACTCAAAATTGTTTCTTTTAACTCTCTCTTGCAAACTAATGGCTAACATTGGAGTTGTGCTATTTCTTTATTACTGAATTTGGATGAATTTTTTCATTTGCTCTTATAAAAAAAATTGTTGTCCTCAGAAATTAGCATCTCTTAGACATTTCTATTTGATTTCCACAGTGACTTCAGTTTTGGTGTGGCTCTGTCTTCTCTGCTTCCATGTCCTATTTCCATCAGGTTGTATAGACTCTTCCCTTTCTTGTCCTGATGGCCGTGTCATTGATATTGGCTCAAGATACCCACCAAAATTATGATAGAAACGATTAATGGTCCTTGGTATCTTGAATTTTTAATGTTATTGTCTATGTTTCTTTTTGTCACTTCTATACAGAAATCTTGGAAGGTAGGATTTCAGGTTTCACTTACACATATTTTCGAATTATCATTATTTAGAAGGTACTTAAATACTTTATGAAAATGAACTAAATTGACTGAACATTTTAGTGAAAAGAATCATGTAAATCCTTCAACTTTTATAAGTTATTATCTTAGAATATTTCCTAGAAATATCTCTTAAACTCCATTTAAGACTTAGAGGATTTCTTCAAATAAAATAATTATAAAATTTATTATAGTCATGATATTATGATTATCTTCAATAATCACTTAGATAAGCACATCCTTGTACCTGAAATTATGTCAGCTATTATTTTAGTTTGGTCCTTCTCTCTCATATATACATCATGTCATAGTAAATGTTCATTTAAAGAAGAAACTATCTGGGTTCATAATGATTACAAGTGAGATATACAGCCTGTAAATAGCAGAACAAAATATCAAAACCAGGACTGATGACTCTAAATCTGGCAGTATTTCCTCTAAACTAAGTCAAAGCTGACTCTTTCCCTTTTATCATCGTCCAGTTCAATGAATTGATTATTTGCTGCTAAGACATGATCAATGCATTGTTCTGAGAAATTATAATCTACTATGTTATGCATTGCTTTATTTACATAGCTTCCAGTAATGCATTATACTTAAATGTGGCCTGTGATAGCATATACATTCTAGAAAGGTTTCAAAGCAGAGGTTGAGGCTTCTCTAAATTTCAAAAAAAAAAAAATTCCATGCATGAACAGCAGCATCAATCTGTGCCGTGAGCTCCAGCCGGCTATCACCAAGGACATTCCCTACAGATTTTGGACTTTACCAGCCAACCCCTGCAATCATATAAACCGATTTCTTACAATAAATTTGCTTTACTTGCTTGAACACTGATCACTGTAAGAGATAATTTCAGTACCAGAACTTGTTCTGGAGAAACACATTTTTATGGCTGAGCATTCTGATTTGGTTCTGGATTTTCTGGAATTTATTCTTTAATCTTATTAGACTTAAAAGCATTGCGTATTTTGATAGAGATATAGAAAAGACTGCTGCTCCGTAATATGATATGGCAAAAGAGATGCACACTACCACCATCAGGTACACTCTTGGTCAAATTTATTGCACTACAAAAAAAGGGGAAAATCAACCATATGAGTTTAGAATTATAAAACTATACAATACACAGTAAAAGGGAAGGTGAGTAGAAAAAGAAGAGCAATGTAATTAATCATTAGGTCTTGAGGATTTGGAAAGTTGGCAGTTTTCAGTCTTTCTGAATGTGGTACATGAAATAGACAGATAATGGGAGAGAGTAATGAGAAAGAATGTCCAGACAAAAGTGAGGATTGTAGGGCGGAGGGGTAAAGGAGTAAATCTCAGAAAGTAAGTGGCCGTAATTTTTGTGAAACTTTTTTTTTTTGGTAGTGCTAGGGATTGAACCCAGGGCCTTGCATATGCTAAGCAAGTGTTCTACCACTGAGTTATACCCCCAGCCCTGCCATATTTTTTAAAAATAACTAAAATCTATAAAATTAGGCAAGTTAGTATGAAAGAAAACAACAGAAATGAAAAAACTCATTTTAGAAATTATGATTATGATTGAGTAGATTGAATTCAACAGTTGATTCCTTAAGCAAATCAGAATATGAAATAAGATAATTTGAGTTTAAGAATATGGAGAATAAAAGCAATTTGAGAGTAAGAGACCAATAATGATAGTATGAAAAGAAAATCACAAGATGAGCGGACTGTCTTCAGAAGCAAAGGAACACAAAGAGTAATAAAAGTTATCATAAAAAATTTCTACACTAAAAAAGTTTATTTACTATATAATTAAAGAATATTACACTTACCCAAGAATAGTAACCCACAGTGATACACAGTATTAGAAATTCTGATAAAATTAGAAATTTTACATGAGTAGAAAAGAATAATTTCATGTCTAGAAAAAAAAAATTATGATCTAAAAGAAAAAAATTGGACTCTGTCACCAAGCCTTAATAACAAAAGAAAATATGAGGAATTAATGTAAGGAAATGAATGTAAAGAAATGAATGTAAGGAAAGACAATGTGAAAGATTAGGGTGATTATGCATAATCACCCTAAGTATCATAGGTGCAGGTAGCCAGTTTTCAACTTGTTAAGAACAGAAGCAATACTACTCCCACCAGCAGTCATCAGCTGCAGTATATACAGCATTTTTATCAGCACATGGAACACTATTAGGTTAGATAAGATGAGAGGCCACAAAACAAATCTCATCTAATTTTTAAAAACTGAAATCCAACTATAATTCAAATAAACCAGCAATCAATGGATCAATGAGGAAATTGAGAAAGACACTAAAATTTTTTGAGATGAATGATAATCAAAATGCAACAAACAAAAATCTGCAGGATACAGGAAAAAAGCCACACACACACACACACACACACACGCATGTACACAGACACACACACACACACACACACACACAAAACAAGGTGGACATAAAATTTTGAAGCAATCAAAGTGTATGTCAAAAAATAAAACAAAATAAAATCTCAAGTAAACAACCTCCAGATGCTTCACAAGAAGAGCAAAACCATGAGCAGACCAAACTCAAATATTAGTAGAAGGAAAGAAAAAAAAAAAGATTGTAGCAAAAATAGATCAAATAGAGACAAACATATAGTTGGTTTTACAAAAAGATAAACAAAATTATTAACCCTTAGATCAAATGTGAAAAAGAAGACATGTTAACTGACACCAAGGAATTACAAAGAACCATTAAATATTATGAATAATATGCCAAAAGATTTGATAATCTAGAATAAATGGGCCAATTCCTGGGCTCATTCACATTACCAAAATTGAATCATGAAGACATAGAAAATGTGAACAGACCAAAAATGATTAATGATATTGAATCAGTAATAAAGTCTCTTTTCAAAGAAAAGCCCAGGACCAGATGGCTTCACTGCTGAATTCAACAAAACAATTAAAGAAGAACTAATACCAATTCTTCTCATATAATTCCAAACAAATTGAAGAGGAGGGAATTTTTCCAAACTCATTCTTCAAATAAGTACTACCCTGATATCAGAACCAGGAAAGTGTAAGACAAGAAATAAAAGCAACAGACCAATAGCCCTGAATAATGTAAATGAGAAAAAAAAATATCTCAACAAAGTATTAGCAAGTGGAATCTAACAGCACATCAAGAAAACTCGTTAGCATAATGAAGTGAGATTCATCCCAGGCATGATAAGATGGTGTGTCATACAAAAATCAATAAACATGAAAGACATTTAACAGAATGAATGGAAAAAAACTGTTGGCGATCTAAATAGGTGCAGAATTATGCATTTGCTAAAATTCAATATTCATTCTTGATAAAGCTCAGCAATTAAATACAGAAAAAACATACCCCAACATTAACAAGACAACTGCCAACATCGTACTCAAAGGAGGAAATTTGAAATTTTTCTTTAAGATCTGGAATAAGCCAAAGATGCCCACTTGCAACCCCTTTTATTTACCACAGCATTGAAAGTTTCAGCCAGAGCAATCAGGCAAGAGAAAGAAATAAAGGGCATGAAATTGGAAAGAAGGAATTAAAAAATCATATAGTACCCCAAATGAAGGTATACAATTGGTCAATAGATAGAAGAAAAATTGTTCAACATTACTAATCATCAGAGAAATGTAAATCAAAACCAGAAAAGGTATCACCTCACGCCAGTTAGGATTAGCAAAAGGTAAGCACTGGCCAAAAATTAGAGGAAAAAAAAAAGGAGCCTTACCTACTGTTGATGGCAATATAAATTAATACAGCTATTATGGAGCTCTCCCCCAAATTAAAAATAATCTACCCTATAATCTAGCAATCCCCCTTCTGGCATATAGTCAAAGAAAATGAAATTAATATGCCAAAGAGACATCTGTGCTCCCATGTTTATTGCAGAATTATAGCATCAGCCAAGAAATGAAATAAACTTAAGTGCAAGTCAATGGATAAACAGGTCAAGAAAGCATGGCACGCATGTACAATGGAATACTACTCATCTGTCATTTAAAAGGATGAAAATCCTTATATTTGTGACAACATATATGAAACTGGAAGACATCACATTAAGTGAAATAAGCCAAGAACAGAAAGATAAATACCACACAACATCACTCAGAAGACTCGTTAGCATGATCAAGTGAGATTCATCCCAGGCATGATAAGATGGTGTGTCATACAAAAATCAATAAACATAAAAGACATTAACAGAATGAATGAAAAAACTAAATGAATGAAAAATATAAATAGGTGCAGAATTAAACATTTGCTTAAAAAAATAGCCTCATAGAAGTTAGGGGAACAAGAGTAGTTAGTTATCATAGGCTGGGGACAGAACGGGGCAAGGAGTAGGAAATATTGGTCAACAACAGATAATAAGTTACAGTTAGGAGACATTAGTCTGGTGTTACATTGCACAACAGGATGACTATATCTAGTAATATTGGATTGTGTATTTCAAAAAATCCAGAAGACAGGATTTTGAATGTTTTCACCATAAAATAATGATAAATCTATAGAAGATAGATATGCTTCCCCTATTTTAACTTCATACAATGTAGATATGTATCAAACATCACACAGTTCCCCATAAATATGTACAACTATTTTTGGTCAATTAAAAATAAAAATATACAAAATAAAAAATAAAATGTGGTACATACATGCAATGAAATATTATTCAAACTTAACAAGGATGGAAATCCTGTCATAGGTTATAACACAGATGATTCTGAAAGAGAGTATGCTAAATTAAACAATCCAGCCATAAAAAGACATGTGACGTCTGATTCCACTTACATGAAATACCCAAAGAGGTCAAATTCATATAATGGCAGTTCCCAAGGAAGAGGGGAAGGAGAAATGGACTGCTTCTTCAAAGCAGAGAGTCTTAATTTTTTTC
>NW_025999842.1:45451350-45655206 GCF_001458135.2 Marmota marmota marmota
TATATATGTATCTGTATTTTACAATGGAGCTTTAAGTATTCCAAATAATATGAGATAAAACAAATGAGTAATTATGAGATGTTCTAAACCTATCTTCCCTGAGCTTATTAACAGCCAAGAACATCAAAGCAGAAAAAAAGTTATAAAACATATAAAAAATTAAGTGAAAAATCTGTAAGTTTGAATTTTAAATATCAATATGAATGCTTTAGGCATTTTTATCTTTTAGTGTATGTGTATATACGTCTGATCTGTATTCACTGAAAGTTTCTGTCTTGCAATACAGTTTCTCACTAAAGCAAACCAAGGCACCATGAAAAAAGACTGATTTAGATCTAGAAGGGACAAGAGAACACTCAAAAACCAGGTAGCAAGAAAACTCTCAAAAGACTACCAAAGTAATGTCTAAAGTACTCAGGAGCGACGGTGAAAAACCCCACTGGCCAAAAATGGGACAACTTGAATTTTAAGATTTGTATTTAACATTAAATACATCACATTGACTTGAAGTCCATTAAATATGTTTAAATTCACAAGTTCATAATGATTTTAAAGAAAAAAATCAGTCATTTTTGGAGACTGATAGAGAACCAATGCATATTGAAAACTGGTAAATAAAGATTGGCTTGTTTATCTTTTTGTCCTTAGTGAACTGTATAGGTGACCTCATAGTAGATAAGGAGAACTATATAGACTAAACAAATAAAAAAGAAATGATACAAAAAGAAAAATAATACTGTATCACACTTTTCAACCTCCAGAAAAGAAAATTGGTATTAAACATCAGCAGCTGCCAAGATCACATAAAGAAAGACAACACATTTTATACCTCCTACAAATACACCAAGTGCTACCTATGCTGTTGCCAAAGGATCAAATTTGACCCTGGCTCTGGCTGCTAATTTGCAGAAAATTCAGAGGAAGAAGGGAACATGTTGATCAACAGAAGAGGACATTAGTATGCAACTAGGAAAATACAGACTGTGTGAAACTAGACATCAAAAGGCCTGTGTTCCTTAACAGACAAACTGGGAGGAACAGAAAGAGATGAAGGGGAAACTGACAGATAAACAAACAATTAAAATACATTTTTAAGAATAGATAAGACTAAACTCAATAACAAGGCATGCATATATAAAAAATCATTTTCAGGTAACTTGCAGGTGCAGGGAAAGAGCTCAGTGGCTGGATGTAGATACATGGGAGGAACCTTAAGAATGGCAGGCAGTTTCTTTCCTGACTGGTGCGGCCTTTACCTTATTAAAATTCATTGAGCCATAACAGTCTTTATATTGGGGCGATTTTCAATATCTATATTTTATTGTACAATAAAATGGTTTTATAAATATTCTATCTATTTATTGTCAAAGCCCCATGCTCTAATGCAGATCACAGGAGCTAACTGAGAAGGTCCTAAAAAGCACCGAACTGGATGCATCCAGAAAACACACTGGGCAGTTTTACCAACAGTGAGCACACATTTCATGTACACAGAGAGCAGTAACTTGGTCAGCCACAGATATTAATAAGAAGTTGTCTTTGGGCTTCTATGATTGCCAGGCTTCTACAGTCATGCTCTAGGGATAGATAAGGAAAGTGAAGAGGATTCCACACATTATTCATTTATAATCAATTATGTAATCTATAGATGTTACACCCAGGGTTTATACATTATTAATGGAAAAGAATGCACTGTCTCTGTAAAACATTTAGCACCTTTACATAGAAAGCTACACAACATTAACAAAAAAGACCTTAATTTTTAGGTTTCTTACATATTCCTGATTAAATGTTCTCATGCTCATTATTATACACATACACAGATCCAAAATGCCAGAAAGTAAAAGATAAACCTTATAATCCATGATACATGGTTAGAGATTTTTATCTCAAAAGCTATGAGCAGAATGCTCTCTATAAACCCATGAAGGAAAAATGTAAAGCATGAGCTAGAATAATCCAAAGGCCCAAGGAAAAGTGGGCCTGACCAGAGTGATAGCTAATAGCTACTAAACAGAACACGGCCTCTTAAGTGGAGCAAAATTAATTGCAGACCAGGATGTACATGGGAAAAGTCACTACTGCTCAACTAGAAGATAAACTGAAAAAAATTAGAATTAAATAGCATGTGAGTATTAGTCTGTCAATTGAAGTCTAGAAGAGGTTACAAGAAATTGAGACAGCAAAAAAGGCAAGGTTTGAATTCTTACTCCTATTCTGTGACCACAAGGTAATCAAGAAGCCAAGCCTGAAGGCAACAAGCATTTTTAGATAGATTAATTTCCCTCAGAGATACCAAAACTACCCAGAGGCTTAACTTGGCCACAAGCTGCAAATTGTCTTAGAAAACTTTCACTAAGATTTAAGGAAGCCAAAAGGAATTGGGATATCTCATTTTTCACTCCTAAGGATCATTTATATGCAATTATGAAGGTAGACAGAGGGAAAAGATAAACAAGAGTTCTAACAGGCAAATTAGTTCCACCCCAAGTAAATGAAAAAATAAACTGATTAACTGTCTTTAAAAAAAAATAAACCGAGGAAATGCAGTAAACTGTCTTTTTATTTTACTCTCATATCATCTCAGATTCTGTCAAGTGGTCCCAGACAGATCTAAAACCATTTGTCTTCTTCAATTTTTCCCTCTCTTTTTCTATTCACAGGTTTTCTAATTCTACTGACACTGTCCAGTCCGAGGCTTTCATTACTTGATGTCAGTATGCCCAACAGTAGCCACTTCTTCCAGGGGGCTCCCTCACGGTCTAGTCCCAGGCCTCCCACAAAACTGTTTAATTTTCATTTCTCACTGTGAGACTTCCACTTCTTCACTTATACTCCCATCCCACTCCACACACCTGTGTGCATGCCTGTGCCTTTTGTCTTCCAATTCTGCAATGATAACGAGGCCCACTTAGTCTCTTCCTACATAGATGCTATGTGTGTTTCAGTATAGATTAAGTTTTCTCCAATGATTTCACCAATTCCTGCAGTCTATGTGGCTTGCTACTCATCTTTGAAATAGAATAGCCCTTGATTCTAAGCAATAAATCCCTACTCAGTTATAGAATCATCCCTTGAGGCTGAAAGGATCATGTAAAGCATTCAGCTTCAGGCTTGACTGTCCTCCAAATCTCCAGCATGTGCTTGTCCAGATTATGCTTGGATACTTCTGCTGATTGTAATTTCACTACCTCCTGGAGAAACTGATGCCTGCTTTGAGCAGCTCTACAGTTACAAATTTCTTCCTTAAAATCAGCTTATGTGTCTGAATGTAGAGCTTCAAACCCCAAGTCATTATTGTAGTTGACACCTCCCTTGTCTCTTCCCTACATTTTAAAATTTTAAGAAATTGATCTAGTCTTCTACAAATTTCAAAATGCATTCATGCAATGTCACTTTAGTCATTCTGACATCACTCCTTCATGATTATTCCCTGTCCTAGTAATTATATACTGCTTCATTATTCTAATATTGCAGAAGTTTGTCAGTCACCCTTAAAGCAAATTAGACAGGCAATGTGAGAATTTTGGAAAGCCTTGACCATAGGAAAGTTTGCAATATATTACATTATTTTTTTTTCTCTTCTCATGATACCTACTGTGGAGCTGATTACATATTAACATGTTTAATCATGCAAACTTTGAAAAATTCTCAAATTAGTTTTCGATGAATTGCCTACTATATTTTGGAGTTTCTAGACATAGATGAATTTCTTCAGAAAAGCTTCCTTCACTATAATAAGTGTAAATTTTTCAGATGTTTTCTTTAAAAGGAATAGTACCAGGGAGATAAAAATCTGTCATGGAGATTAAATAAGCTACAAACATCTGAGTACTTCACATACAAGTATAGATAGACACTCTGATGAATGGAAGCATCATAAAATGTGTTATAGGCAACAACAATGTGACATTTGAAATAGGGTGGCCATACATTTCATCAGGTGAAACTTTGTACTTTCAAATTAACTAAGTCTTATAAAATTATACTTCAGAATTTCCATTATGTTATAGTATCCATATATAGTATAAGGAACAAAGCTATAACATTTCTCTGGATAGATGAAATTATGGATGTAAGCTTCAGATCAACCATTTTTATTGACCTTAGCTAGCAACAGTTGGTACTCCAAGAGGTTGGCTCTCTGGTTGTTTGTTAGAGCAATTTTCATCTCGTTTTCCTAATTTCACTCTCCAATTATTACTCTCAAGCCATTGCTTAAATTATCTGTGGCTCCATAAGGAATGACATTTCCTTTGGCTGAGAAACCAGCTGTATTACACTACATTAGCAGTGATGAGTCTCACCAAGGGCAAAGCAGTGGCTGACTTTTCTATTTTGGCGGGCCCACTGAGGAGGCACTGCGCCAACACCTGAGGCTACTCCTGACAGATTGGCCCAATTGCCATGGCTTTGATGGCAATCTGCATAGGATTACCAGTCACACATTAAACAGCCTCATTTCAATTCACCAAAACAAACAGTGCCACCAAATCTACCCACACAATTTGCTACTTTCAATAACTCCACGTTTGCATTTCTTTGCCCAATTCAATGATGCATGTCTGCCAAGCTCTGTGATGATGGATGGAGTCATTAGCATTTTAGTTTCTACACTGAACCTGAAGCCAGAGCATATGGTCTGACAGATGTTCCAGCAATGGGTTCTATTTGATTTGCCATGTAGGTGTCCACCTATACTGGACCTTCTTGAAAGAATACTACTTTAAAAGTTACAGTATAACTCATTTCTAAACCTCTCCCATCCTCAGGTGACAAGAGGTTTTTAAATCAGAACATGCTTTCTTCTATATTTCAGTGGACACTTCCAATTACAAATTACCTCTTGACCTAATTAAATCACTTCAAATAGGCAAGATGGACAAAATGCAGGGGATTTTTTTGGTCTATTGACATCTATGGCTTGATTAGTACTATCAGTAAGTTGAATATTTAACTATATTCACTTTTTTCTCTTCATGAATTTTTTTTTAGGTAAAATGTATATACAGCAAATTGGGCAGATCTTAACCTTTGACATATGCATGCATATCCATAGACCCAATTCCCCAAACAAAACATATGACATTTACATTAATCCAGAATTTTCTCCCTTCAGAATTTTAGCCTAATCGTAATCTCCTACAGGAAAACATTCTTTAAATTTCTAGTTATGCTTTTCTGAAAATTCGTACAAATGGAATCATTCCATCCACACTCTATTGTGTCTGCTTTCTGATAACATGTAGCCAAGCCTCATGCATGCTGTTATAATGGGTCAGCAGTTCATTCTCTTTTTATTGCTAATCAGAATGCAATTTCTTGAATAAGTCACAAATGGTTAGTCAACTTTATTGTTAATAGACATTGGCATTTTTATAATTACTAGTTATTCTGATTAAGACTATTATGCATATTCTTGTACAAATATTTTTGTAGGGATATCTCAATTTCTCTTGAGTAAATACTTAGGAGTGAAACTATTGCACCACATTAGTTGCATGCTTATATATTCACTTTTTCCTGTGATTACTTTAACCACTATTCATATTAATAAGAGACACAATAAAAAAAAAACATGGCCAACATTTTTAACCTAAAAAATTGTACATCCTAGTTTTATTTTTCCCATATGGAAACTATGCTATACCTCTCAGGAATATAACTGATATTTTAATATACTGTTCTAATATATGTGAGATGTAAAATTTCCTTTGTGATCTTATTTTACATAACCTGAGTTTTACCATAAGACTTGAGTTATGAACCACAAATATTCTACTATTGAGAATACCATAGGAATACAATCAAAATAGCTTACTTCTAAAACTTGGAAGAACTGAAAAATGCCTATTTATATGGAAAAACACAAACCATTATCTTGACAAAAATTTTACATATTTATGTTTAGAATACACATTACTTAATTTAGGTTTATGATAGAAGAGGAAATTTGAAGGTCTTTAAGAGTGACTAAGGGAATTATTCGAAGTTCCTATTAGTACAAACAATAGTATACTTTTAACACATGTACTCTATAACATATTTTTTTAAAAGAATGCTCGAGAAGGCCTCATGATTTCACCATATTTCTAGTCTACGGACACTAAAGAGATTACTAAAAGTATTCATAAAAAGTATGTTTTGTATATCATGAGCTTATTTAGCATGTACAAAGAGAATCATCCGACTTATATATTTCATTACATATCTACAGTGAATGATGTCCAAAGACAAATTATATAATCTGATTTTTATAAGAAAGAGCACTTCCTATAGATATTTCTAGAACCACCATAATATGCCTTATGGATTATCTGTGAATAGGTATCTCTTTATGTGTCTGCTTTATTCCCCCTCCACTTTTCAATGTACTTAATTGGTATGTCATTTTACATAATAAAAATTTGAAGTATGAATCATAACCTAGAAATAATAGGTAAGTAAGTGAACATATTCCCTAAATGTATTTTCATATTCAAAGTCTTAAAATATCAAACATGATTAGGTATTATATTCAGTTCTTTTCACAGAGTTATAATATGTCATTTTTTTAATAGAAAACGCTGCTTTTTAGTTTTTGTTAGCTTACTCCATATTTAGACAACATTTTACAAACTAAAGCAAACTCAATTCAATCTAATCTAAGTTATTTGAAGGACTTAAAAAGTTGGTCACCATTTATTATTTCACCTGGGCATGGCAGGGGTAACAGCTACTCTATTATTCCATTACTTCTATGATAGAATGCAGTGACCTTTCATTGAGTTGCTTCAAGTACATTCATTCTTAGTGTTTTCAGCAGATATTTTCAGCACTTGTTCTCACAATGAAACTTAATTTAAGGAACCATTTTTTCCTATACAAAACTAATAACATAAAAATTTTATATTCTTCCATCAAACAAAAAAGGTTATCAAGGCCACGTTTCAGACCATCAAAAATAATATAAAGACCTAATTTAGCGTCTTACAGCTGGAAGGGATTTTAGTCTCTATCCAACATCTCCTTTTATAGATAAGAAAATAAAGGTCCAGAACAGTTCAATGAATCACTAAGCCCTCCACACTTGACTAGGTTAGAAGGCTTGGGAGAGTAAGAATTAAGGCTACAATTAAGAAGGGTGCCTCCTGAACCCTAGGATGTTATTCTACACCAAATGAAGGTAATTTGACATTTATTTGTATGGGTTAGCTGATAGATTCTCCAGGATTCTTCCTTTTTATTGTGTGTGTGTATTTTTTTTTTCTTTTTAGTACTATCAGGAAAAGATTTTCTGTTAACAGTCACTTCTAATAGACTCACTTATACATGAGGACCAGTCTTATCAAGTTGATTGTTACAGTGTATCACTACAAAGACATTTTTAATCTAAAAACATCCCTAAACAATGTAATTGATATGTTACAATGTTTCATAAAGAAGAATTATTTAAGAGAATAAGTTAAGATAATATATGTAGTGCTATGGAAAAACAGTAGAACACCCTTTGAATAAATAAGGTGAATACGCACATTGCTAAAGAACTGTGCAATGTCAATGTCAAAGTCGAAGAGAAAAACACCAAGTCACCTTGTGTGTCAAATGCAAAGGGAAGAACAGGGAGAGAAAAGAATGCAGAATAAAGGTATTTTCTCTCACTTCCTTTTGAAAAATGGCAGGAGGAATATTTTAATAAACCATAATGAAATGAGCCAATCTACAAAATAGGAAACAACAAAAAATGAGAACTATTGACTGCAACCCACTCAGACCAGCACGGTCCAGAAAACCTTTGTTGCCACAAGGCAGCTGGCGTCTGTGGACATAAAACCCTTTTTATTTCAGTGTCACATTAAATCCTGGGGCATAAAACCAGCAGAGACTACAGAGTCTTTTCTGGTTTCCCAAGAAAAGACTATACAGCTCAAAACAAAAGCCAAATTTCAACTAATGGTCCCATTCTAGTGCAAATATAAGCAAAATAATAAAAAAATGTGTCTGAAATTATTTTTAAATTGATTTCCTTTGGGGCTGGGGGAGGGAGGGAGAGAGGAAGAGAGGATAAGAGAGACAGAAAGAGAGAGAGAGAGAGAGAGAGAGAGAGAGAAACTGACTTAACACACAGTTGATAAGACAGTTTGTATATTACACAAAATGTTCTCCAGGAAAACTTAGTCTATATTTTGATATATGTAGGGGAAATCTGCATAATGAGAAAGTGGAAAAAGAGGCCTCGTTTTCTTTTCAAATTTGGGCAAAAAAATATGGTCTCCTGATATTTGCAAATCAAATCAATTACAAGAGTAGTGATAATTAGACTAATATGTAATATGAATTATGTGTTTTAATATTCAAGTAGATTGTTGTAAGATTCAGATACCATAGACCCTTACATATCAGACAGTATAGCTGACATAGGTTCAATAATCATTTATTAGAACCATCTCCCCAGATACCTGCAACCTAATAATTATATCCAATACTATGTTCAAGGAACTAAGTTAAATTTATAATTATTTTTCTTTTTGGTCTCTATTGGCATACTCAGGAATTTGAAATTTCAAACTAATTAAATTACTTTGTTCATATTAATGAAGATATAATAATACTAGTAATACTACTACTAATAAAGGTGTTCAAAAATTATTGTTTCTTATATATAATCTAATTTAAAATATTTAGCTCAACAGCTATCTGTCTTAGGTCCAGTCTTCTGGCTCCACAGATGCTCTAAGCTCCTCCTACTCGTACCCCAGCACCCCAAGATTGATAGATACACTTCCAGTAAATTCTCTGAAGGCAAATCCTATTCCTTGGTCTACAGTTCTTTCTGATTCTTTTAAAGCTCTTTATATGCCCCATTTATATTTCCCCAATATGTATGTTAAATCACAACTAATTAAATACAGGTTTATTAAGTATTTAATATGTAGAAGGCACATGTCTTGACCTTGGATCTGTGATTAATTCTCATACACAAAAATTTCAGTAAAATTTAATTGGCTTTCTTCCAATTTATATTTCCTGAAATACTCTCAAGGGATTCTTAAAACACTCTTAAGAACTTGAACAGAGTATGACAGTTCCTATGTAAGTAATATGCTCTTATAAGTTCAGTTTTCAAAATATTATTAAATAAGAAAAATTTCACTTTCATTTCTATTTCAAATGGATCTAAAATTTTTTCCTTAAAGTTTTGAACATAATTTTAGAGAATCATTAGGTTTCACTAGATCCAAATATTTATTAATTATATGCCCTCAAATTTTTATTCAAATTCTGCCCAAGAAAGGAAATGTCTGATATGAATCTGCAGCCAATTAACACACAAGCAGCCTGCTCATGCATGTATGTGAACACACACACACACAGGAAAAGGTAATACTTCGAATAGTAGTGGAATGTTTTTTGGTTTGTTTGTTTTTAATCAAGGTAACTCTGCAGCTCAGCTGCCACCTGGGCCTTACCTGCAGCCATAACTTGTTATGCACAGCATCTCTCCCAGTAGCAATACACTGAAAAGTAGCATTCTGCCCTGCGTTGACCTCTACATCCCCCAGACGGAGGAAATGAGGAGATTTATCTGTGAGAGTAGAGAGAACAGTTATTTTTTCCACATGAAGAAAATATGCCAAGTTACTTTTCTTCAACAGAATATTGTTCTGAATGTTTCTTCCTTTGGCCAAGACTAATATACAGAAGAAAACAGACTTTTCTATGTGCTAGAAGATACCATTTCCTCGCTCACTCTCACAGTTCTCTTTTCTCAGTAGCTACATTGCCTATTGCCCGGTAATTGCAAGACTACTGTTCTATGCAGAGTGAGCATTCAACAATTAATATTAACTGACCGTTGTAGCAGGTTACACAAGGACAGTAATAATGTTATAAGTCAAAGTAGCAAAACACACTAAATAGGCACATACCAGAGCATACTACAAATATACAATGAAAACAAAGATTTCTAAAATACTGATTGCTGGATGGCTGTTGAACTATTTTCCTATAAATAAATTTCCTTTCTTTCTTTTCTTTTTTTTCCTTTTCTTTTTATTTCAGTAGTTATAGCCCTCTAAGTGCTCCAAAGAAAAAGGAAATATTTTGTTTTTCAAAAATATTATATAAGCTATTAAGTACACTCCCTACTTCTTTATAGGTTCTAGAAAATCACCCCTAAGAGATACTAGATCAACAAAAAAGTGATAATTGTATTCAAAATATAGATGGAATGTATATGGGAATACTATATATTTATATGACTGCCAAAAAACTATTTTTTTCTTTTTTTGAACTCAGGGGCACTCAACGTCTGAGCCACATTCTCAGCCCTATTTTTTTTTTTTATTTTTTTTTATTTAGAGACAGGGTCTCACTGAGTTGCTTAGCACTTCCCTTTTGTTGAGGCTGACTCTGAACTTGAGATCCTCCTGACTCAGACTCCCAAACCACTGGGATAACAGGCATGTGCCACCGTACCCACTAAAAAACTATTCTTTGTAATTAACATTCAAAACTGAGGACCTCCCCCCCACCAATATTTTTCATAAACAACAAAAACTAAGACTTAGTAAATAAAAGAAAAGCTCTTGGAGAACCAACACTGAAGTTGCTATTTTTGTGCTCGATTCCAAATTTTGTACTTATTTCCTCACAAAAGTCTTTCTTAACCATCTGCTGTTTAGGAAGTGAACATGAACTATAGATGGAAACATTGTTCTCTTATGCTATAGAAAGAATTTTCTTTTCTTATGAAGGAATTTAGTAAGTCATTTTGAACTTCAATGAGGTCATTTTGTCCTTTCTTACCACATAAGAGATGGAACAGACAATGTGTCCCTTGCCTGCTACATCTTTCCTAGAGCATTACCTAGAGCACACTGAAAAGAAATGCTTGAGCTAGAACCAGGGTTCCCCAAGTCTTAACTCTAGACAAACAGATTAGAAATGCAAATTTCCAGGCCTACCCTAAATGTAATGAATCAGAACCAGTGGAAGAGCTGACAATGTGTGATTTACCACACCCAGCAGAGGGTTCTGAAGCACACAGGAGTTTGACAACACACAGCAGAGGGGCAAGCCTGAGCCCTGCACATAGTGGCCCCTGTACATTCTCTTCACAGTGTGATAGAAATGTTTCTACCCAGAGGATTACTAAACAGAATATATACATATAAGATGCTGCTGCTAAGAAACTCAAGTAAAATCTAAATTCATGCATGGTGATTTTTTGCCCAGGTGCATTGAAAGTTTACAATAATTGTCTTTTAGGTAATGTGATTTAAACACAAACTTAGGTATGCGGTCCAAAAACCAATCGATGTGTGATTGATGCCATAACAAAATTATGTTTAAGTTAAGATGGCTTTTGTTCTTTATGTTTTTAAAGGGCATACTAACCAGATATTTATTATGACATCAGAAAAAGAAAAAAAAAACTAATTTTAGAATAAAGTGAACTAAATCATTCCCTTCATTTTACGTAAACCTAAAATTAGTAGATCAAATAACTTAGTGAGGCTTCTTTTTATTTTCCTTTGTGTTTATCTGATTTGTTGTTCTCTTTCTTTTCCCACACAATTGAATAACACTGAAGGATGCAAAAAGTCCTACAGAGAGTTGCCTTTGATTTACATTTTGCTCTTAGTAATTAAATAATTAAAAGGATGCTTTAATATGTATATAGTTAGAAGCCTTAAAAGTATATGATTAGACAATTACAGAAATATCTTAGCATTTCTTTTAAAACTGAAAAGAAGCTAGGAAAACAATGAATACAGCAATGACCAAGAGGTAAACAATCAACCAGCACTGTCAATTTAAGACAAGTGTTGAAAGGACATTGAAAAACTCAGTTCTTAATCACAACCTACCACATGGATAACTCAGTACTTGGATGTCATCGATGGCAATATAGCCGCTTCTCCCTCCTGAGACTTCGGCTTCAAATATTACCTGTCAGAAAGAAACAGAAAACATGTACAACAATCATTTTCATGGAATGTCCACAGTGGGAGGAATACAACTGTAATACATTTGAAAGTAAATTTCATTTTTGTTCTATTAAGAATTAAAACTTTATTTTATAATGAATGGCAATTTCCTAAACCTAAGAAAATGAAAATTAATTAAATTACTGAAGTCAAGCACATCAAAATTTTTAGGCAAATAGTATTAAGCATCTTAGATTTCATGAATTAGCAACATAAAGGCAGAATGGAGGCTGATACAACAAATCTTTATAAATGTTCTCCTATGGACTTTCTTCATTTTTGTTATTTATTTAACATCCCTTGAGTATCTACCATGTTCCAAGCACTGTGCTAAACACTGAAGATATCAAATGCATAAAAATAAAATCTGGATTTTAAAATAGCTGAATTTTCAAGGATGGAAATCAACAGAAAATTACTGGTGTTGTGAGCAAAGGGGATGACATACAATGAAATAGAGCAGGTCTGCATGTTGGGGGAACATTTCCCCGCAGTATCAGTAGTTTCCTGGTGGCCTTCGCCAGGACAATTTTACTCTAGTGGTGGAACAGAAGTTTGATTGACTAGGCTGCTAATAATAATTATTGAGTAGTTATTGTATAAAAGAGATTGTCCTAAATTAGCATGCACATTCACACTGGCTTCTGTGTTGTTTATCTAAGTGCATTAGCCATGAACACACTTGCCATGTTATATGCTAAATACTGGAAAACAGGATTAGCAAGATATAGACAACAAAATCTAAAACTTGAAATAATGTATAACTGAGGCAATTGCATCATATAGGATTCTTTCTAGGGGATGAGAAACCTATATCAAACTCCAATCTCTCCTATTTACAAATTCTTAAGCCAATCAGAAATTTGAGGTTTGGGGCTTTCAGAGCCAAGTCCCAAGACCATTATATGCATATGATACAGCTTTAATGATAAAGTTTTAGGATGCTTAAATAGTAGCATATTAAAAAGTGCTACATAAACCAAATGACTAATTATCATCATTGTTCCTATGTGAGGGCTGTCTAAGTGAACCCTAGGAAAATAAGTTTTATTTGCTTTAATAGTAGTCAAGGAAAGGAAAAGTACAGAAAGAAAAAGTAAGAAAAAAAATTTTGAAGAAAATTACATTCCAAAGAATAAACCACACATCTGTGTAACAGCTAGTCATTGTTAGCTATTCTAGTTTTGTTGTAGTCAGCACTGACAAGTTTAACATCTTAGCTTACCTTAATGTTACTTTCTAGAACGGTTTAACATCCTTGCTTCATGTAAGTGGTAAGTTAAAACAAGATTACTATGCCTCTGAGAAAAAGCTCTCATTAGTTCACTTAAACTGAGGTTTAGTCAGGATAATAAATTTAGGCCTTGATTTTAGGGGAGGCAAAATGATTGGTTCTTTATTAAAGGGAAAAAAAAGTTCCTCTTTTTAGTGACCTCATTTTCCCCACTAAGTGTTGTCTTTGCCTCATTAACAAGAGCTAGAGGAAATTTTTAAGATCAGATTCCTTTACTGCTGAAGATGTAATCAGCTTTATTACTTCAATGGAGCCCTCACCTTGTAAGGCTCTTCTGTCCATTCAGGGGAAACAAATCTCAACAGCTTAATTACACAGAGCTCCCTTAGGCTAATGTGCAGGTCAGAGCTAATGCTTGGTGTCAAGTGGTCAACCAGGGCTTCCCAGAAGAGGAAAGCCAATGGAAACCACACCAGAGGTCAGCTTTAACCTGTCCAGAAGCCCAGCCTGGGAAAGGGATGAGTGGGGTCCGCTCTTCATGCTGTTTTTACTCCACTCCATTACCTGAAATACTGAGGTGATGATTCTAATCAAAATTTTGCTACCCCAGCAACATCCCTGGATTATTAACTAAATAAATGAAGTAAAGTTGAGTTTAAATGGGGGAGAAAAAAAATGGCAAACTCTAAAGAACAAGGACAGTTTTATCCTGTGGCCAACAGTTAATGCAGAGGAGGAAGAATCTCATAGAATGGAAAAGGGAACTTATTGTCGGGGAGCCTAGGGTCTAGGTGCTGGTCTGCGTCATGTGTAACACAGCAATTAATAAACTTGTGTCTTTGTGGCCTTGTCTGGACAATACTGTCCTTGCCTATATCACAGGTTTCTCATGAAAATTGAATGATATGTGTGAAATTATTAAATAGCACAGAAAATACCATGCAATGTATAATGGATGCTAGAAAATCTGAATTTTTTGCTCTTAATTTTCTTTCAATGCATCATAGCAGCAAGAGTCGAGATCCAAGGAAGGATGCATTTAGCTCTCACTTTTAAATTTAAATAAAAGCTTATGTAGAGCTCCTTGAATACTTTAACCTACATAATATTTAAACTTTGATTTTCTCTTTACAAAAGAAACTATGACTATTCACCTCAGGGCTTTAGAGGATTAAATGAGATAATTCACTTTCAACATTGAGCACAGTCCTGGCACACAGTAAGTATTATATGTTGGTTTGCAGTACTGCCATCATGGGAAGAAAACAACTGTAAAAGACATATGCACTAAAATTAAATTTCTTCCCTTTCCCATCTCACTCTCATCCAAAACCTAGATCCCCACCCACTCTCAATTTGGAAAACATAGAATAAACTGGTATTTCCTTCTCATAATTCTCCTTATATCTACATTTTTTTGTGATTTAAATTTTCAAACATCACGTTTAGCTTTCAAAGACAAAATATGTCCAAATCAAAACTTATTTTTTCTAATATTCATTTTGAAGCAGTGCAAATTTCAACAGTGAATAAAATATTCATCTGTAGCATATACAAAGATGACTAAAGCTGCAGACTCAACCTTGCGAGATAAAGCACAACATTTGCAACTCTCATTATAACGTGAAAGTTCACATTTTACATATTTATAAATATATGTACATGTATATATACAAACCTATGTATACAAATCAATTTAAAGCATCATCATTAGACATAGTTGATTTCTCTCTACCCTGTGAACTTTAAACACTGTAATTGCTTGTAGGTCTAGGTCTTCTCTTTTTTCCCCTCTGACAGGATTGAGAAAGATAAGCCTACAAAAAAATGGACTGAAAAAAAAGTTTGAAATATGTAACAATATGAAAGAAAAATGGAGATAATGGTGTCATGGAACCTAAATCTAATAAAATAATATTTGAGGGGCTGGGGTTGTGGCTCAGAGGTAGAGTGCTCACCTAACATGTGTGAGGCACTGGATTAGATCCTCAGCACCACATAAAATAAAATAAAGATATTGTGTCCACCTATAACTAAATATTTTTTTAAGAAAGACTATTTGAAGGGGAAGAGATATATAAGACCAAGTGTTGATCAAATACTAGGTGAAAGGGAATTTTAAAATGCCCCTTACTTGTGACATTGAGATCAGAAGTGACCAGAGAAAGAGCTACCTGTATGAAATAACAAACAAAACAACAACAAAATAAAGAACATAATGGGCATTGAAGAGAGTTGAGGAGTGGAGACAGAAATTTTAAAACTCCTACAGGAAGTTTTCCTGAGGGAATAGAAAGAAATGTCACTAAGGATATAAGAAGATATGTGATCAAAGAGAGTGGTTTTTTAAATTTTTTATCATTACTTTTAAGATGATAAACATATTTAGATATTGACAAGAATGATTAAAGTTGTCAGGGAATATTTGAGAGTACATGAGAGAGAAATGATAATGGTCAGTGTGAAATACGATAAGATTCAAATCTCTTGCCACAAAAGGGGCACTACCTTGGCTAGATTATGAAGAAAGGAAAGGCATGAGGCTATAATATGTAGGATTGGAAGATAAGCAAGTTTCTGTAATATGGCCACAATTTTCTCAGCCATGAGACATGAATCTTAGTTGATGAAAAGGAGAAATGATTGAAGTTTGGAGAGAATCAAATGGAACAAACTGAAAAAGAGAATAAGAAAGAAAGCCAAACAGATCCACATAGTAAGTAGGATTTCCAACTGTCTTGTCAGACCAATTGAAGTCAATGGCTATGAACTTTTTTGCCCAAAATCTATCATATGGTATGTATTTTTTAAAAATATCACTTTCTTGGATTTAAGCCCAGGAAAAGTGAATAGAATTAAAGGAAATAAAGAAACAGTGAATGTATAATGAAAATAATCATGACAAAAAATTTTTAAATAATGAGCAAGCTGATAAACTGGCAAGAGATAGATGATTTCATTGACTGGAGCTCTTCATGAAGCTATGTAAAGTGAATACAGTAGAAAGAGAGGGGTTTATGGGTAGAAAATGAGAGGTATACATACATATAAAGTTGGAACACTTGTGAGCTATTATAACATCCATTTAAACAAAGCATCAGGTTGCTGAGGTAAAATAAGGGAGGTGAACTTTGGAGGTGGTGAAATAAAGGAACTATCCGTGGACTTTCTACAAATATACTGAAATCATCAGGATTATGGTGTGCCTTGGAATTGTAAGGATCAATGATAAATGGTGCTGGTACCAATGTTGATGACAAGTAGAACAAAATGAGGTTGGAGACCAATGAAAGGTAATAATGAGGATGATGATATGGATGAAGGGAAAGAAACCAAAAGAGGCAAAGAGATTTCTCCTATCCATTGGCCTGGTTATAAGTCACATGGTAATTAATACACAGAAACCACAAACAGACCATGACTACAATTATATAATTAATTCTATAAATAAATTTTTGATGTTCATCTCCTCTACTAACATGTAAGTTCATTGAGAGCAATGTCATGTCATGTTTTTCTTAACATCACTGAACAAGAAGAATCCTACTGAAAGTCAGGGTTGGAAAGAGTAACAATGTTACAGAACACAATTATGCAATATCAGTGGATTTTACTTAATGGTTTTGCCTCTAAGGGAAAAATGGGATTAGGTATTTAGCCCATTTTTACCTTGCTCATAAATTTTTGTTGACATAATAAAATGACACTCCCTTGAGAAAGTTCCAGATAATTTTACCAAGCTAATGTAGAAATCATGAAAACATAATTACTTCCCTAGAATAGTCAAATAATTCCATTTGGCATAAATTTCTGCTGATAGGCCTCAGAAGATCTTCTATAGAGTAAGTCAAGTATCAAAGTGAAAACTTAAGAATTCTAGAATCTAATTTCTTTTCCAATGTGAACATTCTGTTTCTGTCTGTACGGAAAGAAGAAGGCACACAGGGCAGAGAGGTGACACCAAAGTCCAAGGCACAACCTACAGCTGCTGTCACCCAGGGTAGCTCCTCTCAGAGGCACTGTCAGTTTGGAATTCTGCCTTATCAACTGAGGATTAGCTGAGAGGGTTAGAAGAAAGAAGCTTCTCTGTGTCAGACCCCTGCATGTCAGGCTTACTTGCCACTCAACTCATGTAATAGCTCCTTTCTAAGAGTCTAAAGTGAGCAAAGGCCTTGACTAACAGCCTGCAGGCTCTCCCTAACTAATGAATTTTTCACAACCCTTGGCTATTGGTTGTTGTTTGTTTAGTTTCTAAAGGAGATATACACCCCAAATCCAAAGGCACATAAATAAAACACACCAGCATGGGATACTGAAACATTCTTTGGCTTTAAAGATGTGCCTAAGAGTCACTAGGGGGCTCTAATGGCATGCCAACTGAATACAGAAGGCAGTTAAAACATACAATCAAGCCCAAATCGATTCTTCACCTGAACCCTGTCATGTGTCCGATTTTAGAATATCTTTAGCAGCTCGGTGGTATAAATGCATAAGGATTCAAAATCGGTTATTTTCCTTCAGATGTCCTTTTATTCAGAAGGACTAGTCCTATCAAGACTTCACAGCAAGACTATAAAGTCTGCAAGGAGTAATTAGGTCTTCAGACACTCTAAAATCAACACCGTGTACTGCCCTATACCTCCATACATACAAGCTTTTCACATAGTTTAAGTACCTGTCACCAGCATCAGCTTAATTGTTCTAAATATATTCTCTCTCTCTTTCTCTTACACACACACATACACACACACACACACACACACACACACACTCCTGCCTATTATCTACCTATCTACCTACCTATTTACTTCTCTTTATAGGAATATAATAGTGATTTATTAATTTTAGGATGTGAATGTTATGCACAGTATCACCAAATATTCTTGGATAAAATATTAATATGTGACATTATGAAGGTTTTTGATACAAAAGTAAATTGAGGTTTAGCATTGCAGATTGCCTACAGGATGACAGGGATGCCATATTATGCAACATGGATGACAACATTAGGTGTAACAAAACACTTGCATGAAATGCAGAAAAAACCTCCATCCAAACACAGTCCTTTTCAGAGTAATATTGTTTTGTCTGTTAAACAACAGAACATCAATCAAAGTATATGCCAGTGTCCAGTAAACAGTAAAAATGCATGACCATAGATCTACAGGAGAAAATAAAACCTAAAAGATTTCACACCAAAGTGGAGTGTCTAAAAGCAAAGCTCAAAGAAGAAGATTTTCAAAAGGCTCCATACTGAAATGAATATGCAAGCCTGTATATTCCTATACTTCAAATTAGACCAGAGAGTTAGCTACCCCAATGTGATCACCAGAAATGTCTAGAACATCTAAACAAACTAACAATTTCTAAAGCTTATGCTAGAATATCTTAAGTTCACAGTAACGATCCAATAGATATTTATATTAATTCTTCATTCCTAAAATCATGTACTTATTAAAAAAACTATCAGTGACCTTTATAATTTAATAGATAGTGATGCAGGTTAATATGAATCTAGAACACATGGCATTTTAATCATATTGTGATGAAGAGTGATCTGGAGAAATTACTCCTCCATGAAAACAAATAACCCCAAATGCTGAACTAAAAATGAATAATATTCACAAAATAAATTCATGCATTCTCTGTCTCAACATGCCTCTGAGAAAAAGGTATATACTATCTTCTCCAAACCGTTTTGTTGTAAGACCCTTAACAATATAAATACACACAGGTGTGTACAAACAGAACCAACATGTGCACAGAAGCATTAGGCAGCAGAGCCTCAACTGTGAGCCACAGACGTCCACTCAACTCCTGGCTGTGACCTCAGGGAATCAGTGTGAATTGAAAGAAACTGCATACAATTTAGGATGTTTTTACCTAACATCTGTCATTCTACAGGAACTGATTCATTACAGGCAATGTCCAAAGGTCTAGCAGGTAAGAAACAAGAAAGGCAGGGGCAGCTCCAGGAGACATGGGTGCTAAAGACAGTGAGGAGGCACAGGTCATCTCTTCTGAGCTACAAAATTCTCAGTCCCATAAACCCACTGGCTTCCTCATTCCCAATTTCTTATATCCCTGTCACAACTACCCCTACGTGACTCCCTTTGTATTTCAATGCAAGGCATATGTGTGGTGAAGCTGACTGAGAGGAGAGACCACAGTACAAGTTCTACCAACTCCCTTTAGAGCTCTTCCAATTCCAGGATAGGCAGACAGGCAGAGGATAACAATATATGCCAAATGCCTTTAAAACATGTATTCAGAAATAAAATTGAACTAGGACCCACGATCCATGGCAGAGCCTTATTTATGTTAGATTTAGGTTTAGCAAAAGAGAGGAAAAACCAAAAAGGCAATTAGAAGAGGAAAATGAAACAAAAGTTTACTGAAATAATCTAAAATCTAAAAATGCCACTAAACACATTTTTCATCCTATGGATCTGTCCTTAGATACACAAGCAAGTAACTTACACGATAAAAGATTTTGTATAAAAATGAAAGTGCGGACGCCAAGGGTAGCAGAAAATTCATCAGCAAAATGTCATTTCTGTATCTTTACTATCATAGCTCCACCATCTGGGTTATATTTTATAGTTACTTGTCTGAGCCAAAAATAAAAGATGACTGGTTAAGGTTTCTATTTCTATCAACATGACGTTGAATTACAGTACTATTTTTCCTCACTTCCAGAGATGTGCCATTTGTCTTCCTACAATCCACAAGCAGAACCTTTTAAATTTTAGCACCAGCAGTCCAATCTTACACACAGCAGAAGTAGATCACTTCACTTCCACAACTGTATCTGAAAAAAAAAAATGCTTTCAAACTAACATGATAATTCTGCACATTGCCAAATTTAAGTGACACTTAGGAGCATTAATTTATTATCACACAGTGCAATTAAGAAACTTAAAATTACTAGCCCACCCTGTATGTATCATCATAGTAAATATCAATCAATATATGAAATCTAATGACAATACACACTTATAGTGAAGAGCAAACTTTACATAAACCCAGTGATTAACTGTAACTAAACAATCACCATAAATTTATTAGTCTACATCCAAAGTTCAATCAGATGCTGAACTGAAGCTGTCACATCACAAGTTCAAACATGTTAATAAATGTTTTGTCAAAAACACACAACTAACTACAGCATCTGATTTAAGAATGAAGTAATTTCAAAAGTACTATGAACTTTCTTTCTTTGAAATTTTGTTAGAGTTGGGGTTAGGAGAGATCTTTACCTAAAAATCCATTAGAGTAACTAGTGTATGTACTCATAGATGATTTTAGGGATACAAAGCTCATTAATTCTTTATCTGTTTCATTTTAAAAGCCAAGGATAGTAATATCTTTGACTAGAAAGATTAAGTGGTATAAGTAAAATTATGAATTGTATAATTTATGATGTTTGTGCTTTTAGGTAGTAAATAATATAGTAAAACAAATCAAACCTATTTATAAGGAAAGGTAATGAACAATATATTTAACAGTTAACTTCTACAGAAGAAAATGGTGAGAAACTTTAAAATATATCCTAGCACTACAAGAGTGTAGTTATCCTAGCCTTGCTAAAAAATGGGTGGACATACATATTTATCTTTATTTTTTTTTAATCTACTTAAGATGAATAAATTTAAAGTATACAGTTCAATTACTTCTTTGCAGAATATCGCTTCAAATATTTGGTGATATATTCAACTATTCATGTGTATAAATAACCAAAGTAAATCTTTAAGAATTTAAAAATATTTCTTGCTAAAAATTTTCAGTAAAAAAAATTGTTATCTAGAATATTTGGAGATGTAGAGTTAGTACGAAGAAGGAGGAGGAGGAGGGGGAGGAGGAAGAGAAAAAAGTGGGGGAGGTAGCAGGGATGGGGAGGAGGTGGACAAGGAGGAAGAGAGGAGAACATCCTTTCCACATACAAAGTGAACATTATTTTTGAAACATAATCTATCTGAATATCTGGAGATCAATAGAAAGGGGTTGTTTGAGGCAAAGGATTTAAAACTTACAAAACTAAAACAAACAAATCTTTGGAATCCTTGATATAACTACAAAGGCCTGAAACCATTTGTGTGTGTGTATGTATGTGTGTGTGTATGTGTATATATATACATTTTTAATGTGACTGATTCATAGATCAGTTTTGTTACCCATGTAAAACAAAAGGGAATGATATAAAACTGAGCCTTTAAGATTATGAAGAGCATAAAGAAAAGAAACTAACTTAAGGTGGATTGGGTGACCTAAAAAGGACTGTCATTCAAACGATTCTACTATCGGAAAATCAAAGACCATTTCCAGAGAATTTAGGAGATATTTACCCACTTAATCTTTGCACAAAAACTACACATTGGCTTTAACATAAAAACAAATAATATAGATGTTAAATGCTATAAAATACCATAAGGCACACTAAGTTAGATTTTTTGAAAATGTATTCCTGTCACCAGAAGCAGTAGCAGTGCCTGGGAACTTCTTTGAAATGCTGTGGGTACTGGGCATGGTGGTGCCTATCAAGAATCCCAGCAGCTCAGAAGGTTGAGAGGAGGATCACAAGTTCAAAGCCAGCCTCACTGCAATTTAGCAAGGCCCTAAGCAACTTAGTGAGACCCTGTTTCAGAATAAAAGCAAAATAAAAGGCTAGGGATGTAGCTTAGAATTAAGTAGCCCCTAGATTAAAAATCCCCATTCCCCCCTCAATAAAAAAAGAAGGGGAAGGAGGAGAAAGGGAGGAGGAGGAGGAGGAGGAGGAGGTGAAAATAATGATAATAATGTTGTAGGTGGGGCCCAGTGATCTATGTTGTCACAGACCCTCCAGGTAGTAATCCTTCATAGCACTCATCTCATCTAAATATTATATAATACTCTTTGTACTATAGTTGGAAGAATTGGTCATAATAACCAGTCTTCTTTCTTTGGTAACTTTTTCTTTTCATGAAAAAAAAAATCAATCTATAAGTGGATTCATGGGTTTTCTTCATCAGATACCCAGGTAAAACAAAAAGATAAACCTATATAAAATACTAATTTTGAAATATTTAAACAATTAGTCATTTATTCATTAAAATATACAAAGTGCCTACTATTTGATAACAAGAAATATTCAATTTTGGGTTTCCAGTCCCCAAGAGAGTCACAGCATGGCACAAGAGGTGGACATATTAAGAAACAACTAAATTGTACTTATTTGTGATAAGGCAGAGTTAGAGAAGTGAGAGAGGGCAGAGGAGGGAGAAGATGACTTGGGTGGGGGCAGTGGGCAAAGACTTAAGACATGCTGATCTTTAGGTGATTCTCTAGTCAAAACAAACTTCATTCACCAAGCACTTGGTTACCACACACTAAATATTATAGCCACTGGGAATAGAAAGATGGACAGAAAGCAGAGTCACAACTTCTAGGGAGGACAAGACCTGTGATATATGTAGAGCACTAGCATAGGACACAGCCAAGAGTTGGTGAACTATTTTCTAATGGGAAAGCAGACAGTGATTGACAAAAAAAAAAAAAAAAAATTCAGAACAGAGTTTTGAAACTTAAGGCAAATAGTGAAAAGGAATACATTACTCATCAAAAGAAGTCCATTTGCAAATGAATGACAGTGGGAAAAGTCATGAGCTACTGGCATAAGCAGCACAGTTAGAAAGAACCAGAATAGAGGAGAAAGGCCTGGGAGATAGGAGGATGGGTCTGAATCTTCCAGAGTTTTATGCTTAAAGCTGCAATCTGTCCTTTATTCCATTAGTACTCTAATGCCTTTGAAGGATTGCACAACTGGGATAATGTGATTGACCTTAAAAACATTAATGTGGGGTAACCACAAAGCAACTGAAGGACTGGGATCCCATGAGAAAAACCTATACATATAATAGTACAACTGAATGTGCTTGGATATCAATCAAGATACATTTATTGGACACCTACTATGTACAATAGTGGCAGATTTAACTTACATTTAAATTGTAATCATCTACATATTCATGGTGATCATACATGTATTAGCATATAACCAGGTAAAAAAACATAGGTGTGTACACGTGTTTTTTTCTTTTAAATCCAAAATTTGATAACAAAGCAATGAATGCTTAAGACAAACAACTAAACATTTCAGACAGGTTTTATTTGAATTTGAGAATTAAAGTTATAAACATTATCTTCACCCTAAGATATATAAAACAGTGAGTGAAGTTGGTATAAAAAAAATGCTAACATTTTACTCCCTTCATTTTATGTTAAGTCCAGCTGTCACAGACAGAAGAGTGGCAAAAATTAACCTTTAATTTTCTCTATACTTCATATCACCAAAAAACCAACATGACTTACTGAACTAATCCAATTCAAAGTTTCAATTCTCAAAAATATGAGAGTTCTCTTATTAGTAAACAAACCTAAATTTTATTGTCCATAAGCTCGTAAACAAACGATCTCAGCAGGAAGAAAAATTGTTTCAGAAATCAATTAGGACCACTAAGAATTAATTAAACGGGGCTATTTGAGGAGATACTCTCAAGTAGGAGACTGAAAATAAAACCACCTCCTTTACATTTAAACTTCAATTTTATTATGTAAATAATGCTTTTTAAAAAGCACTATACTATTTGTAACCATTTTCTTGTGTAAGAAAATTAGGATTATATGAAATCTTATAATTTTTATAATAAAAACCAATATAAAAGGCAAAGTCAAGCAAGGTAATAACTAAAACCTCCCTTTGACTATATTAGAAAGATCCAATATCTTATACACTCAATGATACCACAGAGTTGGGCATGCATTTCTTCTAAGACCAGTTTGCTGTAAGAATACCCTGTTAATAAAAATAAGGGAAGCTGGGAGAATCACAGGGAGACTCATGTTTGAGGTGGGAAATGGTAGGATCCTGCACCAGACAATGCTTCCAAAAAGATTTCACATCACAAAATATACAAAACTCTAATAGCTGTATGGCACCTTGGAGTAAATGAAGAGGGGTGTGCATAGTTCAAAGCTTCAATTCATGACCCATGTTGTCCCAATATCAAACCTCTTTACACCTGTAATAAGGCTGCCAGGAACACTGGCTTGAAGCAATAACCATGGGTGTGAGAATGGGCCAGATCAGGACAGGTGGCTTATACATGGGATATGGAGAGAAAAGTTCTTCACAACAGAGCACTTAAAGAAATCAAAATATTATACATTGCTATTTGACTACAGAGCACATGTATATATGCCTGTGTGAATGCATGCGCACACGTGCGTACACATACATCCAGTGGGACCCTCATCAAAACATCACTAACCATCTCAGCGGAGAAAGCGGTTCTGGGTATATGTCACATTCTGTGTATTTCGGCAGTGATTTTACTATTTAAAACAAGTTTGTAATGGTTTAGTAAATAAGAGTGGGATGTGTGTGTGTGTGTGTGTGTGTGTGTGTAAACGTTTTAATAGCATTTCCTCCTATTGAAATAAAATATGCCCTTTCAATCAAATTCTAAGGATTAGAGCAAAAGAAAAACTGAAAGTATATTTTAGAAGAACAATTCAATATGTTTTCAATTTTCATTCATTTATGTGAAAATCATAAATCCTTAGGAAAGTACCATAAAAATTCTTACTACTTTTCTAGCAGTAGAAGATTTAACTTAAAACATGATTCTTCCCTTGTGATTTTAACAAAGTTAAAATAAGCAAAGAATATGACTTGCTTCTGTGACATATATATAAGATTTTGTCCATATAGTTGCTTTCCTTCTCTAATCTATAACATATATGTATATAAAGCAAATGGACAACATGGATATAATTTCACTTATGAAGGACTTAAAGCATATGTGTCCAACAAAAGGTAATTACCTGTAGGGAGGGTTTATGTGGAAGGGATAGAGTGATATGAAATAGGAATTATTCTTTTTACTTTATTGATGTCCATATCTGAATTTTAATAAATAGGTAAAAATATAAAATGTGTAATTTAGAAAATACTTTTAGGCATACAGAGTATACTGATATTCTCTGGATTACACTTTTAATGGCATGTCTTCCTTGAGAAACATTTTTGAATTCCACTTTTCATTTAAAAAAAAAGAGATTGTATGTTGTATTAAATATCACAGAACAGGCTTAGGGCAGAGCTGTGACATAATCTGAATTATGATCTTAAGAAGCTTATTCTGAAGACTGTGAAGAGAAGTGGTTTCTGGGAGAGCAAATGCCAGAAGCCGAGTCAATAATAGGGAGACCATTGCTGATGTTCAATGAAAAGATGTCATTACCTTATGGGATGACCAAGGAAGTGGAGAAATGGCCTTATCTTTGCTATGTCCAATAACTACCATAGCAAATGGCATGCAGTGTGCCTTCCATAAACATGTCTTCAAATAAGAGGGAGAAGAAGGCAAGCCAGCCAACTGGAAGGCTGGGCTCACTTGACTGCTTTTCTAATTTGAGTTGGAGAGGTAGACCATTTCTCTTGGAAATGCTTGTATAATGTCCATTTCTAAAAGCAGTTGCCGGTTCCCCTAAGATATTAAAGATTTATAAAACCACTATTATAACAAATTTGGAAGCAAGTGAGGTGAAAATTATTTCAAAACAGACTACTTTATCAGTTCAATTTCATTATTAAGGTGTGCTGTAACTGAAATTTGAAATGCTGGAAGATATTGGCCAAACAATTCGAGCAGAGCCACCCTAAAGGTACTTAAGAAATACTTCTTTAATGGTGCAGCATATAATGGTATATTTCTCTTCTAAAATCTGGGGGGGGGGAAGAAAACTAAATTATCAAACTGATTTGAATTCCCTTAGCTTTTTCATCTCTCTTTTTAGTTATAAGGTGAAGTTTCTACTTAGTATTTCATCCTGAGCCTGCATAGCAATGATTTTTTTTTATCCCTCTTGATCCATCACTCTGTCAAGCCTCTGAATTTAATTTTCTATTTTACCTGCCCCAATATAAATTCTATCTTGTCTTTCCTTTTTTCTATATCAAACTCAGGGCTTAAAATAAAAATTTCAAAAACTACTGCAATTTCTACTGAAAACTATACCATTCATTGCTTTATTTTTTTTTTCTGACTCTGAGGACTAAAGATATAAACGTAGGAAATCAATATTCATACAGATTTTTCAACAGTTTATGTGGATTTGAAATTTGAGGGTAATGTTTTTTGGGGAAGAATGTTAAAAACAACAAATAACAGTTAATTTTTCAAGCTAGCCTTTAAAATTTTATAGTACATAATATCGATGAAACAGTATACTAGAAATATCTAACAGATTCATTTTTAGGATACTTTATGAATTATATGGTCACCAACTATGAATTAGGATGATGTTTAAAACACAATGAAGTCTAGCCACACGTATATAGGTATCAAAGGGCAAGTACTATAGGTATAAAAATTTCCAGTGTATAGTACAACTGGCCAATAAAACAAATAACAACTGCCACAACGGAAATGTTCTGTATCCATCCTACATAACACTTCCTAGCCAGAAAACATGTGGGTAATGAGAATTTGATGTATGGCTAGTGAGACTGAAGAAATGAATTTTTAATTCAATTTAATTTAAATTAAACTTAAATAATCACATCTAGCTAGTGGCTATCTCATCAAATAGAAGACCTTTGAAATATGAATATCATCAAATTTGTGAAATAGCACTTAGGAGATATATTAAAGATTATGAAATCAATCATAAAATAAAAGGAACTGGTATGTCACCACAAATTTCCATATAAGAATAATATAAATTCCCTAAGAGTCAAGAATGCAGGTTTTACTCTTGAAGACAGCTTCATGTTGGACTCTAACATAGTGGACTATTTATTTCATGGCATCAACAAGAGTGACATGACCAAGTCTAGAATCTAATACCAAGAGTTATTCAGCCTGAGAAAAGTCTCTCCACATGTGCAAATTATGGAACAAATCAAGCATGATTTATGTAGACCAAGAAATGCAGTATGACTTGATATTACAGTCAAATACTACATTCTGGGTTTGGATTTCATCCCAATTTTCTGGATGACAAATTAAACAGCATGGTGAAAATAATATTGCAACTCAAAATTGTTAATACACCAATTTTATGTCCAGTTTCCAACATGTTTTCCCTAGATTCAAACAGTGTGAGGCAAACTCAAGATTAAATTACTGAATTCCAAATAACTTCAGAACAGTGAAAATGTATTACAAATTATATTACTTAAAAGGGGATATTTATCTTAAGGGAATCAGATTAAAAATCTTAATTTAAAATACAAACCCTGATACTAAGTTCTGTTTTTTCCCCCAGAGTGCACTCTTCTGAAGAGTATTTGGCTCCCCACATACAAAAAGAGAATACTGAATTCCCAAAGAAAATAATTAGAGTGTTTATTTGCTTAAATTATCTTTAATAAAGGTAAATCCTAAACTAGACCTAATTATAGGGTTATGAAGGGAATTGGGTCTAAGAAGGACTGAGAGAGGGATAGGAAATGATATGTCACTTTCCCCAGAATCAACTAAACTCAGTTGCTTTGGAAAAATCAGTTTGAGACTAGGGACTTAGACAACAGAAATACCTATGTAATACACATGTTAATGTATAGAATTCACACTAAAAACTTAAGTTCTCTGACTCAAAAGCCTCTCCAAAACTATACTAATCTATCTGTAATAATCTGTAGGACAGAATAGAAGGTATTAACTAAATGTTTTGAAATTATCAAGAATGTAATCAATGAAATATCTATTCTCTTTTAAAAAAAGTCTACTTTATGAAATTGTTTTACAAATCAAGTTTTTTGTGGGTTTTTTTGTTTGTTTTGTTTTGTTTAATAAGAGGCTGTTACTTCTTCCTTCCAAAAATTTGGAGCTGAGTTCAAAACTAAGGGAAAATAAGTGTTCTAAGTACTTTACATTCTAGATAATTCACAAACAACTCAATCAGTCTTCATTCAGTGTTTGGTGAGAGGTGGCAGACCCTGCCCCACAAGAGCCCACCATCTCCAGATATCCAGATCTAAAGAGAGCCAGCCCTAAGACAAGTGAGAGAAGAGCAGCACTAAGACTGGCAGGCTTCCTTCCATCCACAAAGTAAGGGGAGCAGATACTTAGCCCACAGGAACCTTCTCAGGGCCAAACAAAAGAAAGAATCTAAAAGACTCACTCAACAGGATTGGGGAAAGCAAATATTTCACTACCAGATAAATGCTTTATGAGACACTCTTGGGAGGAAAACAAATTATATTTCTTGTTGTGGAGATTGTTAATAGAGGAACCAGTTCAGCAGTAACCTGTAGAAGAAGTACCAGAAGAGAATGGAATGCAGTGAGCCCAGTATTTTTGTTAGCAAACATTCAACAAATGACTGGAGGTAAGAAAGACAACAGACCATGGTTTGTGGCAACACAGTTAGACCCTCACCATGACCAAATTCAAGCCATCAGTATGAAGGCAGTAAATGTGCTCAGGAGAGAGATGAACAGCAACACCCTCCTATACAGTATTTTCCAGCATAAAAATACAGCAGATATAAACCACAATCAAATACATAGAAAACAAAATGCAACAAACTAAGAAGCAAGATGTTTAGAGTATTTAATCCTTTGTTTCTAAAATAATATTTTTGATTACTCACTCAGCAATGACTTATTAACAGCAAGATCAAAATTGCCTCAAAATATGCCAGCCAGCTTGAGCCAATACAAGCCAGATCAGTGGATGGAGTCTCCCTGATGGCCTTGGTATACAAAGGAGGTTTACCGGTCTCCACCGCACTTGTAGAGGTG
Organism: Marmota marmota marmota; assembly: GCF_001458135.2. Taxonomy (NCBI): domain Eukaryota; kingdom Metazoa; phylum Chordata; class Mammalia; order Rodentia; family Sciuridae; genus Marmota; species Marmota marmota. Next base: position 45,480,347 of record NW_025999842.1, read on the forward strand.
ATGGTATGCTTTTCAGCCTAGCCAAGCCCATTGAAGTGAGAGAGACTTCTGTTGGAAAAGCCAGAGTAGTAGAGAACTCTGGTCCAGCAGATGTTTAGCTACATCTTTCCAATGGGATTTTTGCGGGTGGTACTTGGTCCTGCTGTGTAGAAGAATATCATGCCAACTAAACCATATTATCAGCTGTAGAAAAACACACACCCCCACCATAAATGGAGTTCTTCAATAATGCTAAAAAGCTACAAAAGAAGAAAAATCAGAGCAAGATCTAGGGGTCCTTCCCACATCTGATCCAGCAAAGGAAGAAGACATCTGCCTTCTGTATGTTGGTGTCCAGCCTCAGACCTGGGTAGGAGAAAACAGGAGAAAGAGCTGTCTACATATTGAGTCTCCTTCTTCAACAGTCAAGCTGCAAGGTCAGGTGACAGGAGGTGCAGGGAAAGCAAAATAAGAGTATGTAGACTTAAATACAACTAATTTTTTAAATTTACTTTTTGGGCTAGAGATATATTTATTTTTTAGTTATAGGTGGACACAATCTCTTTATTTTTTTTTTATTTTTTTTAAATGGTGCTGAGGATTGAACCCAGCACCTCACACCCAGCACCTCGCACCCAGCGCCTCAAACATGCTAGGAGACTGGTCTACCACTGAGCCACAACCCCAGCCCAACAACTAAATTTTAATCATCCAAGTTGAGCCAAAACTATCCAATCTGTTTAATACATTGTTAAGAGTCAGGGAAAAGTGAATCAGGAAAGCAAAATTGAAAATAAGAGCTATACTTAGGGATATAGGTTACATCCTTCCTGATCTGAAATACTCAAACTGGTAAAATATATGTTGAAGCTGTTATATTTAGAATATTGTGCTCAGTGTACCACTGCTAACAATAGAGTTTTAAATAAACAAAAGTAAGGATTTTTTAAATTAAACAGTTTGCTATTTTGAATATTAATATCATGAAAATGATATGTGTGTATACACATATCTGTGTGTGTGTGTGTGTGTGTGTGTGTGTGTCTCATTATTTACCTGGGGGCATTTTCAATCATTGATTTATATCAAAAGCATAGAGCTATGAAGTACTCTAAATAAGCAAGTCATTATCATTAAGAATATTCACACTAGAGTTAATTTAGATAGGTCTTTATAGTTTAGAAAGTACTTTAATGAAAAGTATTTCCTTTGATCCCAACAAAACAGCTGATAGGTAGGTAAATTAGACAATAAGACTCAGTCACATCTTGTAAGTACTAAAAAGGAAACTGAGAGAAATTTGACATGCCCACTTCAAAGCCAAAGTTCAAATATGCTTGAAGTCCTGTACAATCAATTATTCAATATATCTTGTTCTAGTCTATTTATCAATCATATCAAAACCAACTACATGATTGAGTACTGATTTGACTAGTATAAGTACTATAACTACTATGCATAGATTCTTCTGGGTGAAACAATTTTTTATAACTTAAAATTCCAATTTTTAGTAAACTATAAATATAAGCAGATAATATTTGTTATTCATATATTAACATAGAGAAAACTTATAACCATGTACTAGAAACTATTCCAATTGCTTTAAAATATTAGATAGTTTGGTCCTAACAGTACCTCTGTGAGTTAGGGGCTGTTATTACTGATGAAGAGATAATAGCAAAGGGAAGTTTCTTTCTCAAGGTCACACAGCTTATTGAGTGGCTGCACCACAATTCAAACCCAGATGAAAGTCTGGCACTACAGTCCCTGCCTGCCCTTCAGCATTAGTCTTGCTGTGAAACATCAAATGTACACAGATTCATAATCGATATCATTTTTGGAGACTGTCCTGAACTATAAATTAAAATGTAAAGGTATATTTTAATCTATAAGGTGGTACAGAATTTATTTCAGCCCTTTAGATGGCATTTTAGAGACTTTTTTAAATAGTTAAATTACTAATATACTTTCATCTAAATGTTTATGTCCCCTCAAAATTCACATGCTGAAATCCAAACCTCCAAGGTTATTAGGAGGTGGGGTCTTTGGCAGGCGATTAGGTTATAAGGTCTTCACCATCAAGGGATCATATAAAAGAGGCCCCAGAGAGACCTTCCTGCCTCTGCCATATATAGTGAGATACAGTGAGAAGGTGTTATGGACCAGGAATCAGGTTCTTAGCAGACACCAAACCTGTCAACTTTGATTCTAGAATTCACACCTTCCAAGATTCAGAAATTCTGTTGTCTATAAGTTACCTAGTTGGTAGTATTTTGTTATATAGCCACCTGAAGGGACTGAGGTAGCAAACAAATTTTCTTGCCTGAAAGTGTGGTAGGAGGTTGTAGAAACAGAACAAGAATCAAATGCAGAGGACAGGCAGGCTCTGAAGCTATGGAAGAACATAGATGTGTTATTCTCTGAATTATAAAGAATATTAGTATATATGCTGCAAAATGTTTATTACATAGCAAATAGTTAAAAAAAAAAAGTCTGTTTCTCTTCACTTTCCAGTGGTCAGACAGTAATTGAGGGCTTAAGTAAATGGGTTTCCTCTGTGAAGTTTACTCATTGAACCATAATACCTAAGATCTTTCCCAGAATCATGATTCTATGTCACCCCCGCCAAAGGCAACATATCCATAAGACCAGGGTATTGATAACACAACCAGGGACATGAGACATCAAATGAAGGAATTGCCCTACCAGATGCCAGAAACAAACCAAACTTGGGCTAAATACTCAGTTCAGAAAGTTTTATGTATTTCTTAAAACTGTGTTTCCACACTTGCCTAGACAAGAGAACTTAGAAGTGGAATAAGTAAAAACACATAATTAAAGTGAGATGTGAAAGAATGCAGAAGAGAGTACTCTTTCTAGGGAAAAAAGAAATTGCTAAGCAATATGGGTGAAAATTAATCTCACCTTGTTATAGAAATAATCAAATATCATTAAGAAACACTGCATTATTTATTTTGACATGGAATATTATGTTACTCATCTGATAAAACTCTTATAAAATCATACAGCTAATTAAATGCTAATTTTGACACTTTAGTTGTCACAAACAGGAGAAAACAAAAATACCCACATATTTATGTACACTCAGAAATTAACAAATCAGCATCAGTGATGAGTCAGTAGGAAGCAAATGGAAAAGGGGAAAGTCTGTGATTCATCTACCAATCATAAATATACTTTTTTACAAGGAAAAGTTTAACTCATCTCTTCAGCAAATTTACCCAGAAGAGAAATCACTCGGAGAGTCAATAAAGTATGGATTATGTTACATCTTCTCCTTTATCTCTATCTTATTTATCATTTCACCAAAACTTATAGGTGCTTCATCATTAAAACTGATTTACTCTGGGGGATGGAAGGGACTCTTCCTTATTGTTTGTTGTTCATGTTCGTAATAAAAATAAGAATATAATGCACATGCACATGTACATGTGAAACAAATAAAAATTAGCCCTAATTATATAATTTAATAAACATGATACTGTATTCTAAAGTAATTAAAACATCAGGAATCTCAAATGATTCATCCCTGGACTTAGAACCAAATGCTTGTGTGCTCTTTTTTCCATTTGTTGTGAAACACTATTAATAACCACGTTGACCCCACGCATCCAGCCAGCACATATACTCCAATCAAACATAAATGTGATGGCCAATGTGAGAAGGAAAAAGCAATTGCTACTCTTTATTGCACATATATCTGCCAGACAGTGCTTTAGGCAATTCTGTACAAACTGAAGCCTAGACACAATCAGTGAGTTGTACAAGGAAAGCAATAGCAAGTGACTCTAGTGGGATTTCATTATAAGTGGACTTGATCCTAAAGCCCATGCTCTTTAAAATCCTGTAACTCTTCCACTAATATTTAGCTATTATTAATAATTCATGAAACAGCTTCCTCAGAAAAGTTTATACAAACTAATTGAGCAAGAATACCCTTGTCTCTAGGCCTGGGACTGTGGTTACAGACATTCCTTTAAACACTGAGGACCTATGTTAATTATCATCTTCAATATGCCTAGGATAAATTCAAAAACACAAAACTTCACATCAAAATTGTCAATAGGGGTAGACTGACTTCAAATACATGATTTCTACAATAGGAAATCTGGAGATTCTTCTTGGGAAAGGCATGAACAAAAAAAAAAACTGAAGGAAAAAAAATCTGTATTCTCTAGTAGTTTATCTGCATGTGCTAATGCACCATTCTTATTTCCTAGTGATTATAAAGAATGTGAAGTTTGGTCATAATGTATACTGAACTATCATAAAACCACCAGCATATATTTTTATACACACACACAAAAAAAATTCTATTACTCTCAGCCTCCTAGAATAGTGGGGGAAATTGGATGGCATGACAGGGAAGACTGGAATGAAATCACTCAGTTATTGTGAAATAATCATTATGTCAGAGGAAAAGATAGGTTTACTTGTGCCTTTCCCATTCATATGCCCCAGAGGTGTGGAATTATCTCATAAGCATTGCTATTCCCCAGAGAAACACATTTTGCTTCATGATATAATTTTTTTAAAAATGTATCACCTGAGGTGCTTATTAAATTGATGATGATGATTTAAATTAAACCACATTTGTCACAAAATTCCAAGGATCATCCATTATTGAATAAGAAAAGACATATTTTCAACATGAGCAGAAACACAAAGTGCAAAGTGAGAGAACCATTAATAAAAGCTTATATTAAAAAAGACAGAAAATTACTAGAAAGGCTTGTGATTTCTGCCTTTTTGGAAATGGGTCTTATATTCAGAAAGACAAAGCAAGAAAGACCATCATAAGGAACAAAACAGTTTACTTATATTTGCCGACTGCACTACCAATTCAAAGTCATTATTCTGTAATAATCACTGTAAGCCAGTGAACAGTAAAATTATTTTTAACAATTCATTTGTTTTACAATCTCTAAAACACAATGACTCTCATTAAATTATTATACAAGAACCTGATCAAATAAGTTTAAGTTAATCCTTTTTCTGCAGTACTAAGTATCCCTTAAAAATGGTCATCTAAAATAAAAGTTTCAATACATTTAACCCATTCTTACTATTTTATTCTTTTCTACCTAAATTCTACTAAAAGAAAATAAAATATTCATCAATGTCTACCAACAAAAGCAGAGGGTTTAATATATTTCATTGAAAGATACTTTACAAATTTCTTTTCTCACCTTGGCAAGAAATAGGAATTGTATATTAACACTCCTGAAGGAATAATCATTAGTCTTATCATTTGCTTCCCACCAATAAAATATAAATGTGAACTCTTAATGAACATGACTTGAGACTGTACATCTATTATGTGATTTTCTTCAATCATTTCCTTCAATGAGTACTATTGCCCTCATCAAAAGAAACTATTCAGATGAAATAATATGCAATAAACTATCACTGTGATGTCACCTACAGAAAGAGAAACCACATCAATCAGTAATATCCTTGTCAAGTAAAATCAGACAGGAGAGAACAACCTGGTAATAAGTATCTCATATCTCACATGCTAAGGGCTAATTACTTCCAGCAAAGTCCCAGAGGGCATGAATTTATTCTCTTTAATAAAATAAAGGTAGTTTAACAAAATGGCCTCTAAAATTCAGCTTCAAAATTCTGGAGTTTATCAATCTTATAAGAAGAGGGAATTGGTAACTAATTGTCCTGCAAAACCATAGCTACTTCATTGACGAAGTTCATTAATTTTTTCCATTACTAAGAACTAAATAGCCTAACCGTGTACCAACTACTATAGGCAAATGCAGCATACCTGTAAGTATTAAGAAAAACTAAATTCTCACAATTAAATGTATAAAAAGAATTATGGGATATTTATGGGGAGTGATAAAGGTGACAATGTCTTATACAGGAAAATATCTGTGAAACAAAAATCATTACATAACATAAATCAAGAATACATAAGAAACTACAATAAAGATCTCAGGGAGATTCTTAATTTTATCACCAATTTTGTGCCAAGCACTGTGTAAGGCAACATGAAAAAGACAGAGTAAAATAGAATATATGGTTCTCATCCTCAGTAGAAGAAAAATCTCTTAAAAAAAAAAATCTACTTATGAAGTATCAGGCAGTGCTGTGGGGCATTGCGAGACAAAGCTAAAAGAAAGACTATCCCAACAGCCAGGAAGCCAGAGACTAGAAACATAAAGGTGCTTACAAGAGAATATTATCTGGGTTATGATAAATCTATACACATAAATCTACTGAAAGGAAGAAGACAAACTGCCCAGTGAAGCTAGAGAGGCTCAAAAGGTCACAGGTTGATTCACAGGAAGTCATGATTGGAGAAGCCCAAGAATCTGGAAAATGGTCTGAATCCTCATAATCAATGAAAGTGTTTAAAGAAAATTTATTCAGTAGCAGTTTGCAGAATGCGCAAACCTAGGCTACTGATGGTCAGGGAGGCCGTGCAGGAGATGCATGATCACCAATTCAGGTGATGGTGAGAACAGAAGGGGTCTCTGAGTATGAAACAAATTACAAAGAAAACATAAATCTCAAAAGCTGATTTTAATATGGAAAAAGGTGGAGAGGTTCACATTGTATGAAGATTGAGCTAATTCTAGCTATAAACTTGCTGGTCATAAAGACTCTCTGTATGGTTGTGTCACAGACATAAGGAAGTTGGAATATAACTAGAATGTAAAATTAAATATAAATAGTAAATTTACATATTGTAAATGGGTTAGGAGGCTAAGGCAACTGTATGGAAGCTCAAGGCCAGCATAGGCAATGTAGGAAGACTCCATATCATGGAGTCTTGGTAAATACAAATGTTAAAATGAGAAACCAAACAGAAGTTTTTATAAAATAAATAAAATAAATTACAGATAGCTAAAAACATAAAATTTCCAGCTATAATTTGGTAAAAATCTTCATTTATGTGCATTTCTTTTACTACCTTACATATGTCTTAGGGATAAGAACTGGCATATGAAAAGGACTGTCTAATCATTTCAGACAGTTATTTTCCAGTTTCCTAAAATCAGATATAGTCTATGAAAGAATACATTCTCTAAAAGGAAGTCCCCTTGTATTATATGCTGCATTTTCTCCATGTAGTGAAATGAAATCAATTTAACATTCTCTGTGGCTGAAAGAGTCTTTAAACCAATTAAATTAACCTTCCCTTCTGCTGACTGTATCTTAGCCCATAACAGGCAGCTCTTGCTTTGGGGCCATACTGGTTTCTTGGAAACCACATCATAAAACACGTAAGTTGTGAAGCAGATTATGCGTTCCCATCATACCAATGTAGATTTTGACATCAACAATTGACAAAAATGCAAACATATAACCATACATAAATATAATCATTTAAATACAAATGTTACAAATCATCTAGGATTTTTTAAAACCCTTTTTATAACATTATTATTATTATTATTATTATTATTATTTGGTGCTGAGGAGTGAACCTGGTGCCTCACATGTGATAAGTAAGCACTTTACCACTGAGCCACAACCCCAGTCCTCATATATGATTTTGTGCTGAGAAAATATGAGAAATTATCTAAAAGCACAACATCATATTCTTTTAAAATGAGAAAAATGGCAGTGCTTAAATCTGACTCTAAAGGTTTCAGTATGTTAGAAATTGTACTTTGAGTTGTAGTGATTCAGAGATCAAGATATTCTAAATTCTATTGTTATACTTCATTTTTCACCAACCTGAAAAAGCTACAAATAGTACCATAATTAGCACTCACTATTAAAAAAGTACAGCTATGTATTATAAACATGTTCCCCATGAAAGTTGCATTGTCACTATATCCAATTATAAAAAATCTTCTGTGTACAATATAATGTTAGAAAGATTAGGAATATCATTTACACATGGGTTTTTGGAGAGAGTGTGTTATGAAGCATCTTGTAGTCTTAACAATGTATTTGTAGAGTTATTTCATTGTATTACTATTTATTTATATTGTTAGCAGTACCAGAAATTAAACCCAGGAGTTCTTTACCACTAAGCTACATCCCCAGTCCTTTTTTTTTTTTTTGTAATATATACATATATATATTAGTTGTAGATGGACACAATGCCTTTAATTTTTATGTGGTGCTAAGCATAGAACCCAGTGCCTCCCACATGCCAGGTGAGTGCTCTACCACAGAGCCACAGCTCCAGCCCTCACACCAGTCCTTTTTTAATTTTTTTTTTATTTTAAGACAGGGTCTTGCTAAGTTGCTGGCCACAAACTTGTGATGCTCCTGACTCAGATTCCTGAGTAGGTGGAATTACAGGAGTGCACCACCATACCCAAGCAAAATTATTGTAGATGATCCATATTTTCTTCAAAATGCTATTCAAGAGAATTTTGTTTCTCATCCCAAAAGGAGAAATAAAATGAATGTCAGGACTCATTCTCTTTAAATGTAGGCAGCACAGAATCTTGTCGTAGAAAAATCAGTGTGATAATCAGGTATCATGAGACCAAAAGTCTAACTCCTGCTTTGTATTTTAAGTCACAGATATGCTATATAAAAGGAAAGGTCAGGACTGGGTAGCTAAGGTCTTTTTTTTTTTTTTATCCTCAAGGGCTATGATTTTGACTTCAATTGTCATTTTTTGGCAAGTAAGATTTGCTTTATTTGGGTCTTTAACATTGGGAGCAGCCTTGAAGGAATAAAAAGGACAAAGGCTGCATGAGTTCTGCAGTCTATGGAGGGAGGGAATAGAAGCTGAGACAGTTTGCCTTGATAATAGTGAGAGAAACACAAACCTCAAAAACAGTCTTCTGAAGTCAATCCAAGGTAACAGAGATGGCTGGCAGAGGACCAGGTGCTGAAGGAGCCACAGCGGTTGCCAAGTCAAAAGCAAAGAAAACATGGTACCCAAATGCCCCCAGTCAGAGTAGTGATTACCAGTTAAGTGCTTTAAACTCTGACAGGGATAGAGAGGGGACTGACCAGGTGTCCACACTGTAGATGTGGTCCTCCCAGGTTCTTAAAACAAATCAAGATGAAAGCACCACAGGGAGGTTGAGAGCAGATGATTTCATTTACCCCCACCCTGTTATCAGCTTTGTAAGAGCTGTAGCTAGAAAATGGCTGATAAAACCAATGTACTAATCTCCCCTGCTATGCTTTGATCTGGTTTTCTGGCAGAAGCAGCTATTAACTACTCAAAAAAAAAAAAAAAAAAAAAAGAAAGGTCTGATCAGGTGCAAATCCCTATGGGTACTCTGGCCTAAGCTCAGAAGCCCCCCTCCTCAATCAAAGTTTAAAGCATTCATGAGACGCTAGCACACTAGTGTTCTCAACTTTGAAGGAATCATTACTTAGGCTTGGCTAACTGTGATTATTATAAAACTTCTGGTTCTCTTCCAAGATTATTGATGCATAATCTCTGGCCAATGCTTTGAGTCTTTAGCACATTCGGCTAGTTTATTCACTTTATTGGGAATAGTTGGAACAAATGCAATTAAAATTAATCTCAAACTGAAAGTTTATGGTGAAGTTATCGATAAAACAAAAAGTATTATTTTAATAGCAGTCTTTAATGTAGTTGCAATTCAATTTCCTAAAACAAGAGACCCAATAGCAACTATAATGAAGTTTTGCATAAGTTAATTATAATGATTTATCCACATATGAACTAGTCATTAAAACGTGTTTAAAACAATAGAAAATGGATTCCTTTTTAGTATGACATTAAAGAAAATATCAACTGCTTGCAGAAGTTAGTGGCACTTAATCTCTGTGGAGTCCTAGAACTCATTCTATGCAACCCAAAGTTCTTCCTCCCAAATGGACTGTGTAAAATTAAGTTTACAAGACTCTGAATTGCCAAATAAAAGATTATGAGTCTGGACATCTAAAACTCTTTCAAACTGACAGTCTAAATTTCAACACCCTCTGCTGTAATCACTTTAAAAATGAATTCAGGACCAAAATATATCTAGATGTCATGGGCCAATAGTTTTTCTATTTGAGATACAGGAATGTCTAGGGTCATCTCCCTAAAGTGTACTCATGGATTTTCCACTTGAGAAGCATTCCAGTAAGACATATCAGGAATACTAGTCAATGGAGAAGTACCAAAGTATTTCAAAATGTCTCAACATCCACAAAATATGAGTTTTGTAACTTTCTTCATACTACAAAAATTTTAAAAATGCTCAGCAAATAAGAGGTATTATTATGAAATTATGACCCATTATCCCAAATACATACATGTAGATATAAGCAAAGGCCCCTTTTGTATTTCTAATATATTTCGTTGAATTTATTACATTAAGAATGAACATAACAGAAAATACTGACCTAACACAACTAAAAGGTCAATTCTTCATTATGCAAATTTTCCATTATCAAAATTTGCTTGAATTCTTTTACAATAAGATATATTGGTTGGCTGACAAGGACAGAAACTGTGCTATAGCGATGAGGCTTCTGGTCCTAGCTCCTAGGTCCTGGACCAGGGTGATGATGGAGGGTCCTGTTTAGGATGGGGGGAGGCTTCAGCAGTCCTGCTGGGACCTGGATATCTAAGGTGAAAAGAATGCTTGATCAACAAGCTCACTGAAGACTGGAAGAATGATGGATTAGAAAACTTTTACATGGTGAGAGGGAGGCTGACTGAGAAGAAATCACCTTCTAAGACATTGTGTTTCTCTTTTGTGGCATAGTGGAAATGTGAGTGAGAACAAATTGGTGACACCTTTCAGTGGGAAACATTGCCCAAGGAAGGGCTCATCAAGTTTGCAAAGAAGTCAGTGATTCTGAAATTGAAAGGTAAATTGAGGTGTACAGGCATTGGATTGATAATATTCATCTCAGTTAAAAATGATGGACTTGGGAAAAAAAAGATATATTGATCAATAGCTTAGCAAGTTTAAATAAAAACCTACTATTTCAAATTAACAAGATGTTCAGAGCCTATAATACTAAAATATTATTTTTGTTATTATTGTTTTCAGTTTCTCAGAAGATGTGCATTCTAGAACACAGAGTTAGAAAACTAGAAGTATAATCCAGTGTTTCATAAAGTATACTGTGGACCTATAAATATAAGTTAGTAATCATTAAAACAATTTGAAAATGCTTTGGAGAGCATGTTAAAATAGCCTGGCTCATAATAAAACTTCTACCTGGGATTTACAATTCTCCTAAATAAAATCACATCACGCCCCATGGGCAGATGATCTACAGACTGAATCACTGACATTCACACCTAGATTTTAAAAAACTCAGGTAGCTCCCAGAATTGTTTTTGGGTCCAAACAAGTGACTCATAAATGCCTCACAAAAATTAACAAGGTTATCATACTATTAAATTTGTAGGACAGTTTACAAAGAAACATAATCTGAAATCACCTGATTTAGCTAAAATGAATGAGTTTCTGTACCATTTAATATTATTAAGAAAAAAATATCAAAAGACAGGCTTATGGTTTAAGTTACAAAGAAAAGCAATATAAATGAACATGGCCTTTTGTTATTGGTAAAATCTGACAACTAAAATTATTCAGTGCTTGAAAACCCTTGTAATACAACAGTTACAGTTACACTAGGAGCCAGTTCCTATTTCAAGTGGAAATGGATCTGTTAGATGTTACTATGTGCACTTAGCAGGCACACTGGCCTTGTGCCTCACTAGCACAGTGCCATGCCCAACACTCCTTTTAGTGATAACAGCACAATTACGACATGTATTTTATTCTCATTTTGGAGATAAAGACGCAAATCTTCAGAAACATGGACTCACTTGACCAAGTTCACGGTAAATGACAAAGAACTAAGATTGATGAACCCTGATGATTCTGAATCATGCACTCTTGTTCTGCATTCAGTTGCTCCAAATTATTTCCATTTGAAGTGGAGTGTTCAAAACCTGAGATGGTTAACCTATTTATAAAATTTGCTTGGCTGCAGATATTTATTTATTTATAAACAACAGGCGATCTTCATAATGATACATGGAAAGAGTAAAGAAAGCATTCAAGAGCCTATGCCTCAGGATTTTCACTTAGAGGATATTGGGCTATGAAGAAAAAACCACTGATCAAATGGTAGGAGAGAGCAGTACAACTGAATTTAAGAATGGTTACAATGAGGAGGGCTGGAAAGAGTAAAAACAACAAAACAGGAATAAGAATTAGCACTACTTGAAGTTATATAGCAGATGATTATGATCCCAAAGACAAGGAGTTTAATACTCATTCGAATACTCTGGAATGACAATGAACTATAGCAACAGAAGACATGGCATAATACCAACAGAACTGGTTGCCAAATGATACGACTTAAAGTCTCACTTTGTCAATAACTAAGTATGTAACATCACATAAGTAAAACTTTTTTTCAGGACTCCAGTTGTTTACATCCATAAAGTGAGAAGGCTATACAAAATGCTTTCTAAGGACCAATTCAGTATGAAATTTTCATGAAACCAAAAGACACCTTGTTGTATTTGATAAATTATGTGTACTTTTTTTATTTTTTTAAATGTGGTGCTGAGGATCCAACCTAGTGCCATGCACATTCCAGGCGAGCACGCTACCGCTTGAGCCACATCCCCAGCCCCAAATTATGTGTACTTTTTAAGTTTCTTTCAGAATATAATATCTTACATTTTTGCCACATTACACATTCTTTGTTTCTCTTTTTGTATATATTTTTAAAGGAGAGAGAGAGAAAAAGAGAGAGAGAGAGAGAGAGAGAGAGAGAGAGAGAATGAATATGATTTTTTTTTTTTTTTTGTAGATGGACACAACACAATGCCTTTACTTTTTTTTATGTGGTGCTGAGAATGGAACACAGGTCCCACCCCTGCTAGGCAAGCGCTGTACCACTGAGCCACAATCCCAGCCCATGTCTTTTCTTTTTTTTTTTAACAACTCAATTCATAACTGAACTTGTCCTCTAAAATGGGGTAATATATTAACCAATCTAAAATTGGGTAATGTATATTAAGTTTTACAATGTATATAAAACTTTGTAGAATAATTTTACAAATGGGATGATATACATAAAAGTTGATTTAAACTCTAAAATATATTAAATATTGAATTAAATATTACATGATGAAATTTTTAATCATTTGTTAATATAAGATAGTAAGCCTTAATTAAAAACATCAATATACTAAATTATTCAATAGACAAGAGCATAAGATTCTGCTTAAGGCAACACATATAAAGTTTGATGATATCCATAAGTAATTTAAACATGAATTTGTTTATGTCTACCAAAAGCATTTACCAGGATATTTTATTTAAGACAGCAGGAATATTATTATTATTATTATTATTATTATTATTATTATTATTATTATTAGAGTGTGTGTGCCAGGGATTGAATTCAGGGGCACTTGGACCACGGAGACACAACCCCATCCCTATTTTTTTTTTTTTATTTTATTTATAGACAGGATCTCACTGAGTTGCTTAGCACCTCACCATTGCTGAGGCTGGTTTTGAATTTGCAATCCTCCTGCCTCAGCCTCCCAAATCACTGGGATTACAGGCATGTGCCACCACACCCAACAAGAAATATTATTTTTGACCACAGAAGTTGAAAACAAAATAAATTCATATCCCTTTATTCTACAGATGTTTTGTATTTGATTATTTATTTGACTCCAATATAGAAAAACTACTGACTGCTGAAAGAATACCTTAACCACAAGGAAATTACATAAGTATAAAATTGAGAGGAAAAAAATGAGAATAAAGATATCAACTAGAACTAGGAATAAAGTTCAAATATGTTTACCGTAAACATTTATACACTTCTTATTAAGAGAGCCATAAATTGACTCTAATCTTTCTAGCAATAAATGTGGCAAGTGGCTCCCAGTGTAAATTGATCTTATGAAACAATTCTGTTGGGAAGAAAATTGATACATTCATTCTTCCAGTCTCTGCAGATCTGGTTTGATTTGGGGTTGGGTTTTACGTAATGTAGAAACACAGAAGAAGAAGGGAATGCCTAATTTCAAACAGATACTGTGTCTTTTAGGTATGGGCACCAATGAGTTCAATATTGCTCCTTGAAAAGGTATACAGCATGAAACTATTCAACAGTGCCATTTAAATGTATACCCAGATTTTTACAATCTCTAAATTTTAAGAAATTGTGTGTATAAGGCTCGTACCCTCTAAAAATTTGAAGGTGCAATCCTACTGCCAAACGGTTATTGCCTTTCTAGACAAGAACAGAGATTTCTTTAGAAACAAAGTTTTTCTAAATCTTGTCTAACTGACCCCATGCCTTAAGAGTTTTTTCCTTACATTCCTACACACTAGTGTCAGCATTTCCATTTTACTAACTGGAAAACAGATTTCTACTTAAGTATATAAAGAAAGCGATTCAATAAAACACACATTCAATGTTTAACATAGAGGCAAGCTTTATTAAAAAAAAATACCTTTGAAGCTTAAACCAAGATAATTCATTGAATGGGTCTTTTCAAAAGAAGAGTCATATTACATTCACCAAAGAAAATAACACAGTTGTATGAGCACTTGTCAACGTATGTGTCACTTTTTGATTAAGATAAGAAACTACAAAACTGTCATGCAAAAAGTGATAATATTTTGTCCTCTGTTTGAGAACAGCCATGCAGGAGCTCTGTCAAAACACTGAAAATCAAGGTAAAGAGAAGAGAGGTCAGAAGACAATCACATGTTGCCCTAATGAAATATGTGACCTGTTCTTCAAAACAATATTCCTGCTGACCCTGCCTCTCAAAATTGTTATAATAGAGACAGATTCTGAAAGGAGATCGATAGTTGGGGTGGGAGTGTACATTGAGTTTGGGCAGCCTAGCTCATAACTGACTCTTGACCAAAGAAGTAAAGGTTGGGGAAAGGACACACATTCATTTCTGTGGTTAAAATAACATTCTAGCATGATTTATGAATCAATCTCAGCCAATGGTTGAGGCCTGAATTAATGCCAGTCTCCTAATCCAAACAAGTAACATCCTAAAATATGGACAAACCTTGCAGAAGTATCTGGCCCTTCTCTGGAACTTAAAACTATTTGTTGAATAATTTGCAGAATGATCTAAGGAGCTATTTGCTAATAGTGAGGATAATAAAAAGTAACTTGATATGACAACATGGGGACACATACAGCCCCACTATTTTAAATACAGAAGAGAAAAAAAAGAAAAAAAAAACCTAAAAACCAGTGTTTTCAAATTACCAGTGAAATTCTAATGACGTTTTCAGTGAAGAATTTCTACATATTTCTAGTGAAAAGCCCAAAGAGGCAGAACAATAGTAAAAGAAATGCTACAATTCTTAGTTTGTCTACATTTTAATAAAGAATTGGGCTAATCTCTCACCCCCCACGTATGGGCAAGATGCAGAAATGAGAGATGGATAATAACAGAATGTCACTTTATGACAAGCCTATCCTCTGTATTGAAAGGTTTGATTAATGCATTGTTACCAACCCAGAAGGGGCCTTCCAGCAGAAGGCCACAGGGCTTAGCCTTTAGCATTAGTCTATTTATTATTATTATCAAACACTTGAAAGAGAACATAACTGGCTAATACTTATAAAACACAAACAAGACTATAAAGAATATCTAATGCACTAGCTGAGAAAATTAGGATAAAAATTCTTAGGCTGTGATAATTAGATGCATCTAACAAAATGAAATTTGAAACAATGTACAACCTTGACTTTAAAACAAATCTCCCCCTCTCTCAGGTCAGTTCTCTGATTACACTTCAACACATTCATACACTGAAAGAGTGGAGACTTCATACCATTAATAAGAAGGGTCTAGGGAGGAGTCCTGAGCAAAGAGGCCAGGGATGGCAGTAGAATCAGGACCAGTTTGATCTGGTCTTCTGTCCACAAAGTGCTGTGTGTTTAGCTTTCCCACAGGGTCATTAATCATCCTCAGCATTTACTTAGACTAGAAGTAGCTCACACTATAAGCACCACATGTAGGCTATGAGGGAGTGGGAAGTCCTAACACCAGGGAAACAAGTCTCACAAATGTCCACAGAGGGCAAATTTAACAAGAGAAGGAGAGAGACAGAGGGAGAGAGGCAGAGGGAGAGGGAGGGAGGGAATGGGGGTTGCACAGACAGAGAGGCCTGTGGAAAATTTGTTCAGCGCTTAAAATTGTTCTTTGTAATCCAGACTGATTCTAATTAACAACAATGAAAAATAATATAAACCAGATCCTAGATGAAGAAAAATAGAAAGATATTGATTTGTGATGTTTGAGAAAATGAAAAAGCAACAGGTACTGCAGCATTAGACAGACACCTTTAATTAAAACCACAAAGTAAATGGACTCATTCCCCAATGAATGGCTTTCCTTAGCAGACTACAAAATTGCTTATCAGTTAAATCTGTTAGGGCAACAGCCACTTTGATAGAGATCAATGCAGTTGGAAGCCAAGTAGATATATATTCTAAGAGTAAACCAAAGAGCTGTTTGGGTTTTTTTTTTTTTTTCTTCATTTTTTAAAATTGAAACTAATGGAAGATGTACTCTGACCAAGAGACTTTTGAAACTTTTCAGATAGTTAGACACAGAGGGAAATGCAAAATGCATCCGCAAAATGTATCCTTTAAAATATTTTAATTTTGACAACATAGTTATATAATTTCTGCTGCCTCTCCCCCTGCCACCAATTTTAGTGCAGTGAGAGGAGTGTAGAAAATCCCATAGTTGGGTAGTAAAAACTTTATTAATTACTAATTTATAGAAGACCCATTGAGTGTATGTATGTGTATGTACAAAGATTCTGCTTTCATTTAGTAGTAGCAAAATAATTTTTAAAACATTCAAACGTATGGCTTTTTTAAAAAAAAATTGTCCTCATCTCTCTTAACATCTGAAAAAATAAATTTATACTATGGCATTTCCTTATCAGATTTAATATTTCCTCCAGCCCTCAATTCAAACCTCCCTGACAGCCTTTAGCAAGTTTCTTGATAACCATCTCTCCTGAGCCAGGGTCTCCTCTAGGCCTGGAGTATTAGGGGAGGATCTTCCAGGTTCATCCCAAGGGCTGACAATTAGCACAATAATAGCCACCAGGAAACTTCTAAAAAGCAGTGAATAAGTTTTAAGATAGTTCCTATTCAATTTTAGAAACCAGAAACTTAGCACTTTCTTTCTCTTCATTGTGAATGTCTGTCAAGAAATTTTACCAAAGAAGATAATATTACCTAATAAAACAGAAACTTACAAAGTAACTTATGATAGCATAATACTTTCAGGAAGCAATTTAACAATACAGCTCATTAGTATCCTTTCTGAGTTCCAAAGTCATCTTTGGAAAATGAAAGTCTACAGAAATGATATAGACTATGTTTTTTAAAAGCATGTAAAATGTAAGCAAAAAAAAAAAAAAATGGATTCAATAAGAGAATAAGTGAGTGAACTATAATAATTTCTTAAGCATATTTTAAAGTCTTTGAAAATTATGCTCTCAAAAACAATGTCAAAATAAGATGGGGAACTTTATTACATTAAAGCATTTAAAGTTTTAAAAACAGGATATGGTTGCAGCTAGGAGAAAAACATTTAGAAAAATCTGGAAAATACTATTATATTAATTGCATTAGATATTTCAAACTTTTAGAGTAGTTTTTAAATCAATATTCCTTACATTGTGTAGCATATGATTTGAATAATGCTTTTCAAAAACTACTTGGATTATTAAACAAATGAAACTTTGAGAGAAACAATCTAGGTGATAGTGATTTAATATTTTGACCCTCTAGCAGAACTGTAGGAAGCAAAGGAAATCTATACTTGCAAACAGGGGGCCACATTACAGCACAAAGCAGCAATTATTTCTCTACATCAATATACAAAGACAGTTGACATCATGCTGACCCTGCAAACAGGATCCACTCTGCTGAACCCTGCTGAGCTGGTCAGAGATCATAGGGCCACCCAAGGTCAAGCAGGGGGAGCAAGAGCTGAGAACAGGGCAAGCCCAGATGTGGACTTCTCCAAACAGGGCAAAGGCAGGAGGTGCTGAAAGAACTCTGGGATCCAATGGTAAAGAAAATAATCTTCAGTCATTTTGTAATTAAAAAAAAAAATCCACATTTTAAGCATATTTTATAAAGATTACAGTATCCTACTCTTTTTTTTTTCTCCTAATGTGAAATGGGCTGAAGAAAGGACGTTCAAAGATAAGCAGAAAGCCTCTAAAGTTAAGCTGAATTCCTTTTCAATTTGACTCTCTTGAAAAATCTCCCTCTTGAAAAATCTCCAGAAACTCCCCTATGTGTGGCACTTCCCTAGCCCAGAATTAGGTTCTTACAGAATATTGTAATCTATTCTCCCTTAAGTTCTTCCCAGAAAAAAAAAAAAAAAAATGCTCTCTACCTCAGTGATAGGGGATCCCATTCCTGTGGCCCCTGGGTCAATAAAGAATAATCCCTATATCCACACTGAGCCCCCACCAATTCCAAACCCACCACATGTCCCTCTAGGATGAAATCCTAATAGAAGGTGGAGAGGTGCACACCAGAGACCACACCCTGGTACACCAACTCATTTTTCCCACAACTCCTTAATTTCTGGGGCTGCTGCACCCAAGAGTCCCAATCAACCTTCCATCTTTAGGAATATGAATCCAACAAAAGCTGTACTTTTCCAGTGTGTTTAATAGCAAGAAGGTGAAGGGAAGATGAGGAGAAAAGATTATGTGCTTAAATTGGAGGGAGAGAGAGATGGAGAGAGGGAGAAAGTGCTAACAAAGGTTTGCCTCTCCAGCTCTTTCCATTCCTGGTTTATTTGCTTTGTTCTCAGTGAATCTATATGGCACATGGTGGAAATACTCAGGCACCTTAGGACTGTATAGTGCTTTCAATTAAAACATCTTCTTCTCCTATGGGGAATTGTCTCCAGGGTGTTTTCTTAGCAGAAGGGAAAATCCAGAGGACCTGGACCTGTACTCAGCACTTCAAAAAGGATAGAACACCCGACTAGGTTTCCATACATATTATCAATATATCAACACAAAATTACTCATAATATAACTCAATTAAGCTATTATATGCAGGTGTGTGAGTCACACACATGCCAGAGGAGTTTGTTGTAATTTTAAAATAATGCTATCGAGAATCTGAGTTTGTCCCTTGCTGAAATCCCAGTTCAGTAGCTCACTGTCCCCTTTTGCTCCCCAAGAGGCAAGATAAAGGAAACAAGCTATCCAACAAAGTTTTCCTGTGTGGATCTGGAATAATTCTTTAAACAAAGAAGCTGATAAAACTTGCTTCACAATTGCAATTTTATGCTACAGGCATGTTCATATTTTTGCCAAGGGATTCGGTTTACATCATTCTCAACAAATTTATGTATTCAGTGTATAAGCATTTTAACATAATAATAATCCTCTATCATAATAGAGAGACAGCACAGTCTAGTGAATCATGTGCTGAATGCCTTATCCAGCTCTATCTACCTCACAGGGATTCCATAAAGATTAATTAGTAGATACCTTTAGAAACTACTGTGATTGCCTTTGCGGAAATAGTTTATGAGTACCGTGTATTTATTATACTGGAACTTATGAGATGAAAGGGAAAAAAGAGAGGAAAAATATAGCTATAAGAGTAAAAAGAGGAATGGTAGCTGGGATCAAAATGAATGAGACAGCGACTGAAAGAGATCACAGAATTGGTAAAGTACAGGGCACATGAATGCATTGGTCCCACAAACACAACAAGGATGGTGTTCTCCTGCAAGCAATTCAGCAAGCCAGCCCCTGCAACAGGTTAAGACAAGCCAGACTGTCCCTGGGCAACTGTCTAGGTCGATTGCACTCATCCCACACCATAGCTCACTCCACACCTGTCAGGGTTCCAGAGTCCTCCCTGTGCTCATGTCTTCAACATACCATTTCCTCCAGGGCTGCCCCAATTTAAATGATAAGATGACAGGGAAACAAGAGAAGAAGCTCTAAAAGAGAGCCCAAATAGGAGTCAGAAATACACATCAGGTGTGAAACAAAAGTTCTTTAGGGAAGTTTTAAAAAAATAATACTTTTATTAATAAGAAGAATTCACAATCATTAAAACACAGAGAAGATATTTCTTCTTTCTCCTATTTCAAAAATAATACTACTTTTTTTTTTGAAGGGGGATCCTTAAAAAGAATATAGTTATGTATGCAAATATTACTACCATTAAATTTCTAAACATCACCTGGTACAAATGAATAATTCCAAAATTTGAATCTGTAAAATATAATCATTCCTAAACTGTCATTTTCAGATACAGGAATGTAAATGAAAAGATAGTATAAATAGAAGAAATCTACAAAACAACAACATACACTTAAAACTAATACATTAAGAAAATAGATTAATTATGTAGAAACAATGAAACTAAAATGGCCAAGTAAGAATTCTGCCTGATTTCATAGAATCTAAATGTGCCGAGAGAGAGAGAGAGAGAGAGAGAGAAGAGAAGGGAAGAGAAGAGAAGAGAAGAGAAGAGAAGAGAAGAGAAGAGAAGAGAAAAAAGAAGAAAAAATTCTGAAGTAAGGTGATCTTAAAATATTCAGTACAGGTAAGCCTTCAGAGGGATCTCAATTTATTTTTTTTTTAAACTGGATATGACTCAAACTTTCTGGTTTAGCATTCATAGCTCTTCACAACCTGGCTTCATTCAATTTAATTCAGTGTTTTACATTCTCATTTTCTGTTTCAAAACAAATCCTAACTTCTACTTAATCTGGACTTCTATAATATACTAAAAGTGTCCACTTCCCAAAGCACCTTTTTAAATGTCACTGTCTCTCCCCAGGATGTCTGGAGTAAATTCTAACAAATCCAATATTCTCCACATTATGATGATCCCTACCTCCATGCATAGGAGCCAGCCCTGCCAAACCCTCACATTCTTGTATTTATACTTTCTTTTAGACTACATTCCTGTATCTGAAAATAACAGTTTAGGTATGATTACATTTTATGGATTAGAATTTTGAAATTATTCAGGGCTATATGACACTTCTCATGAACCAATTTGACTACAGATACCAACCCGTGTGTATGTGTGTATGTGTATATGTGTGTTCTAAGAGGTCAGAGACTCTTTTTTGCATAGCTTAGCCTCAAGTGGCACCCTGCTTCAAATATTCACTCAATTAAAAGTGTCAAATGCAATAAAATTTATGAAGATTATTCTTGATTTCACCAGAGTTTGAAAGGACAAAACCCACAATAGCCTACCTTAAAAAGGCTGCATGATATTCATAGAAAGATGCATTTACAGAACATTTTATAAAGTACACAAGATTTTATAATTATTGTTAATAACATACAAAGTAGGTCAGAAGAACCATCTTCTCTTATGACTAAGGACACTAGATTGCAAATAATACTCTGTAAGGCTCTACATGTTGTTATTTAACAGAACTTCAGGCCATTGTTGCTACATTATATGGACTGGGAAATGTGGAGGGCTTGCAAATATTTTTAAACCTTAATTTATTTCTGGAATTGAATGATTATCACCTATTAAGAAGAGTATGGAAAAGTTCATTAAATATCTTAACCCAAGCTTGGGCTTGGCGTTATAATATGCAATGAGAATATAAAGTTTAATTAAGCAAGTATAATCCTTATTCTTTCTGAGTTTTCATATCAATAATCTATACATGCACAATACTAAGAAAGATCATTATTCTCTCACCATTTTTTTATAAAACCAGCTACAAACTAATTTTTATCAGCTCTGTGCAAATGTAGCAAAGTATGTCAATATTCTGAGATCACGTTGGTAACTCAGAACCTCAGGGTGTTCTATCATCAAAATATAATAGCCCATGTTAGGAAAATTGGAGTCATTCACTATAATCATGATAATCCTTAGGCACCAGAAAACCCCTCTTACTTTTTTCTATGCAAACTCATGATTCCCTTCCTCTTCCTCCCAAAAACACCATTCCACATGTCCTCTGGAAGATGTCTGCCATTATTAGATTCCACCCTGCATGTTGCTTTCTATCTGAATTTACTACAAGGATGAATCTTCACAGTAAGTAGTTGTAACCATACCTTTTTTCTTTGAGAGAGAGAGACAGAGAGAAACAAAGAGAGAGAGAGAGAGAGAGAGAGAGAGAGAGAGAGAGAGAGAGAGAGAAAAGAAAGCTATCAACACTAGTATTCCATCACTTTATTATGAGGTACCATGGCATGGTCTTCTTAACACAGTTACTCTGATTTGTATTCATTGTGCTTTTGATGTGTGTTTAGTTCCCATCAAATTTAGAAAACTTGTTCTCTTCTTATTTTGTGAAACCTCGATTACATGTTAGACCACCTGATACCCACAGCTCACTGCAACTGTTCTAATTTTTTCACATTTCTTGTTCGCATTCTTTCTATTGCTATGACCTCATAATAACTAGAACTCTACCTGGAAATGCCATTTGGTTAATTTTTACATGTTCCATTTCTCTCCATAAATGTTGATATTTTCCTCTCTCTAGAGCACATGACATCTAGTAGCTGCTTATCATCTCTAGTTGCTAATGTCTTCCTTCCCATTGTGGGTTTGTATTGTTTTTTTTCCCCAAGACTATGGTTCATATTATCCTGCTTCTATGCATGTGAGCTAATTTTTATAATGGATGTTAAACATTGTGGATTTTATGTTGTTTGGTGCTGGATTTTGCCATAAACCTTTAAAGAAAGTTGAGTTTTATTTTTTGTTTGTTTTCTTTTGGTTTGTTTTTTGAAGGCAGAGATACACTCATATGCATGAATCAACATCATCACCTCAAGGGCTGATTTTAAGCTTTATTAGTGTGTGCCCAGAGAAGCTTGCAAAGAAAAGTGATTGATCCTCACTGTAAGTTGATATGGCTTCAAGCACTCAACGAGGTCCTTTATACTATGAAGGTTTTCCATCCTGGCTATTGGGAACACAAACTACTCCCAGTTCTTTCTGAATTTTGAGAATTGTTTGTCCCATCAATTTCTAGTGCTTCCTTATCCTGCGCTTTGGATTTTCACAATCTGCAAACATGCCCTCTGCGAAGCTCTGGGGCTCTTGCTTTCTGCACAGTGTCTTTCTCCCAGTTCTCTATTCCACAGATTTTCACTCAACTCTGATCTCATTACCCTCCCTTCTGTGATGGTGCTAGCTTCTGTTTTGGGGTTCCTTTTATTGTGCCAGACCTAGAGATGTCTCCAGGCAGTGAACTGACTTAATCTTGGAAATCACCTTATTTCTTTTCCTTCTACAGGGAATTGCAGTGTGGTACTACTTGTTTATTGTTAAATGTTTGAAAACTCTTTATCAGAAGGAAAAGTCCTGAGCAGTTAATCCTGCTAAAGCTTGGACGGTTTCATCCAAGCATAATAATATAAAATCTCTTTTACTTTCTGCTTTTTCACCTCAGAGAGACTTCCAAACCTTGATCTACCTTAAGCTCCATATTTGAACATCTAAATTCCTCTCTTACCTGTAACTTTGATTCTTTGTTCCCCCTATTCCTCAACCTCACATCCTGCAGTAAAGCTTCCTGTCTCAAACTTTATCAAGAGAAATCAGGAAATCAGACACCACCACCCTTAACTTCTTGCTACAAAGCTAAAAAATGTCTACACATCATCAATGTTTTTACTTCCTCTCCATCATCCTTAGATTAGCTGACCTCACTTTTTCATAGCCAGCTCTATCTTTTGACTAGTAACGTTCGTCGATCTCATTCCATTCATCATCAGTTTCTTCTGATTCTTTATCTTTCCCCATTTGCTCCTTTCCATTAGTGTTTTATAAATATGCTCAAGTACTCTCTTTCTTTAAAAGCCTTCATTTGATCATCATTACTCTGTGGCTGTCATCCAAACATTCTCTTTTCATCCAAATTTCTACTCTTCTTCTCAAAGTGGGATATCTGCTTTCTGTTTTATCAACCCCTACTATTTTTCTGACCCACTGAGCTATGGCTCCTTCATCCAAACCTCTCCTGGAGCTTTCTCCTTGAAACACAATGTCTAATCATCAAAAGAAAAGGACATTCTTCATCTCTCTGGCTCTGTGATAGCTTTCTTTTTGACACTTCATTACTTTGGGGTCAGCAAAACTTAGTTTTTATTTCATTGTCTATTCATTAGTTGTTCCCATTTCTGGATTCTCTTCATTTTATTTCATGAATATGGATGCACAGAAACATCTTTTTGGCACATTAAATACATTTTGTGTTAGTCCATTGTACTTTTTTTTTTGAAATCTATAAGTCTAACCTTTGGCTGTAACAATAAAAAAGCTAACCTAAATCATTTCCCT
Organism: Marmota marmota marmota; assembly: GCF_001458135.2. Taxonomy (NCBI): domain Eukaryota; kingdom Metazoa; phylum Chordata; class Mammalia; order Rodentia; family Sciuridae; genus Marmota; species Marmota marmota. Next base: position 45,504,626 of record NW_025999842.1, read on the forward strand.
ACTTCATATGAAAAAGATTTTCAAGTGCATGTTCAATTTTGCAAGGAGCACTTTCTCAAATAATAATTTTCTATTTGTGTTTTAATGAATCCCAGAATTTTTATGTTGATACTTTAAGAACTAATTTAAAGGAGTATGGAATAAATGGTGTAGGAGACAGAAGAGCATGAAATCCAATACCTGTGACGAATTTCATGCCACTTTTAGTGATGTTTCTGGTTCTGCATTTAACCTTGAAATTTTAAGTAAGATATCTCTCAAATAAAGAATATGAAAGAAACCAAAATATTTAAAACCCTCTGTACTAAATTATAAGCTCTTTCAAAAAAACTTTTATCTTGATAATACTCTTGAGGAACCCTCTCCTTCATATTGTATAGTCAGTTAACATTAACTATATAATTTAGTTGAAGCCAGCTTTGAAAACTAAGACTTCCTTAACATTCAGCAGATACCTTAGTGTTTTTGAATTAAAAAGTGTTAAATTCCCTCTCTGGTGTCACTATCCTCAGGTTCATGACCGTGGATCTTTCTTATCATCAATATGTTGGCTTGCTTCCATTTTCCATCTGAATCTCAGCTCCAGTGACTAATTCTGTTGTGGTTATAACCAGTGCTTCTCAAAGTGGGATCTCTGAATCACTTGCAGCTAAGCCATCTAAAACATATACTATAAATGAACACTTCCATGTCCTACTAAGGATTTAGTGACTTATGTCTGTGTAGTAGGACCTTTGGAAGTGCATGTTTAAGAAGAACACCAGGTGATTCTTAGGCACGACAACATTTATAAACCCCAGGAATATAACCTAAGTTCTAAAAATTCTTGTTCCTATCAAACTTCTGGGAGCTGTGTCTATTTCAAGGTACAGGAGTATCCAAGTATATTACCTTACTAAGATATTGCAATAAACATTAACACTACAACAAATAAAATTCATTATATGTGAATCTTTTCTAGGAAATGAGTCACAAATCCAACCTGTAAAATCTAGGTCCATCTGCATACAAAGGTATTGAAATTCAATGTCCAATTTATATTGTTTAAATGACCCAAATATCAAATTACTTGAACAATGCATTTGATTTTCTATTATTGTCTGATCAATGAAATTGCATTCAAATTATTTAGAAAATCATGCTTTTTTTTTTTTTTCAAAAAGAGCAATTTACCCTACAGGACTATACTTTTAAATAACAAACTTGAAGGTTTTAATGAGACATCTTTGAGCTCTGTTTCCTCCCTTTAAAGTCTCAGCCTCTTTCCACATATGGAAATACAGAAAATTTGACCTGTGCCACTTAACAGATTTATGAAGATGAAATAAGGTTTAGAAACTTCCTCTATATTTCTACATCAAAGTAATCTGAGTTTAAACATGACACAAATTGTTAGGTCTTTTTATAATGTTATAACTCAAGGACAATTTTTCTCGGATGTGTCCAACAACATTATTAATTTAACATTTTATTTTTTCATGCATTATATAACAATGAGATATCTTTATACTGCATAAACGTCATGTTGCAAAATAATGGCACACTGTTTAGTAGGTTTAAGACAGTATTATTAAAAGATACTTGATTTGTGAAACAGTAACACAATAAGATGAAGAACCATTCCATTTTACGATTTTCACAATTGAAAAATAGCCTACTAAACTGACTGAAAAAAGATGGGAAGTTACCAAACCTCCAAATGAATCTTGGTGGGTTACTCCTCCTTGTCTTAGGGACCGATTCTGATATCTACTCTTTGCTTAAAGCTTCACTTTTAAATAACAGCACTTTTGAGGGTAGATATGTAGCCTGGGATAAAGAATAGATGCTTCTGCATCTCACGTAAAAATTGACACTACCACTACCTAAATCTTTTCAGCATTTGGAGAGCTAGCAGGCAAAGAAGCACACAGTAATGTTTAACTGTTCATGGGAAGAAAACCAAATTAATCCCATATTCCTCATAGTTATCTGTATAGCAGTGGTTCTCCAAATATGGTCCCAGCATCAATTTCAACTGGAAATTTACTAGAAATGCAAATTTAGGTTCTGCCCTAGTCCTGTTGGATGACACTTCTGACTATGGGTAGGGGACCCAAGGTCTGTTTTATCAAGCCCTTCAGGTATTCTGGTGCCTGCTCAAGGTTGGAAAACACTTCTGTAGAGATTAGAGGACCCAAAGCATTGGACTCTAGGACAGAGAAGTGTAGGGTGCTTTAAAGGACTGCACACTTAAGCAAGTTAATTTTTTTAAACTCTCAAAATTTCTAACTGATTTAAGCTTGGACTTCTATGCTTCTTAATGGAGAAGCAACATACTGAAAGTCCTAATAGCCAGATAAAACCTCTAATGATGGATTTCAGAAATATAAAGCACAATAAGTAAGAAATTAATGTATAATAAAAAAGGTATGTAGGAAATAAGAAATAATAGCAGATACTACTTACTGAATTCCTACTCTATGCCAGCCATTAGACAAGGCATTTCATACACTTTTACCTTTTAGTTTAATCTGTACAACCATCTCATTTCACAAATAAGGAAAGTGGAAATTAAAGTTAAGTATAGTAGGCAGAATAGTGGCTCCCTGAAAATGTCTCCATACTAATCCTAGAAACCTGGGAAATGTGTTACCTGGCAGAGGGGAATTAAAGTTGCTTATCAGCTGACTCAATATAGGATGATAGCCAGACTGCCCTTGTGGGTACAAAGTAATAATAAGAGCTTTTTATATGTAAAATAGGGAGATGAGAGTCAGAGGTAGGTAACTCCAGAACAGGGTAGGGAGACTGCAATGGAAGAAGGGTTCTATTCACTGCTGGTTCTAAAGATGAAAAGGGCCAGCAGATAAGGAAGGGGAACAGGCAGACTCTTGCAGCTGTGAAAGGAAAGGAAGTAGATCCTCTCCTGAAGTCTGTTAAAGAAGTACACTCCTATCAAAACTTCAATTTTAGACCAGTGAGACCCAAGTCACACCTATGACCTATGGAACTGCAAGATCACAAATCTTGTAATTTTAAGCCATTAAATTGGTCGTGATCTTTTATGGTAGTAACTAGAAAGCTAACACAGTACAAAATAGTGTCCAAAGTCACAATGCTACTAAGGTGCTGAGCTATAATTTGAACTCAGATCCAAAAATCCCTGCTTTTTCCCTGGGGCCATGTTGTCTTCCAATCCATAACCACAGATGTTCAATATTCAGTAGCTCTTAAAGAAAACTGTTGTTTTTCAGGCTGCGCTCATCACCATTAGCGATCTCACCAGGAGAACCATACCCTTTCCCAGCTGGGATCATCTACCAGCATAGCAGCCCTGCAGATGTGTTATTTGGTGGGTATATTGTCTTTAAGGAATATATTCTCTATTTCTCTGGGCTTATCATTTCATTTTCTGTTTTCTGCATCTAGTTTATATATTTATGCTATCAGTGTGGCCCTAATGGGTATTTGTTTTTAACCATTTTTGTTGAAAATATATGGTAAATTTGTTTCATCATAACTTTTTACCTGCTATGACCACTTGGGGGAAATCTATGGTTTTAGAATGTTCATGCCAATGAATATGTCGTGAATGAAAAATATATACATACCACTTTTAGAACAAGAACAATAAATGGGCATTCTTTGCAGAAGATTTCATTGCCTACCCATAGAATATTTTTATAAAACCTATTTAAATTAAAAGTATAGCTTAGTCAGGTATCAATAAGATATATTACTATATATTCCAGAGACTTTCTAAAAGCAATTGAGAACACACAAAGTTATTTTGTCACAGGAAAAAAAAAGTATTACAAACACAAACAAAAAAATGTTTTTAATTCTGTTGTTCACTACATGATTATAATCTGCACATTTCTCATGGAAATCATGCCATATATTCCAAAAGCAAATTTTGTATTTATTTTGAAAAAAAAACAATCAAATGAATTTTTTAAAAAGACTGAAAAGTACTGGCCTACAGAAACATCATATTTGTTATTTTATTTTCTGTCACTAGTAATGGAACTCACAGCCTCACACATGCTTGGTAAGCACTCTACAACTGAGCTACTTCCCCAAGGCTTATTTATTTTATTTTATTTTAAGATAGGATCTCACTAACCTTCCCAGCCTGGCATTGAATTTGTGATCATTCTGCCTTAGCCTCCCAAGTAGCTGAGATTATAAACACACACAACTGCACCTAACTCAGTATATATTTTAACATATAAGTAACAAACCGATTGAAATTCTAATTGTAATTTTATTAAAACTAAAATAATTAACATGTAAATTAATAAGAAATTAACATATCTCTCTCTTTGAAATCATTGAGTTTTATTTCAAAAATCATTTTACATTTGTCTTTCCCAGGCCCCAGATACAAATAAAAATTCCCAAGGCATATCTTTCATAAGTAGGTGGATTTGTATGTTATTTTATCTATCTGTCCTGAATTTTTCACCTTTTCCAAGAAACAGCATACAATATCCATTAAGGACAGAGTGCATAATCCCTGTGAATTCTTTCTTTGCCCATCTCAAGCAATAGGTAATCCTTTTCTGGGTTACCTACTATACTGACAGGAATCCATGGCAGCACTTGAATTCCGATGTGGTTATGTATTGACTCATCTGTACCCCTTATAAGGCATGCAGATATGTACTCTATGGTAACAGAGGCGGTCAACTTACATTTATATTAAAAAACCTGAAAGAATTCCTATTTTGTAAAAATTTGAAATTAATACCCTAATGATATTTCCTATCTTTGTGACCTCAGATAAGAAAATTTTATCAAGCCATTTAGTTTCCCTCTTGACAAACATGGAAATGCTTCATTTCATCCAACTGATATGAAAATCAAAATTATATAATGCAAGTAAAGGTATCAGTATAGAGTAAGTGGAAACACTTGTTATTCTCAGTCTGATTTGTATTGCTAAAACAAAATACCGGAGACTGAGTAATTTTTAAGGAACATAAGTTTATTGATCTTTTTTCTGGAGTCTGCAAAGTCTAAAATCATGGCACAGGCAAGTCTGATTGACTGGTGAAGACTGATCTGTTGCTTCCAAAATGGCGCCATCCTCAGAAGGGAGTAAGTGTCTTCTTATGGCAGAAAATGGAGAAGGGATAAATGTCTTTTATATGAGGACCTTCACCTCATTAGTCGGGGAGCCATAACTTTCACTTAATCAAGTCTCAATATTATCACATCAGCTACATTTGAATTTTGGATGGGAAACATTCAAGGCAGAGAAGTAATGACCTTGTATTACAAACCTTTACGAACCCATGGATTCATTTGACTGATTTCTGAAACCTCACCAGAAGTACCAAGCATAATTTTCCAGCCATTTTATGGCTGCATAAAGTGCCTAATTGTACACAACACAAAGCTCATGCCTTTTCCAAAGCAATACACCAGGTCAAAAATAGTTTTTCCAGGAATAACCTGAGTAATAAGTTGTTCTGTCCACTATAGTTAATAATAATATAATGAAGCTATCTGAGAAAGAAAGTAGCCACTCTGACTACAGCAGAATTCATTTCAACCACCTTTTTGTGTCTGCCTAGTACAGATAACTCATGTCCAAAAAGCATGAAGCAGACACATATCAGTTCCATAATGACACCCTGGTATCTGATGGACTCAGCCGAAAATAACACACCTTACAGAATCTGAGGCAGTCTTCCTGAGATCTCATTCAGATTGAAATTTTGTGCTTACAGCTGGGAATAATTTTTTTCTATCTTTCCTCAAGACAATTATCTTCTCCCCACTTCTCTTGGTATGGTCTGTAATAAGATATACCTTCATCTTTCTTTTAATCCTTTGCAACCTGAAGTCAAAATGTTGTGTCATAATCATTCTATTTTGCCACCCAAATTACCACACTGGTCTTCATTGGTGTCTTCCTGTATTTCAGACCCCACCTACTTGTTTCTCTCTATAATGAGTGAATTCTGCAAATGTCTGCAAAAAGCAATTTGTATACTTAGTTTTATTAAGTTAATTTATCATATTAAATTTTAGGGCAAAAGATAGGCAAACTGCATTTCATCTCTCTCATTTTGGTAGAGAGTGTATATTTGAAATTAACCTGAAATCTATCTGCTATATCCAACAAAATTTTAAGAGTTAGTACGTATTACATTAGTTAAGAAGCCAATTTTTGCTTATCCACTATAATGGAATAAGACATGGCAAGTGCAGAGCTTATACTATATGTGTATGTTTCATACTAATTATATTTTATTTAATAATTAAATATTTTATGAACATTTATGATATTTAATTATGAATGCAGAAATAATTACAATTTTGTAAATACAAGTAAATGGCAGTGGGCTAAGTAACTTAAAAAAAAAAAAAAAAAAAAAAAACCTTTGGGAAACAAAGCCAGAATCATTAAATATACATTATATATGGGCTGGTCAGAGGTAGAACTCTTGCCTCACATGAACAAAGCCCTGTGTTCCACCACTAATACCATAAAAAAAATGTGTAGAATTATAGAATGAAGTAGACAACATATGATGTCTTACAGAGGTACATAGTTTCACATGTGATTTCATTCTGGTGTATGGAAATCCTTCAAGTAGTTACATTCAATTTTCTTTCTATAATTAGCTATAAGATTAATTTGCACTTGAGACACAGTCTATGCAACAAACTCTATGCATCACCGTATGTTATGGTTTAGATATTAGGTGTCCCCCAAAAGCTCATGTGTGAGACAGTGCAAGAAGGCTTAGGGGTGAAATGACTGGGTTATCAGAGCCTTAACTCAATCAGTGGATTGGTCTCCTAATAGGATTAACTGAATGGAAACTGAAGGCAGGAGGACTGTGACTGGAGCAGGGGGGTGATTGGGGGCATGCCTTTCTGGTGTATATTTTGTTTCTGGTAAGTGAAGTCTCCCTCTCTCTGCTACTGCTGCTGATCATCATGTGAGCTGCCTCCCTCTGCCACGTTCTTCCACCATCATGTTCTGCCTCACCTGAGTCCCAAGGAATGGAGCCAGCTATCTCTGGATTGAGACCTCTGAAACTGTGAGCCTCCAAATATACTTTTTGTCCTCTAAAATTGTTCTTGTTAGGTCTTTTAGTCACAGCAGCATAAAAGCTGACTAAAATACTACAGTATTTTTAAACCATTTTTCTTCAAATTTAAAATAATTGAAACAAAACTTTTAAAATAATTTAAACAAAACTTGTAGTAACAGGATGTATTTAAAAAGAAACTTTACTAGCCTAAGAATAATGAGATAGTTCATAAAGATGAAATGTATAATATCCTTAATGTGGCTATTCGTCATTTGTACAAAACCATTAGCAAGGATCTGCGAAGGTACCTAAGTTCCAAGATAAACAAGTACAAATAGAAGCTTTTTTACACAGAAAAGATAGAGTAAAAAGGGGGGATGGGTTAGTGTTTTAATGAAAATATGCCCTATATATTGAAAGTACAAACATAATATGCATAACTTTCTAAGATTCAATACTCTGAGATAAAGTTTGCTGTTTAGATTAGGCAGCTCTAAGATTCTTTCAAAAACAACTTTAACTGGGCTCTGCGGTACAGGCCTGTAATTCTGGTGACACAGGACGTTGAAGCAGTCGGATCATGAGTTACAGGCCAGCCTCAGCAACAGGTTTAAAGAAAACCTGTCTCAAAATAAAAAATAAATAAAAAGAGCTGGGGATGTAGCTCAGTGGTAAAGTGCTACTAGATTCAATCACCAGGATCAAAACAAACAAACAAACAAACAAAAACAACTCTTTGAAATCCCTCCTCCAAAACTGGACTCATTACCATAAGATAGATGCAGGAAGATAAGCTAAGATAGAGGAGAAGTTCAGGCAGGCCCACTTCAATGCACAGCTCAGTCTTCAGTTTTTTAGTGTCTGTGTCCCTGGGGAGATTATTGGAAAGCAATCTCAGGTTCCACCCTATACACAGGTGAAATCAGAATCTCTGGGAGTAATGGCTAGAAACAGGGACTTTAACAAGCTTTCCAGGGAATTCTAAGTAAAGAACAGAAGCACTGCTCTGTGATAGAGGATGGCAAACTTTTTCCTAAAGGACCTGATAGAAACTATTTAGGGCATTTCCAGTCATATGATCTCTGATACAAGAACTCAGAGCTCTACGATTTTAGCACAGCACCACAGACAATGGTAAAGTAATGAGCATGGCCATGGGCCAATAAAACTTTATGAACACTGAAATTTGATGTACAAAAACAGGCCACAGGCCAGATTTGGCCAGCTAGTTATAATTTATGCTACAGGATATGGGAAATATCTTAGGGCAGGAACAGATTCTAAGTATCTCTCAATGTAAATATATAGAAAACATATTTAAAAACTGGTCCTCGGGAAGAAAAAAGGGATTGATTTTTTTTCATATTGTAGTTAAAAGGAAAGACTCCATAGTAACGCAATGGTATACCCATAGCAGGCCAGAAGAGTTGTGATTGAAGTAGGGAAACTGGGCTGAGATTGGAAGAAGATAAGTATAGACTGAGATCAAATTTGATCATTCTAGCTACTTTTGGTTCTTGTTTCTCATTATCATTCATGGTTAGGAGAGCTAAACCCTAACTTAGTGCTAGCAAATCCATCTGGGTAATCTTAGTCAAGTTAGTGTTCACATCTACAAATTAAGGTGATTATTTTAAATAAACCTTAATTCTCCAAAATCAATTTATTATTATTATTATTATTATTATTATTATTATTATTATTATTCTGAAAGCAAAGTACATGTAGAACTAATAGAGCTTAAATTTCAGGATCCTATTAAATCACACAGCAACCCCTTACAAGGCCAGTACGCTACACTGTAGCAATTATTTATACTATATTATATATAATTATAAGAAAAAAATCAAAGCTAAGTTCAAATTTATATCCTTATAGAGTGTGGGCTAAAGAACACGAAAATAAGTAACATCACCCAAGTCAGCTTGCTGTAAAGGCTATCCTCTTCTCTGAGACTTCCAGTGACTCTCTGTGCTCTTAGATCACAGATACGTCCTCCCAGGATACTAAAGGTTTCTAAGTGACCTGACCCAAATTCTTCCCTGACCTCACCTCCTCCTCTTCCTCTGTTCACCCACCAGTCACAGAGGCTGCTTGCTACCCCTGGGCAGGCATTCTTCTACCACAGGGCCCCTGCACAGGCTCTTCCCCTCCCTGAAATGTTTTTTTTTTTTTTTTTTAAGCAGGTATCAATATGCCTTATAGCTCATCTTCTTTGCTCAAGAATATTCCCAGTGAATCCCACCCAGGTTCTTCAATGTAAAGTTATGACCCATCCTCCCCTCTCACCTTTCATCACTTACATCCCCCCTCCACTGTCCTGGTCTGCTTTCTTTGTCATAGTAATTATTACCATCTAGACTTACTTAGCTTTGTATCATTTTCCCATGTTCCCCTCTCCACCAAATATACATAATAAAAAAGCATTATTTACTGGTACATATTTATAAGTTACCAAAATACTGCCTGCCACGAAGACCTCTGTAATATAAGTGTTGAATAAATAAATGAATGTTTGCCTTAACAGAAGGTAAATATAACGGTTTAAGAAAATATATGGTGGTTACCCAATTGTTAAAAAAAAAAAAAAAAAAAAAATTGGCATTATTTTAAATACATTTCTATTTTTTCCAAAATAAGATCTTTAACTCATATTATTCTTTAGATCTTAAAATCAGAAATTTTCTCTTCATTTTGCTCAAAGGCCCTCATGTTTGGTACTAGGTACAAAAACAAATATTTTCCATTACTGTTTTAATGTTTTAAAGTTAACTGGTTAACGTCTGCATATCAGAGAGAACATTTGACGTTTGGTTTGGGGGGACTGGCTTATTTCACTTAGCATGATAGTCTCCAATTCCATACAAATGCCATAATTTCATTGTTTTTTATGGCTGAGTAATATTCCATTGCATATATACCATATTTTCTTTATCCCTTTATCTGTTGAAGGGCAACAAGGTTGGTTCTATAGATTAGCTATTGTGAATTGAGCTGCTATAACTATTAATATGGCCAAACTAACACATAATAATGGTGTGGGTGGGAGGCAGGGAGATAGAAATTCATGGGATTAGATGAAGGGAAATGAAGGGAAGGGAGAGAGAGAGGTATAGTAAAGATAGTAGAATGAATAAACCATCAGTATAACTCCACATTATGTCCAACCACAAGAATAGGAACCTAATTAGAATGGGTTGTATTCCATGTAAGTATAATATGTGAAAATACATTCTACTGTCATGTATATATAAAATTAACAAATAGAAAAATAAAATATAAAAATGAAAACTGGAAAAAAAATAAGGTTAACAGGTAAGCTTAATGTAGCTGTGTATACCTGTAATCTCAGTAACTGGATAAGCTAAGGTAGGAGGACCTCAAGTTGGAAGCTATCCTTAGCGAATCAGCAAGGACCTTAAGCAACTTAATGAGACCCTGTCTCAAAATAAGAATAAAAAATACAAAAATTAAAAGGGATAGAGATATAGTTCCGTGGTAAAGCATCCCTGGGTACAATCCCCAGTACAAAACAATGATAATAACTGATTTAAAAGATCTACTATGCTAGAATAGTGGTAAATTTTGCAATTAATTTTACAGGCTTTAAACATAAGACAGTACATAAGAAGTTCAGGAAAAATGTTAAATACAAAAATTTATTAAGCTACAGGGCAATAATAACAAAAACAGTATGGTATTCACACCAAAACAGGCAAGAAGAAAAACAGAACAGAAAACACCGAGACAACCCCATATAAATACAGTTACCTCATACTAGACAAAGATGTCAAAAGCACACACCAGAAAAATGATACCCTCTACAACAAATGATGCTGGGGAAACTGGAAATCTATTTGTAATAGAATGAAAGTTAACCCCATTTCTCACCCTGCACAAAAATCAACTCTAAGTGGATCAAAGACCTAGTAATTAAACCCCAAACCCTGCACCTGCTAGAAGAACACAGGTCCAAAACTTCAATACACTGGTACAGAAACTGACTTCCTGAACAAGACCTTTAAGCACAAGAAATAAACTCAAAAATCAATAAATGGGACAGCATCAAACTAAAAAGCTTATGCACAGCAAAAGAAACAATCAAGACCATGAGTCAGAACTTCCAGAATGAGAGAAAATCTTTGCCACCAGCACCTCACATAGAACATTGATCTCTAGGACATACAAAGAATTCAAAAAACATAACACAGAAAAACAAAAAGTAATTCAATCAGTAAATGGGCAAAGGAACTGAACAGATTCTTCACGAAAAAATAATGCATATAATTAACAAAGATATCAATAAATGTTCAACAGCTCAGGCAATTAGATAAATGCTAATTAAACTACTCCGAGATTCCATTTCCACTAGGAATGGCAATTATCAAAAACACAAGTAACAATAAATGTTGGCAAAGATGTGGTGAAACATTGATGTTGGGACTGCAAATCAGTGCAACCACTCTGGAAAGTAGTATGGAGATTTCTCAAAAAACTAGGAATGCAACCACAATTTGATCCCATATGTTCAGAACATTTAAAATCAGCATGCTGCAATGCATAACCACATCGATGTTTATAGCAGCTCATTTTATAATAGCTAAGCGATGGAACTAATCAAGATACCCACCAACAGATGAATGGATAAAGAAATTGTGGCAATGGAATACTACTTAGCCATAAAGAAGAATGACCATGACATTTGCCGATAAAGGATGGATCTGGAGAATATCATGCCAAGTGAAATAAGCCAATCCCAATAAACCAAAGGTTGAATGTTTTTACTGATATGTGAAAGCTAAACCAAAATAAAGGCAGGAGAGAATGAAAAAAAAGTTCAGTAGATTAGACAAAGGGGAACAACTAGTAGAAAGGAGAAAATGGAGTAGGAAAAACAGAAGAATAAATCTAACACAATTTTCCTATATAAACATATGAAATTACGTAAATTAACCCCATTATCATGTCCAACCACTAGACTCAAAATTTGAAGAAGATATGTCCTATGCCTGTATAATTTTATCAAAATGGATTCTACTGTCATGTGTAACTAAGAAGAACCAATAAAATAAAATGTAAAAGAATAATAGTACCAAAATGCTACCATCTTTCAAGCACTTACTTTGAGGCAGACGCTTTGCTAAGCATGTTATATAGCTGTTGTCATTTCATCCTCTAACATACATATCATTTCAATCCTATCCTCCCCATTTATAAAGTCTCAGAAAACTTTAGCAATTTTCATGTGGTCACAAAACTAGTAAGTATCAGAGTCAGGACTAAAAAGAATAAAAGAGTGATTTAATCTATGGTCATATATTAGGTATGGCTTCATGCCATGTTGTCTAATAAGTGTACAAGAAGAGTTCAATGTGGTATCAAGACATAATTGAAGCCAGGACACTTCTCAGGACACTGAACCAGTGGCCAGATGTCAGCCCTCCTTAGACTTCAGGGTGGATCTGCTGCCATTCATCTTGAATTTTCTGGATTTTTTTATTGTTGGTTGTAGCATGTTTTTGTTTGTTGAAGTAGTTATTATTACCCTATTCAGTGGCACTTTTCAGAATTTAATATGCATGTATATTACACAGGATCTTATTAAAATGGAGGCTCTGATTCAGTGAAAAATACTCACTATGATTTCTGGCATGTAGTACCTTCATTTTAAATAATATTAATTGTTGGAAGCTGCTCTGGAAAGGAGCTATGTACACACCTTTAAGTCCTGAGTAATGGGTACTGAACTGGTATTGCACCCATTGCAATGCAATTGGACCTTACCTCCGCTCCGATAAGAAAGATGCAGCTCCAGGAGTGGGCATCACCTGAAGGGAGTGAATTACACTCACTTGTTTGTTGTAACCCTACCCTTTGCCCTTTTTCGGATAGAATGTTCCATGGATTATCTCCCCCCATTAATAAAACCCAGGTTGGAGGCATGCTCCCTCTCTTCCTTGCCTGCCTTGCCCCCTTGTGGGAGCTGCAGCTGAGGAGTGGTCACTGAACCCAAAGAAAAAGCTATTTCTCTGACTTTGTGTGATTATTTCATGGCAGCTCAAATTCACTTAGAGTGACCCTGATTGATTTAGTGGCATGAAGCTGCAATTAATTACAGTATAAATGCAATTTTTTTTTATTTGTGGGTAAAATGAAACTCATAAATATTAAAAAGAATGTATTTATTTAATCCATCTGCACAGACATACTATTATGGTCCACTTTAGAGTTTCAGTCATCCTTGTGAACATATCATTTGATAAGTAGACTGCCTGTTTCCACTGCTGGAAGATTATATTACTTCATTTTTCCTTTTAGGATAAGGATATTACCATAATGACTTATGTTCTAGATCTCTCTAAGCTAAAATGAAATGATTTATATTTATTGTCTTGTCTCCTACAGGTAGATTATTTTATAGCACATTCAAAAATTGATACACCAAGAATAGCTGATAAGACAGAGAATTTTATTCTAAGTTCCTACTAGTAAATTACAAATAAAAAAGTAACAAATCAAACAACTAAAACAGCTGTTCTTTTTCATAGGAGTCAGAAAAAATAGAATATCCTCTGCTTTGGAATTACTTACCTTTCCTTTGCTCTAGTTCTCTATTCAAATGAAAAACAAAGTCTTCCTTGCAAAAGTCAATAAATCCTTCTAATTTATGTTCTTTGTGATTTCTGTAGGATTTGGTACTCTTCCTTATCCTCTTTTGGAAAGACCCTCTTCCCTAAACTTCCTGTTACTCAATTGCATGGTTTTCTCCTAACTCTGTATCTTTGCTAACTTTGTGCATTTCCCTTCTCTGGCACCATAGCAGGCCGACTACTGGACACTTGTATAGATCATCCAAGTATTGGTGTTCATAACACCTTCTCCTTACTCTGTTTGTTCTCTTTGGGCAATATAACCTCCCTCTGACTTCCATCCATATCATCAAGACAATGACTCCTGAATATGCTTTGCCTTGTTAAGACTTTCTACTGACCTTTACTATATTCAAAGAATGAGTTAATTCCACATGGCTGGCCAAAAATCACCTAAATCAGCATCTTCCACCCCCTCAACTCCCAACACTACACACACACACACACACACACACACACACTGCCTTCTTCCAATTAATCTGTAACGCAATAAATGTCATCATGGTCTACTACACTTATACACCTTGAAAACTGGACATCACCTTTGCTTCCTCTCCTAATCCCCCATGCCAGGTAACTCTCAATTCCTATCAATTCTAGGTCCATGCTATTTCTAAAATCAACAAACTGTACAAGGCTGGCATTTCCAGTGAACTATTTCAGCCTCTCCATCCCTCTCTCAGACCTTAGGGCTCTCCTAAGTCACCAAACTCAATCCAGTAGTGCCTACTGGCTCCACATGCCCAACTAGATCTTCCAAAGTCAGCCTCCCCATTTTTGTCCACATTTTCTCCACCCATTCACTGAGATTTTTCCTTGTTACTAGGCATTGCTTGAAGGAGCTGAGGTCTCTGTCCTTCTGTGAGAAGATATCCTTGAGAAGTATAGGACTACATGTGTGAAGGTGTATTTGGGGCTGAAAAATGTACAGTATATAAATACTTGGCGGTCCCATTGAATACTGTATCATGCTATCATATTTCTCATCAATTTTCTTCTATTCCATGCCTGAGTTATTCTTGTATTGAAATGATTTAATATGGTTGGATACCATTCCATGTGAATACATAGTACTCCATTACAAATCATGTATTCTTTAAGTACGTATAACTCTTGACTACCTCAAGATGTTAAAATAATCTCTGCTATAATTAATTATCTTAAGCCAGAAGATTTAAGTTAAAACCAAGGCATCAAGATGTATTACTTAATTTTTTATTCCATTGAAGCAAATTTTTAAGCACTTTTTTTCTAAAATGAAAAGTTTATCATTAAAACATATGGACAATTGTTATATCAAATCTAAAGAGTATAAGGTTTCCACCATGATTGCCATTCCAAGAGTTAATTGTCTCCATTACAATGCTTTATTTAATAGTTATGTGAAGTCTAGAGAAAGTCTAGAAAGTCTATTATAACAGCAGAGACATTTACCTTAAAAAGACAAAAATTGTGTTCTAGTCAGAAAGAAACACAGTCATAAAAGATCCTATCATAGCCCATGGCCTATGCAGTTCTGGAGCATTAAAATTATTCTGAAGTTTGTTCATATGTTGTGTCTGACTAACTAAAAAATACCAGGAGAGCAGTTCCAATGCCTTCTGCTCTTCGCTAGTAAACTAGGAGTGTTGGAAAAGTTCTTCCACACATCGGACAAGCAAAGCCTGAGTACTGATAGAATACAACTTCTGCAGTTAATGTTACTGCTAAATAATGAAACTAAATGTTACTACTGTTTCACATTTGGGAGGCAAAGCTTTATCCATATATTTTACGTTATTTAGGTATATATTATTCTTTATATCATATAAAAAAAGTTTCACCAATAAATGTAAATGATAAAAACATACAAAACAACCTTTTGATTTAACTTTAAGGATAAAAGATTATTTAATTGTTGAATATATAAAACATCTAAGTTAAACTGAGCATAGTTCACAAAAAGGAAATCCTGGCTCCTTCTGACACTTCCTCTATAAGACCTGCGTGATTCCTACAACTCAGGGATTAGATAAAGTAATCATTGAAGCCCATCCCATTCAAACATGTGTGACTCTACCAATCCTAAGTTTTAAAGCCATTTTTCACCTCAATCAAGAACCATGGCTTAAAGAAATGCATCTCAAGGTTGGTTTGTTTCAGAGAACTGAGAGGAATGCTAAAATGCCAAGGAATATAGTTTAACAATCAGCATATGCTCCCTAGTCCTGCTAGAAGGATATTAACAAAATGATAATATAGAGGCAGAAAAAGACCAGGCATGTGTTTATAAAACAAGACTCTGAGCAAGTCTAACTCACCACTCCAGTTTAAGAGATGGGTTAGACACTACTGTTCAAACAGGTATAGCAAATGGCAATTCTGCCATTCATCTACTTTGCTACTTTAATTTGTTTTCTTAAACACAATTGCTTTTGGAGAGAGAGAGAGAAAAAAAAAAAAAAACTCTTTATTCTACTTCTTTTCCCAAGTATTTTCCTCTCAATTGCTACAAAAGAGACTTATACAGTAAGTTGATGTGCATCATCGTGGATTTTTAAAGAACTCTTTTTGGAGCTGTCACTTCACTGACTCATCAGAACATTTCAGTGCAGCTCAGTTAATATTTGAAATAAAGATGTTGAAAGTGGAGAGATTTGAGCCAGATTTTCCTTTTATTTTTTTCTATGTTACATGAATCACCAAACAATTCTGGATTTATCTTCTATATCTTTAGCTTAGAGGATTTCAAGATATCTTTTTTTCCCCCAAAGAGGTCATAAACCTAACAGGATTGAAATAGTTGGTCTAGGCTTTTCTACTTTGACATGTGTGGTGAGCCGCTTCTGCCGTTTATGCAAATTATGGTCGCCATTACAAGATGGCGCTGGCTCCGCTGTGGTCTGTGACAAACAACTCCTTATTTGGGAGAGTTGGCGCATGACTTTTCATCACCCTATGAGAAAGCTCCACGTGGCTGCTTTGCATTGGGGCTTGAGATGCTTTATTAAGGCTGGGAGGGGCATCCGAGAAAGAGAAGAAGAACTATCAAGGGCCTGAAATAAACTACTGAAAGAAGATTCCCGAGTGTTGCGTCTTCCTTGCGGGCAAGAAGTCGCGACAAGTGGTGCCGAAACCCGGGAACCAGAACTTTCAGCAGTCAGGGGGGTGCACCGTAGTCCCAGGTAAGTGGGATCCGCGATCAAAGCGGGAAATAGTCCCAAGTAAGTGGGATCCGCGACCAAAGCGGGGCAGCAGCTGCATTCTGTACTTTCGTTTTTACTTTCGCTTTTGTTTTCTGTGTTTCTTTTGTTGTGTCATTTTGCTGTTGTTTTTTGTGCTTCTTTTGTTGTTGTGTCATGGGTGCTGCACCTTCCAGTCCGCTTCTTCTGGCCTTAGATGGCCTGTTACGTTCTAAGGGTCTGGAAGTGAAACATAGTACTTTACAGAGATTTTTACAGAAGGTAGATATCGCTGCACCGTGGTTTGCATTTTCGGGCAGCCTTACTGTACCTAGTTGGGATAAATTAGGCAAAGATCTTGACTTTGCTTCTGAGCAGGGCATATTAGAGGGTGGGGTGATACCCCTTTGGAAAATGGTCCGTAGTTGCCTTACAGATGGCAGATGTCAGGAGGCACTTACAAAAGGACAAGAAGTTCTAGAGCAATTACATGAGGAGAAATCGGAGACGGCAGGAAGTGAGGTATCTCAGAAGGATGGGAGTGTGCGGAGCGTGAAACAGGGGAGGAGACGATTGTATCCAGATCTCAGTATGCTGCGCACACCCCCATGTGAAAGTGGGTCAGAGGAAGAGGAGGATGAGGAGGAAGAGCTCGGGAGGCTGTCTCGTCAGCTAGAGAGTTTAGCTATAGGAGAAGGGAACAGAAATAAACAGGGGCTCAAGAAAAGCGATCCCCCGGATCCACCGCCGTATGGTGGAGGTGTTTCGGGGAGAGCTTTCCATGCCCAAACATGGAGGGCTGTTAACGCTGAGATGGGTCTTGCTTATCCAGTTTTTCAGGATGACAATAGGGGAAGATTCCATGAACCCTTAGATTTTAAAATTGTGAAGACCCTGGCGGAGTCTGTGCGCACTTATGGGGTGGATGCCGCCTTCACACTAACTCAGGTGGAGAGTCTGTCTAGATACTGCATGACTCCCTCTGATTGGGCTAGCCTTGTTCGGGCTTGTGTTTCCCCGGGTAAATATTTGGACTGGAGAGCATTTATGCTAGAGGGCGCAATAGAGCAGGCCGCCCAAAACCATGCGGCGGGACACCCCCATTGGGACAAGGATATGCTTTTGGGGCAGGGTAGATTTGCAAATCAACAGACAGGATTTCCTCTTGAGGTATATGATCAAATTAACAACATTTGCATTCGGGCATGGAAGTCGCTTCCAAATAGAGGAGAGGTGTCTGGTAATTTGACCAAGATTCTACAAGGCCCTACAGAACCCTTTTCAGATTTTGTAGCAAGAATGGTGGATGCCGCTGGAAAGATTTTTGGGGATCCTGATAGAGCCATGCCCCTTATCAAGCAATTGGTCTTTGAGCAATGCACCAAGGAATGTAAAGCGGCAATCACTCCTTATAAAAATAAGGGCATAGAAGCATGGATGAAAGTGTGTAGAGAGATTGGAGGACCTTTAACTAACGCAGGTCTTGCAGCTGCTGTCCTTCGGATTGCAAAAGGGGGCAGTCCTGGTGCCGGAATATGCTTCCATTGTGGTCAACCCGGTCATTTCAGACGTGAATGTCCCAAAAAAGACAATTTTACTGGACCCCCTCACGGTGGCCCTTCCAATGGCCTTCGTCAACCGGGGCTGTGTCCTAAATGTAAAAAGGGGAAGCATTGGGCAAGAGAGTGTAGATCAGTGAAGGACATCCATGGACAGCCTATTTCAGCTGGGCCAAAAAACGGCCGAAGGGGCCCCCGACCCCAGGGCCCACAAATATATGGGGCAGTGGAGAATGTCACACCCGAACCCGAGACATGGCCATCTCTGCGCCATCCCATGAGACGCGGAGAGCCACTACAGGTGCCGCGGGATTGGACCTCTGTTCCACCTCCAGACTCGTATTAACACCTAAGATGGGAGTCCAATTGGTGGAAACTGAGTTCAAAGGGCCTTTACCACCTGGCACTGTAGGTTTGCTAATTGGACGTGCATCCTCTATCTTACAAGGTCTTCATGTCTTTCCCGGAGTCATTAGCCCTGATACTGTAGGGGCAGTAAAGGTTATGGTGGAGGCTCCAAAGGGCATTGTGTCTATCTCCCCAGGGGATCGGATTGCTCAATTACTAATTTTGCCTAGCTTACATAATCACTTCCCTGCTGGTACCACTGGAGGGGATTGTGCCTATTTGTCACTAGATATGAGCAATCGCCCCACTTTGGAATTAAGCATAGAAGGTAAATCTATTGTGGGATTGCTGGATACAGGAGCAGACCGTAGTATCATAGCCCTTAAGGACTGGTCTAAGGGATGGCCAATGCAGACTTCTGATCAATCCCTGAGAGGACTTGGATATGCCCAAGCCCCTCAAATCAGCTGTAGACATCTATCTTGGAAGGACCCAGAAGGACACAATGGCACCTTTCAGCCTTATGTACTTGATTTACCTATCTCTTTATGGGGCCGTGATCTGATGACAGACATGGGGTTCACTCTTAGTAATGACTATTCCCCAGTGTCTCAACAGATTATGCAAAATATGGGGTATAGGCCAGGTCTAGGACTAGGTAAACACCTACAGGGGCGTAGACATCCTGTGCAAGGTCATCAAAAGCTTAACAGATTTGGTCTGGGTTTTTCCTAGGGGCCACTGTGGCTCAAATACCCATAACATGGCTCACCGAGGAGCCTGTTTGGGTGCCTCAGTGGCCTCTTCCCTCGGTTAAATTGGCAGCAGCCCATGATCTAGTCAAAGAACAACTTGACTTGGGTCACATCCAACCTTCTACTTCTCCATGGAATACTCCCATATTTGTTATTAAGAAAAAATCAGGAAAGTGGCGCCTACTGCATGATTTACGAGCAGTTAATGCTCAAATGCAACTTATGGGGCCCATTCAAAGAGGGCTGCCTTTGCTATCCTCTGTTCCTCAGGGCTGGCATATTATTGCTATTGACATTAAAGACTGTTTCTTTTCTATTCCTTTGCATCCTAAAGACTCACAGCGTTTTGCCTTCACCCTTCCCTCGTGTAACCACGAGGAACCAGATCTAAGGTTTGAGTGGGTAGTGTTGCCGCAGGGAATGGCTAATAGTCCCACGATGTGCCAGATGTATGTGGGGAAGGCACTCGCACCTCTCAGACATAAGTATTCCTCCATCAAGATCATTCATTATATGGATGATGTGTTATTGGCAGCTAAGTTAGAGCAGACAGTTAATGAGGCCTATAAAGAATTAGTAAAGCTGTTAGCTCAATATGGGCTACATATTGCACCTGAAAAGGTTCAAACAGGAAATTCTATTGAGTATTTGGGAGCGATAATTGGGCATGACAAATTAAAACCACAGAAAATCACCATAAGGACTCAAGATCTCCAAACTTTAAATGATTTTCAAAAACTGCTGGGAGATATTAATTGGATAAGGGGATATTTACAGATTCCTAATAGTGTGCTCCAGCCTTTGTATGCTACCCTTAAGGGTGATCCAGATCTTGCTTCTCCTCGTAGCCTCACCAAAGAGGCTAGAGCGGCCCTTATAACAGTAGAAGATGCTATACAACATGCTACTTTATACAGGCTCCAGAGTAATAAACCTTTCCAGTTATGTGTGCTTGCCACTATGCGGCAGCCTACTGGAGTACTGTGGCAAGATGGGCCTTTACTATGGATCCACCCACATATATCCCCAGGAAAATCCTTAGAATACTATCCTGATGCTGTTGCAGCGTTAGCACTTAAAGGGATTCAACAAAGCATTCAATTTTTCGGACAATCACCTTCTTCTCTTATTATACCCTATACTAAAGCTCAACTTAATGTTTTGTGTGCTACTCTAGACAACTGGGCTATTCTATGTTGCTCGTTTCAAGGGGATATTGATAATCATTACCCTTCCCATCCATTACTCCATTTTGTTAAAGAACATCCCATCATTTTCCCTAAGGTAACTTCACCCAATCCAATTCCGGGGGCTGTTAATATTTTTACTGATGGTTCCAAGTCTGGAATGGGAGCTTATGTAATTAATGATTCTCCCCCTGTTCAGCATCAATTTGCTCCTGGAAATCCACAATGGGTGGAACTGCAAATTGTTATTGAGGTTTTTAAACAGTGTTCTTTTCCTTTTAATCTTATTTCGGACTCCATCTATGTGGTACAAGCACTAAAAGTCCTGGAGGCCGTGGGAGCTATTAGTAATGTCCATAATGTATCTGCTTACTTTAATCAGCTTCAACAGCTTATCTGTAGCCGCACTGCTCCTTTTTATCCAATGCACATCCGGGCTCATACCTCTCTTCCTGGTCCGTTATCACAGGGTAATGCCTGTGCGGACTCAGCCACTAGAGGTCAGTTGATATGCTTGGCTTCCTCCTTAGAGGGGGCTAAATTATTTCACCAGAATTTCCATGTTAATGCTTTAACGCTGCGCAGGCGTTTTTCCATTTCAAGAGCGGATGCTCGTCAGATAGTATTACAATGTCCCCATTGTGTCACATTTCTTCATCCCCCTACTTATGGAGTGAATCCACGGGGATTGAAGCCATTGGTTGTCTGGCAAATGGATGTGACACACATACCTGACTTTGGTAACCTCAAGTATGTACATGTTTCTGTTGATACGTGCTCTGGAGTTATTCATGCTTCTGCTTTATCGGGAGAAAAGGCACGTAATGTTATCACTCATTGCCTAGAAGCATGGGCAGCATGGGGTGCTCCTGCATCCCTTAAGACTGATAATGGACCTGCTTATACTGGAAGACAATTTACATCCTTTTGTTCTACCATGGGAGTGCAACTTACTCATGGTCTGCCTTACAATCCTCAAGGACAAGGCATTGTTGAGCGTGCTCATCGCACCTTAAAGGAAACTTTACAAAAACAAAAAGGGGGAATAGGAGCTGAACACACTCCTAAAGAACGCCTATCCTTGGCTCTCTTTACCATTAATTTTTTGAATTTGGATATTCATGGTCGCTCTGCGGCCGATAGACATGTGTCTCCTCAGCCTTCTGTAATTGGCTATGTTAAGTGGAAGGATGTTCTTACGGGCCAATGGAACGGCCCCGACCCCGTGCTGACATGGGCACGAGGATCTGTATGTGTTTTTCCCCAGGATCGCACGGAACCGTTGTGGGTCCCTGAACGCCTGACAAGAAGAGTCTTGACATCAACCGACCAGCAACAAGAGATACCACAGCAATCCCGTGATGAGGATCTTCACTCTGCTACGTGCTCTGGTTCTGGTGCTGGTGCCGATGGCACAGACGACACCAATGCAGTGGTGGGCAGTGGCACGGGCTTGGCCAATGCCGATGCCGGTTCATAGTAATTCTAGTGTCCTCCCCACTCTTTTCTCTACCTCATGTGAGATGTCTGCTCCCTGTGCCTCTCCTAGAGGGGACATGGAGAGCATTTTTAATCAATCTCAAGTTAATCTCACAGGAGTGTTTTGTTTCAGCCTTGGAAACGCTAATTGCATCAGCCTTAAGACCAAAAATTTGACTAACTGGGAGGACCCATTGCGGTCCAGTCAGGTCTCAGGGAACATTATCAGTGCCGTACTGAGCCAAGTAGTTTCAGGGGAGCAATCAGGTTCAGGGACCCCCGCAAATAGCTCTGCTTTAAACATAACTACCTTGGCTATTATCTCCAAGGTACTAATCCCAGTGCCTCCTTCTTCTAATAGTACTTACAATGCCACTCATTTCAAGGCCTCCCCTTACTGTACTCCTAATCTTGGTTTCCCCCCAACATTTACGCCTTGTCAGGATCATTCTTGGGAGAAACATCAAGTTGCTAAAGGTTTCTCCTTTTCCCCCTCTCTTAAGAGGTATGTTTATAACTTTAACAACAGTGCCAACTCCTCTACAGGAGTAGGTTGGTCCTGGTTTCAATGGCTGATTTCCAATGAGAAGGGGGCTTCAGCTGATATTTCTGCATTGGCTCAATTGCTGGGAGTCAAAAGCTGGCTGGCTAATGTTTCTGGCACTGTTAAGGAGAATGAACGAGGTAATAGACTTACATCTGTTTCATTCAACTCTTTGCTATATAATGCCACATTACCCCCTGCAATGGTCTGCGTCCAATCCCCGTTCTTGCTCCTTTTGGCTAATGACACCTCGTCGGGGATGCTTGACTGTTCTAATATTACCTGCTATTTGTCTGAGTGTTGGAATGGCTCCTGGACCACGGCAGTGGTTATGAAAATTCCAACTTTTGTCCCAATCCCAGTCACTGCGGACCCAGATAAATTCCCCATTGTTGAACTACTTAGAGTCCGCAGGGATTTTGGAATTACGGCAGCTATAGTGACAGCTGTGGCAGTGTCTGCTGCTGCAGCGGTTACGGCCGGAGTGGCCATGGCCAGTCAAGTACAAACTGCTGCCACCATTAATCAAGTTGTTCAACAAACTTCCACCATACTTGAATCCCAAAATACAATTAATCAACATATTTTGTCAGGGATTTTAGCTGCCAACCAAAGAATAGATTTACTCCAAGCTCAGGTAGAAGAATTGGCTGACTTGGTGCTTTTGGGTTGTGTTGACCAACGTGCACATTTATGCATAACCTCTGTCAGATTTAATGATTCCAGGAATGCCTCCCGCATCATTGGCGAATATTTGGCCGGAAATTGGTCCATGGCAGCGGAAGACATGATCCAGTCTCAACTAACCCAGATAGCTGTCTTGAACAGTACCCGTGTCGATCCCGTGACTTTGGGCCAATTCACCAATTGGATATCTTCTGCTTTTTCTTTCTTCAAAGAGTGGGTGGGGGTAGGCATTTTTGGTGCAATGTGTTGCTTCGGTATGTTCCTCTGTTTGTGGTTTCTCTGTCGCCTTAAGGCCCGTAGTGCTCATGATAAGGCTATGATCATACAAGCTCTTGCAGCTTTAGAAAATGGCAACTCGCCTCAAGTCTGGCTTGCGCATCTTAAACAGTAAACCTTTGTCATGGTCGTTGCACCCCAAGTTATTATAACATTGCACTGGGATCGACATGACCTTCCTTGCTATTCTCTTAGTGTTGGAAAGCCCTTGCACTCTGCCGGTCTTACTGCCATTGCACGCAGATGGGTTTCCACACTAGTGCTTTTCTATCGTCTTAAAGTCCGTGCCTTTCTTTCAGGGTGCTGTCAACTTGTTTGTCGTTATAAACAGCCACAGTTCAGCCTCAGTTATCCCCCTTCGTCCACCATCGCCACGATACAGGATGCGAGGCAAAGCACTGCACTTGAGTGATCCTTGACGTGGACCTCAAGGAGAGCATGTCCTATTGCATGCGGGTTAGACGCGTCTACGCCCCGCCCCACGAAAAAAGGCGTCGGCTGATATGGTCTCGGATCTGGGGAAGGGCCCTCCTTAAGACTGAGCCATACTATGCAGCCACTTCTGCACAGTGGGATAGGACCTCTACTCTTGCCTGTATTGTTTTAAGAAAATAGAAAGGGGGAACTGTGGTGAGCCGCTTCTGCCGTTTATGCAAATTATGGTCGCCATTACAAGATGGCGCTGGCTCCGCTGTGGTCTGTGACAAACAACTCCTTATTTGGGAGAGTTGGCGCATGACTTTTCATCACCCTATGAGAAAGCTCCACGTGGCTGCTTTGCATTGGGGCTTGAGATGCTTTATTAAGGCTGGGAGGGGCATCCGAGAAAGAGAAGAAGAACTATCAAGGGCCTGAAATAAACTACTGAAAGAAGATTCCCGAGTGTTGCGTCTTCCTTGCGGGCAAGAAGTCGCGACAGACATGCTCTGTTTATAGAAAAGGGAAAAGGAGGGAAAAAAATCTATGGAAAAGTAAAAGTATTTATTATTCCTATAGGGGGACTTTACTTTTTCTATCTGCCTTAGAAACTCAAAGACACAGAAAGAAAAGAAAAAAAGAAATAAATAAAGCAAAAACAGAAATTAACCATTTACAGTTTACATTAAGAAATATAAATAATTCAGGAAGTAGAGAGAATTTTATATACATCAAAAATTGAATCTTTAGAAAAATATAATATTTGTCAATTAGCCCAAATAAAACTCAAATGTTTTCTTTTCACATAATAAAATCAAGAGCATCTTTTAAACTCTTTTCCCAAACCAAACATTAAAAGAAATCACCCATGAGAAGTCAAATACAACTTCAGTGCATAAAATTAGTATCCTTCTACTAATGATTCCACCAATGTTTGTCTGTTACATGCTAGATATTATGATAGCTGCTACAGGAAATACAAGGAACTACAAGAATCAATACCTTTAGCTCAACAAAAGCATTCATGAGCACCAAAAAAATAAAAGGATAGTTTTGACTTAGGATTTTGAGGAAGTAGAAGAGTGGATACAAGCTAATGAGCCAATAAATTCAAATGAAACGTATGAAACGGTTTGAGAAGAAATGGATTTAGAGAAATTATGTCATAGTACAAGATATGATTATAAAGCAGAGTTTGGACTAAACTTAAGAACTAGAAACAGCTTTAAGAAATAGACACTTTAGCCTGAGAACAACATAAGTTACAAGCAGTGTAATTTGAGAGGACCGAAGTCCTATTGCAGAAAAATGAATACTAATGTGACATTAGCAGCACATGATCTGGGTGGGGGGGAAAAAAAAAACAGGTGCAAAAGTCTGCATGAACCACAGCAGAGGCCTGAGGTTCAGGCCACATGGCATCAAATAGGGCAAAGTAGGAATGAAATCTCATTTCAAAGAAAATCTTCAAAAGGAATCCAGAAACAAGTTAGATGTGGGGGAAAGGCTGAGAAGACACAAGAAAAGGAGTTCTTTTTAGTATAAATTTTAGGTGTTGTGTATCCGCATGGAAATTTCAACCAAGCAGTTGGAAAGAGGATTCAGAGCTCAGAATAATGAAAACACACACACACACACACACACACACACACACACGTAGGCAAAGTGCATAAATCCAGCATGGAGAAAGATTACATAAGATACTCCACTTGATGCCATATATAAAATCATTCTTAATGTCCTCAAGCATATAAATTTGGAAGGCAAACCATAACTGTTGTAGAGGAAATGTAGAAAAAAGTAGCTTCACAACTAAGAAAGGCTACTTAGCCAATGTCTGTTTTTTGTTTTTTTTTTTAATCTGAAAACAAAAAAAAAATCAATAAAATTATCAATGTTAAAACATTCTGCCAAGCTCAGAGTTGAAAACATATAATCCCAACAACTATGAAGGCTGAGGAAGGAGGATGGAAAGTTCAAGTTCCTACACAATTCAGCAAGACTTTATCTCAAAATAAAAAATAAAAAAGGCCTGGGGATGTGGTCCAGTGATAAAGCACCTCTGGGTTCAATCCCAAGTACCAATATAATAATAAAACATTTTGTTCAAGGAACTATAAGTAAAAATAATAACAATAATCCCAAAATGAAGAATATGCATGATTGTCAAAAGTTTTGTGTCTACATTAGATAAAAAAGGCCAACCAATGAAAAGAAAGAGATAAATCAGTAGAGAAATGAATAAAGACAAAAAGGAACACCTGAAAAAGTTCAAACACAAATAACAAATATTTAAGAACATGTTCAATATCAATAGTAGAGTATTCAAACATCAGAAAATTTGGACAAGTTTTTCCCTTACTCAATGGGGAAAAAAGTCTGAAAATATACAAAATGAGCACTGATGAGAATATGTGACAATAAAAACACATAGTAGAAATTGGATCCTAATGGTTCAAAGCATTTTGGCAAAGAGCTTGATGTCACCTTGTCAAATAAATAATATATCACATGAGTTAGTGATATGACTTAGCAATGGTGTATACACATACAAGAATACTCATACCAACTCTGGTTTTTAATGTAACTTTTAGAAAACCCAGAAACAAAATAATACCCAGAGGCAAAAATCTGATTAAGAAGTTTTAGCTTATTCAAAAAATATAATACTATACAAAAGTAAAAGCAAATTAATTATAACTACATAGAAAACATAAATGTGAACAGGAGTATCTAGTTGCAAATGAAAGTTCAAAACATGAAATAATTTATATATAATTTTTAAAATACACACATTTAAAATATTCAAAGCATGTAAGGAAAAAGAAAGGAAATTAACACAAAATTCATAATTCTGCATTCTTTCGGAGAGAAGGAAGGTTTCAATGGAGAGGACTCTTGGGGGATTCTGATGAAATTATTTAAGCAGAGGAGTGTGTGTGTGTGTGTGTGTGTATGCGCACATGCACGTGTATGTTTGCTGTGCTGGGGCTTTGCACATGGTAGGCAAGCCTGCTGTATTCTCAGCTGCTATTTAAGCATGTGTATGGATACATGTACATGTACATATGTTTTACTTCTATCTTTTGTGCACAGTCAGATATTCATAAAAATATTTCTTTAATATATTCTCCTGAAACAAAACTGACTATATATTTAGAACTTCTTAAATTAAGAGGAATGAGAAGGAAAGAAAGATCAGAAAAGAAAGGAAGTAAAAAAGTAGTCAGAGAAGTTTGCTTGTTTTGTTTTAAAAGGATAATACAGACTTCCACGTCTAAGGAAGAAACAGAGGGTCCACTCAAGTCAACTGTCTATGAAAGTCAAGGGAAATAAGGACGTGGGGAAGTTGAGAGACATCTCATTATCTTGGTACAGTAATTTTCAGATACATGAAAGGGATAACAACCAAGTTACAAGGTATGAGAGAATGATTTGACAGGAATTAGAGGCAGAAGGTAAAAACTACTCCCTGAGAAAAACTGGCTGACAAGAACAGACAGACAGAACAATGCACTTTTTTTTTTCTTTTTCAATGGATGAAAATTCACAGGTGGGTATCAGTGGGCACATAGTCTGTTCTGAAGGAGATCCAGAGAAAAGAAACAAAGACATAAGAGAAAGATAATTTGGGGGATTATATGTCACTTTTATATTGATAATACTATAACTTAGAGCTTTAAAAAAAAATGATAGGGATGCCATTCCCTATTAGATGTCTTCCCACTGAATACTCAGAAAATAGGTCAATAGGTCATAAATTACAACCCTGCTGTAAAACAACTTCTTAGTTCAAAGAGTAAAACTTCCTCATTCCTTTGTAACTTATCACAAAGGCTAATCCTGTTGAATATTCACTAGACTTTTTTTTTCATGAGTCTCAATAAATTTTATGGTAAGAGCATCATCTCTTCCACACCCCAATTTTTTCCTAGCTCTACTACAAGACAAGATTTTTTTCCTAACAGAAAATTGTTTCCAAGGGTCAGGAATGACAGGAAAATGTTAAGGTATAAATGGGGTCCACTGGACCAAGACTGAAGCAGAAAGGGGTAGAAAAGTCTGGAATCCAGGTGGCTTCAGAAGCCTCTGAGAATCACCCAAATAGTAGAGAGATGTCCCAGACCAGATGCAGGAGCCCTATGCAAGAGGTGATGGCCATGCTGGAATCTGGTGTGGCTACTACATTAAAGAGCAGAGTCCTCCTTTCACTGGAGTTACTGACTCTAAAAATCTGTTGCATAAGAAACTGTCATAAACTTCCTGTTGTCCTAACTGAAGAGAAAACTTTAATAATGCTAAGGAATTGAAGAATTTTTACATGGCCAGGTTGTAATAAACAGTTCAAGTATCATTCTAGTTTGTATTTTCCAATCAATACTCTTAAAATTAAGATATTCATATATTTTAAAAATGTTTTCAACTATTTAGGTTAGTAATTCACTCCCATTATTACAGAAAATTCCCCATTCTCAGACTGGTACCATTTCACTCCCTCCAAGCAATGTGATCATAAATAATACGTTAAGACTCTCGTTTACCCACTGTCTTGCTCTAGAAGTAGAGAGATTGAAAGAAATAATTAAAAAATGAAATAAAATCTTTCTGTGTCTTTCCTTATAAACCAATGCTATTCATTTTTATCATGGCTAATCACTAAAACCACCATACTGTACTACGTTGTTTATTGACCAGGCTTTTGCTTGGGGAAGAGAGGAAGTCATAGTTAAGAAGTGAAAAGTTAAGAAGCAGTGGATAATTCTGACTCAAAAATTCTCTGCTTGATGGCTCTTTCAAAAAAGAACCCGACCACCCAAGGAAGATCCCAAAACAAACTCCTTTAAAATTGCTCTACTTTCCAACTCAGGGCCTTGGCTGAATAACTCAACTGACTCCAGACTGAGCTGCAAATGGCAATGAGAAAAGTAGAAGGACCTTTTACTGCATCACAAAGGCAATGTGTTGACAATTCTCAGAAGCTAGTGGACCTGCGGAAAGGAACTCTCCATGTGAACAAGGAAGTTCCTGCTGCCAATCAGTGGGGCACTCCTGGCTGTAGAGGGAGTGAATGCCATTTACTAACTGGGTTGCATTAAACCCAGCAGGTCCATGTGTGAACAGCAGCTCGATTTATTTTCCAGGAGATCTGGGGGAGCTGTCTGCCCTTTTGTGGCACAGGGAAACTTCTTGGCATATGCATCACAGAACTTATCCAACTTGGAACCACTGGCACATAAAGCAAATAAAGGATTAGAAGCTACCCAGGTGTAGGAGATTAAGGACTTAACAGGCAGATGGAAGAGCACATCATCTGGACATCCTTCATCTTTTATTATAAAGGAAAGTTCCCAAGTGATCCCTCTGAAAGAATAAGCTTAAATGAACAAAATTTAGCAATTCTGGTGACAAAGGAGGAATTCTTGAATAGACTTGGAAAAAAAAAATGCAAGTTTGTCTGCCAAAACCTGATTACCTTTCATAACAAATCAATCTCTACCAAGCAGAAAGGAACAAAAATATCCCTTGCCCACACAGGTCAGCATCCAAAAATGCTGAACATCACAATTCAAGAGTCCAGTCTGAACAGATGGGATGTGAATCACAGCAGTGTGTGCAGCAAATGCTGAAGTGGACCCACCTTTGATATGCTGAGCTTGGTCCTCCAAAGAACTCCTAAAAGTCATCACAGTCATTACACCACACTGCAGGTCAGGCCCTTTGAGTGTGCCACAAGCATTTAGAAATAAAAATATACATACAAGCCTCTGAGCCTAGATTTGGGAATTTCTCAATAATAGACCAACCTATTCAATGCAATCTATCATTTCTCCTCATCCCAAAACCCTCCACTTCAGCCAGGCCAGTGTGGCTATCCCCCAAAACATTATGATCATTCTTACTTCTGACCAATGAGACTGCTCTCTGTGCCTTGCAACAGAAAAGCCTAAATGCCTTTTGACCTATGACCAGCTCAATTTTGCCTGACCTCAGAGCTTCTCTGCCTTCTTGGAGCTCTCAATCCTATTGTTTTCCTCATTGCTTTGCATCTCCAATTCAATAGCAACACCAGGCTGCTACCATTGATATTTTATCTCCACCATAACACTTTTCCCAATTGCTTTATTATGGCTTTTTTCAAAACATGTATACAATTAGAGATACTTATTTAACAAACCACATTTAAATATCACATGACTTCAAAAAAATATCAACATGTGAGAAATTGCCTTAGTTGAATTTATATTCCTAGAAAAGAAAAGAAGGAATTGTTTTAGTATCTTTTGGTTAGTTCTCCCCGTGGGCTCAGATTACTACTAAACACTGCATTCTAATTCAATGCTTGCTTATGAAAGTGAATTGAAATTGAGTTCAATAAACCTCCGTACTGTCCCTCAAATTCAGTTTACTTCACCTGTTCAATTCTTAGAATGACAATCTGTATTTCAAAAGAAATATTAACAATTAATGCTAACGAATAATTTTTCCTGAGAAACTCTGTGGACACAAAATTACACTATCACTGAATATCTAATCAGCAAATCAGAATTTCTTTTAACACAAAGATGGCAAAGAGTAGTAAGGAATTCTTATCAGTAAAGAGTTTGCACAGTATGAAGGGAATGGAATTTCACAGTAGCAGAAAGGAAACCAAACTCAAATTTAAGTAGCAATAAGATCCTAAATAAGTCACTTCGTCACCTGTCTTAAATAAATGTCTAAAATAAAAACAATTATACTTTGCCAGTGATTTATTAATATTATGAAGATTAATTCCTTTTTACTTTTTTTTTTTTTTCTGTAGCACTGGGGATTGAACCTAGGATGTTTTAACAGTGAGCTAAATCCCCAGACTAGTTTTTTATTTCATTTTGAGACAGGGTCTTTCTAAACTGTCCAGGCTGGCTTCGAACTTGTGATCCTTCTGCCTCAGCCTGCTGAGCTGAAAGGATTTAAGGTGTGCACCATCACACATGATAGATTATTATTTTTAATATGTCAATGACCATCTAAAATACAAAGCACCACATGTTAAATTAACTTTATCACATACTCAGATTCTTTACAAGAGGGTCTATAATCCATTCGAGGATACAAGACATAAAAGTCTCTGAAATACAACAGGATAAATTTGCAAAGCAGGCAGCACAGATGCACATGTGTGGGTAAGGGAGTGATCATGGAGTGCTGAGATGTTCACCAGAGGCTTCTGGGTAGAAGTGGGCATAAATGGGCTGAAGGAATAATTACAAAGTGGTCAGGAAAAAAAAGAAACAAAGACAGATCAAGAGGGAGATGTATCTATTGTTAATGAACATCAACAACAAAAAGAGCCAAAATTGTCCAAAGAACAAGTAGAGCTCCAAAGCAGGAAGTGCAAATTATGAAGTAGCACAAATAAAGATTTAACTTTAAAGGAAGAGTGCCAATATCTGAGGAGCTCAATGTCAATCAATTAGCATCCCCAAAAGTAACTGAGATTAGGGCATTGAAAATAATTAGGAAACTTTCCATTATGGAGATAGGGCACAGAGCTGTACAGGAAGCAGTAAAAAAAAAAAAAAAGGGTAAAGAACAAACACTTGGAGCATGCATGCATATAAGACCACGAATGAGTAAATAGGATCCATCGACCAAAATCCGAAAGCATTTGCTGTTGACTTGAACCGTGAAACACCAGGTAACTGAAACCTGCCATCTCATCTTGAAGTCCTTGAATATTATGCCTGTTTCTGTCCATCTGCAGTGCCAATCTCCTTCCAGATTTAAGGACTTGTAGTAGCTGGGGTGTTATCTGGGCCTCATGCATTTCCTCTAATCTGTTCATACATAATTATTTTTTTTGGCATTCAACTAGATCTCTAGTTGAAGATCATCTCCTCAAATAGGTATTCCTAGAGCAATTGGTCTGCTCTGATTTCTAGAACTCTAGCACTCACATTTTTCAATTTTTATTATCTGTTTTGTGTCTATAAGATTCTGGTCTTTTTTTCTCATTTATTTCTCATGTATTTGCACTCCAACCCACCTTAAGCCGCTGGAATAGAATTCTAGGGGATAGGAACCTTGAGATTTATTCAGTATCCAGAGAGAATAATGCCTAACATGGAATAGGTTGCTCAATAAACATGTGAGAGGTGGATGGATGGATAAATAATAGCAGACCTTCAGAAAGAATGTGGACCTTAGCTGTAGTCTTCAAGCTGTTCTGCGTCCCCTGTCTTCACTTTGCATATCTCATTTCCCTGAAATGTTTGGAGAGGAATCCTAATTTTTTTTTCAATTCTGTACCTTATTCACTAAGTTAAGTAATACACCTTGAGCCTCTTAAAATACAAAAGTAGTGAGCACACCAGCTACTATCCCCTACTGCAGACACTGAAATTCAAAAGGATAGTCACTCTATGAGCATGAAGGCCTTGACCACATGGACGAGACATTGAACACAGGTCAAATGACATCTAGTTCAAATTTTTACCCTTTACCCAATGTACAAAACAGCCTCTACATTTTTTTCTACTACCATATAAAATAAGACCTTCCACTTATAGTTATCGTATCACATAGCTTTTTGACCCATGCTTATTATTTTGTCTATGATGACCCTAATTCCCTCCCCCAAACCTCCTTCTTCAAAGAAGGTGAAGAAGAAAGAGAAGAAGGAGGAGGAGGCAGAGGAGGAGGAAAAAAGTAAACAAACAACTAAAATTCAAACATAGGAATCATCTCGGTATTAAGGGAAATAAAGTGATTTCATTCCATTGTAAACCTACATTACTGAAAGTGAGAACAAACCAGAAGTATGTTTTAAAAATCATTAAACCAGAGAAGCACTATATGTGTTTCTAAATATTGTATCTGTGCTATTGTTACAAAACAATGCAATCTTAAGATAGTTAGATTTGTATCAAACCTTGTTCTTTGGTATAAGAAATTTTTCATTCCCTATTAATCTACTGAATGATTACATGGGATAATTCATATCTTATTTTTAAATATAAAATAAGAATTGATTTACTGCTTCTAGGTAAGATCATTCTAGGTAAGATCATGAGAAGAAAAAAATTTTTAGAAGATCATTCAAAGAATCTTAAGAATCTAATTCTCACCAGGGAATTCCCAGGGGTGAGTGAGGACAGGGGTTATTTGTAATAACATGTAGCAGCTAGTTTTATGATGACAGTTTTAAGAATACCTTTTGCAAAACAAGACAGCTAAAATTTACTACAAATTGTCTGTTACATTACATGAATACATATTTATATTTACAGTTCCCAAAGTTTATCGTCCTTGGTATTCTAACTTGTGTTACCACCTTTTGATTAATTACAATTGAAAGAATGATAAAACAGATACAGACTGTAAATACATCTGATGTGCTTTTCAGTACTCTCTTCCTATTGCACTCTCTCAACAGAAATTAGCCTAAACTAAAATAGGTAATTGCACTTTTACTTTTCTATCATTTTCAAAGGAATGAAACTGAAGTCACCACAGCACAAAAGTTAAATTTTAAATAAAAACATAATGTCACTCTCTGTTGTTTTTCTCTTGAAGAGCCAATATTTTTTTTCATAACCCACATGCAGACGAAAATGAAGAAAAATCAATCTTCAAAATGAGAATGGAAAAAGAGGTCACAAAGAAATCCAAGTTGTACAAAAAGTGAAAAGCTCTAAAAAGACAAATTCTAATTAACTATCAAAGTCAGCAGACAAATAACTGGAGAAGGAATTAACCTGAAATTGTTGCCTACATTTCTCATGTACAAATGGCACTGCATTGATAAATGGGAATAGTATTGGTCAGAAACACTGTTAAACTGATCAGAAGGAAAGGGTTCTCTTGTGTGTGTGTGTGTGTGTGTGTGTGTGTGTGTGTGTGTTTGATTACTTTTTTTTTATATTGCCAGATTAAGATTAGCATGATGAGGTATGCTAAATAGAGAAATATGGAAAATAAGAAATAAGAGTTAACTCAGATTGAGCAAACTGAACTGGATACAGGTGAGTGAGCAGACAATGAACCAGGAACTTCTTCCACTGCTCTCTAGAGCACCTATCTCCCCCCTTCCCTAAGATAAAACAAACTCCCAGGGCGGGGAGGAATGATACATTGAACAGTTGAACAAACAGTTTGACAATGTGTACCTCTCCTTAACGCTCATTATTTTTCATCAGTTACTAATGAGAAATTGACTTCATTTCATGGAACTATTTCTCATAATGAATAATGAAAGGGCACTGTGAGAGTTTCTGATGCTTTAAATAAAAACAGGTAGGGCTGTACAGAGTAACAAGAGACTTCTGTCACATGCACACACAAACACACACACACACACACACACCAATTATTATTTTGCTAGACAGAAGAACTCTTTTTCTCATTTGTTTCTATTAATTTCAAACAACCATAAATTTCATTGATGAATCAATACAGAGCTTCAGATCAAAGTAGAGCAGATGTTTGGGAATAAAAGCAAATCACTGACAGGAACCAGAGAGAAATCACACTCATAGGGTTATACAATCTATGAAAACAATGACTATAATAACATGGGAGTCTTTCCAAAACTATCTGCTGGAGTATTTTAAATGCAACAAAGAGACTTGTGAAGATTTAAATGCAGCAACAAAAGGTTACTTTGTAAATAGCCTATCAAAAAAAGGTAATATTTTGCCATTATAAAAATAAGCCACATTGACCATGTCCGGCAATTACTGTTGTCATAACTAAAATAAGCCTATCTAGTTGCGCCTAAATTCTGAAGACATTGATATGGCTAATGTCCAAACATTTTAAAGCCAGCAAATTACTTCAGAGAAAAAAGAAATAACTCTTACCTACTACTAAATAATCAGCATCTTAGTCCATCTATAGAGGAAGAAACATCTACTTACCAATAATTAAGACAAATTAAGATGACATATATGAAAGTGTCCTACACATATAGTTATACAACAGATCCTATTTCCTTGCTTACTTTCTACATCCTTAAGCCATCAATCGGTTGTCTTACAGCATATTTATTTTTTGAAGTGTGTAAGTCTGTCTTTTATCTCTAAGTAGATTGGATAATATGGATTATTTCATACATAGAAAAATATTCAAGATTTTAGTTCTGCCATGTCTCACATGTACTACCTACAAACAATATGTTGATAGTTCAAGAAAAATGTGATGTGGTAATATTAAGATGATTTGGGCTGCATAATAGAAAACTCATCTAAATGATGTTTAAACAGTAGCTGTTACATTTACTACTACTACTACGACGACGACGACGACGACTACTACTACTACTACTAATACTACTACTACTACTAATAATAATACTTTCCCATAGGTATGACCCAGATTTCCACAACAGTCTCTTCTGTCACCTTTAGTTGCTCTACCACATCCTTCTTCATAGTTACAAAATGGCTGCAGTAGCACCAGGCACCATGTTTTCTGGCAAGAACACCCCCAACCTTCTTTTTATTTTTTTTGTTGTTGTTTGTTTGTTTTTTTGTTTTATCAAGAATGAAAATCTTTCCCTGAAGTCTCTGGCAGTCTTTTCTTCTGACTCATTAACCGGAATCATGTCATATGGCTACTCCACTCACAAAGAAAATTAGGAAAAGCAATTCCCCAACATGAGAAATTCTGCCAACATGGAAGACAGGAGAATGACTATTGGATAGATAACAACAATATCTACAACACTGCTCACTATCCATGATGCTAATTCAGTCACTTTTAATACTTTTAAATGAAGAAGATATAGCTGTAAAATATATTTAGGAAGGTGGGCATGGTGATGCAACCTAATAATCCCAGCTACATGAAAGTTTGACACATGAGTATTTCAAGTTCAAGGCCAACTTGGCCATTTAGCAAGATTCTGTCTCATTATCAAATTTAAAACAAGGGCTGGGAATATAGTTCATTGCTTGCCTAGTATGTACAAGGTCCTGGCACGGGAAGCCAAAAAAAAAAAAAGATATTTCAGAAAGAATAGTTTTACTTCTGAGGTGTGGATATGAATGAGTTCTAAGAACTATGACAGAGGAGTGACACTTCCTCTTCCTCATTCTTTGTGGGTTGGTTCATAAGCATGCTCTTCTAACATGGGTCCCTGTGCTTCAAGTCTTTCATTTAGAGCCTTTTTATTCAGTAAAACAGTCTTTTGGTTTAAGTCCCATTTTTTTTTTTTTTTTTAGACCTAATGCCAGCATGGTCTCTGGAGAGCAGCAATCTTTCTACTGCCAAAATATCAGTACAATACATGTTAATATAATCCTTTAAAAAGGAGACAAAGCCAGAAAATCTCATGCTTGTCCACTTATATTTTTTTCCCCAAACTAATGGAAAATCTTAAGAAGAAAATGAACTGCAAAAGTTCAGTGTTTATTTCTCTGCGAATTACAGAGGAAAAAGGCACATTCCACAATATTGTCACTTTGCAATTTCTGGCCAAACCCCTGTAGTTTTCATCATGCATCATTTTTGTGATTAATGATGTGCACCCACTTAATGGAAAACAGCAGATTAGGTTTCCACTAATAGTTTTGCAAGTTATGTATGTAGTCTGTCTGCCTCATTTGGTAACAACCTCACTGTTCACTAAGAAAGTAATGGATTTAATCCCAAAGCAGAACTTAGTTTTATGCATAAAAGACAGGTCAGATTTCCAGAGTGGAGAAAATCACCCTTTTAGAGGTGTACAGACCTTCAGTTATAATGTAACAGTGAGATGGTGCCTTGTAAGGACTTTTTTTTTTTTGCTTTTTGCTTTCTACTTCTATTTAGCAACCAATTTAAAAAATTTCAGTACTAACCTGAGGCCTATAAAAATACATGCCATGGCATCATGCAACCATGGCAAATAAAACAAATGTCATATAATTTTATTAGTAGTATACTACACTGAAAAGACATCTATTGTCTGGAAGACACAGGTGAGAAATAGTTCCTTATATATGCAAGCATTACTGCATAGTGTAAAATTAAATTTTCATTTGCTTGTTACGTTTGACTTCTGAACATGTAAAGTCAAGGGCATTCTTCTGCTTAAAGGTACCTGGAATGAAAATATAATCTGCCATTCTATGTGGCCAGCATTCTTACCCATTCATGAACTGAACTGGACATGAAGAACCGAAATTATTGGCCGAACAAACAGATTTCCATAAATTATATTAAAAAACAAAGGTAAAATATGAAATGCCAAATAATGAAACTCAGTGGGTCAATTTATTTATTAAGTTGTTCAGATTGTCCACAATCTGAAGCTAATTCATCTAATTCATCCTGGTGAGTCTAATTAGATGTTCTAGTTAAAAAAAAAAAATAGATGTTTTGGGGCTGGGGCCATAGCTCAGTGGTAGAGCACCTATCTTGCATGTGTGAGGCCCTGGGTTCGATCCTTAGCACCACATAAAAATAAATAAATGGAGATATATTGTCCACCTACAACTAAAAAAAAAAAAAAAAAAATTTAAAAAAAAAAGATGTTTCATGAGCGTCTTATCTAAATCAATTTGTGGTCAATAATGTGTTTTGTTTTGTTTTGCTTTCTTTAGAACAAACTTATTTTATTTTTTAATTCTTTTCTTGCTGAAAAAATGTTCAAAATTTTTTTGTATAAAATATTTCTAGGATCTTAAATGATTACTTGCGCAGGTTTGACCAGAGAGAGAGAAATTTGGAATAATAAGTTTGTCCCTATGAAAGACAAGTATAACTAGTACTTTGGTAGACATAGGGTAGTCTTTTTATCACACAAAAATACAGAATTTCAAAAATGCCCTTTGATAACTTGTACTTAAAGCAAGTGAGTTTCCCTTCAAATATGAAGAAGTAAAAAAATTCTACCAGGTTCTGCTTGTAAACCAGCACTTACCAAATACTTGAAAGCTATTTGATATTGAAAGCTGCTGACAATGTATGGGAGATTAATTTTTCACAGTATTTTCTAATAGCAAAAATTTATTCATAAGTATAGTATATGTTATGCTGGTTGTTTATAATAATTGATACCTGTACAGGTACAACTAGGCATCTAAATGACTGAATCAATAAAAACACCAACTAAGTAATTTATTGAGCACTAAGCACACAGCACATGTTTACTTTTACTGACTAAGTTTTGTAGGTTTAGCAAAAGAGGTAAAAGCAAAATAATCATTTAAGTAATTATCTATGGCTCAAATTTGAATCTTCAACAACAAGACATTTACCCATAAGTTCTATGTACTTAGTCATTTATTTCTTTAACATCTCCAACAATAATCTTACTGGCTGGTTTGAAACTCATGCCGATAATTTTTGCACTGCTTGTCTAAATAGCCACAGGCACATATAACGTAGGGAGCTTAATCATGCAAAATGAGGCTGACCAAAAAAGTATTCATCCAGTTTGAGGGACTAAAACTCAACCTTAAAACTAACAGCACAATAAACTGTGCCACAAGAGTCGATGATAGGGCTCTTTAAAGTTTTCAAATAAATAAAAATATATACATCATTTCTTAATTATGAAGGAAAATAAATTAATTGTTGAATTTATCAAAATATACTACCATATTGTCATTAATATTGTTTTTAAGGAACATTTAACAGTTTGATTCCTAAAAGAACTATTAGCAGATCAGGGCAAATACAGTGGTGAATACAGGTTACATGATCCAGAACCCACATTTGTAAAAATATTGTTAAATTAACTCATGACTTGAAGTTGTCCTTTGTTTTGTGGAGGCTGAATGTGTTGACAGTCTTATTCTGCTGAATCAGAGCTTCTTCCTGGTGTTATGTTGAGCTCCAATGACAGACTCTCATGAAATCAGTATACTGATAAAGCCATGTGGGGTGATCCAGTGATGACAGCCATCTACCCACTGAATTCAGAGATGGGCCCACTGATCCTTCAGCCAATGCTTTAGAAGCAGCTACACACATTCACACACAACCCTCATCCCCCCAACCCACATATTATATATGTAGCCCTTTGGAAGCTGTGGGCCCTAAAATGCAGATGGCTCTCCCACACTAAAGAGAAACATCCCTCTGTTCAGGAATAATGGAATCAACTATCCCTAATGAAAATCCATTGAAATCTCATCAAACACATAACTTGAAAATGAGAAGCTTAACTGGAACCATGCCTATAAGAGATTTTTAATAAAATTAAAACATCAACTCAAGAAAAAACAAGTAAGACAAAGCCTTGTATTTTTCTTCTTCAGGAACAAAAACAAGCCTAACATGAATAATTCATTTTTAAATAAGAAAAAAAATAGAGCTATTTTTTACCTTATATACTGTTCACTCTTATAAAATATGCCATTACACAAATGAACTCTGATTAGACTCTATAATAAATTACAAATAGGGAAGTCTTAAAAGTTTAAATATTGAAGTCTAACACGCACAAGAAAAATGAGCCTTTACAAAAGACAACTGTCTGTTTTCATGCACTAAACCTCACAATAAAGTTCACTGAACCACTCTCCAAAAGAGTAGACAGACATTTTTTAAACCACATAAACTCAGTCACACGAACATAAAATAAGCATTGACACTATTCAGTGACTACTTCATCATACTCAGATTAAGTATTTCTGGGGAAAAAAAATCCAAAGATGTTGGGGGACAACTTATTGTTATTGTTGTTTTGCTTAGTTTAATATTACATTTAACTGACAAAAATATAAATAAATAACCATAATGCCTCCCCCTCAAGACAAACCTGAATAAAATAATATTTCATATTTATTTTCCAAATGTTATTTTCAGGAAATCAGGAAACCAGTTCAATCTATTTCAGTCAAATCAAAAAGCTATTTCTTCCTGAAAAAGTAACAGAAATACATCTGTCAATAAGCAGCTCTTTGCCAAGCAAATGACCAGTTTTGGACTTGAACCTACTTTCTTCCTTGTGTGGAAATATTTTCTCAATTTCAATGTTTTGCACCAACTCATTCAAACTATTCATGAAGAAATAGGGTAGGAAGATGCAAAAGGGACAAACACCCTCTTACTATGCAGCCAGTATTTACATCTAAGTATTCCACATGCAATGACATCCAAAATATCAAAGCATAAAACAGAAAAGCACAGACGATTACCTGATACTCATTCGGCCAAAAGGTGCTCACTGCTAGCTCAGCCCGAAGCCACTCTCTTCCAGTGAATCCAGTCACGTTCCAAATTGGATTAGCAAGAGGTCCTTTATTCACCCTCACTAATATGTTCAGAGTGCCAGGATTCAGCCCCTTCTGGCTGTACAACAGGTAGCTGAAGTCAATGCAGTGAGTGTCATTCTCCTTCATGGTGGGCAGCTGCAGCCTGGCTTTTTCTCCAGGGTCATGATCTGAAGAGTCCACTATCATATAGGAACCTGAAATGACATTACAGATAACAAAGTGAAACAGACCTATAAGCCAAGGGGAATATATAACAATGAAAGGATGCTACACTTTACTGAATATTAAATTCAACTCCAAATGAGCAGGTCTCCAGAACAGAGTCATAGAAAGGCATTGATCAAGTAAGTAGACCATTGCATTGTTATTAAATAACATTGTTCAAAGTATGCAGCTGCATTAACTCATTTAGTTTCCATAGCAACATGTTAATATCCTTATTTTACAAATGAGGAATTTGAGACACTATGGAAGACACAGACTAGACCAGGTAGAGCCTGGTTCAAATCCAGATTTTACTAAAAAAATTATCTTGTCTAATTAAGCAGAAGTTATTTTAATATTTAATGAATATTGACCTAATTGACACAGAGGGTACACCTTTCTTTTGCCCTAGCCAGGAGTATTGCAGGGAGATAGGCTAAGAGTGATAGCAATGGAATCATTTCTCATTTCTAATTCAAAGATCATTATTTACCCATATTATGTGACCTTTTGCAATGAAATAACCATTTGAATCTCAGTTCATGGAACAAGGATACTTTGTAGAGTTACTGTGAGCACTGATGTTAAATTTTTTTAGACAAGAATCGGGCTGGGCTGGAGTTGTGGCTCAGTGTAGAGTGCTTGCTTAGTATGTGTGAGGCACTAGTATCAGCATCACATATAAATAAATAAAGGTCCATTGATAACTAAAAAAAAAGAAAAAAAGAAAAAAAAAGGCATATAGTAAAGAGACTCATCACCACTGCTATTGGCCTCAGTTCTGTAACATCCCTATGTTATTCTGGGGCTGCAAGAAATCAAGTTTGAATCACTCATCTACTCCATTCAATTGAACGAAATTGAATTGAATTCCACTCAATTGGCTATCTAGCATGGGGAGGCATGAAGTGTAAAGAGTGCCACCTCAGAGAACACACAAAGATGTTCCACTGTAGGCAGAAGTCACGTGGTGACTGAGAACAAATATGGGATTTTGACACTAGGCTGCCACGTTAGCCCAAGAACCACTGCAGGAAAACAACCAGTTGTTCTCATGTCATGGTGGATTTTAACAAAGACACACATCACAAAGCATAAATATACCTGTTTATCATACGTCAGGTAGAACACAATTTTTATTATAAAATGTTTCCCCCAGCATATGATTTTAAGCATAATTAGGTGTGGTGTTACAGAACCCATGTTTGCAAGGGTTACCATTGACCCTCTCCTTCTAACATGTACAATTAATCAATCCTCTGTATTACCCCATTGAAAATGTAGTAAGTTTTGCCCAAGGTACATTAAAAGACTGTCAGTCTACATAGCTGATTAACCCCTAATAATAGATTCAAATCATGGCAGAGAAGAATTCCCATTGAGTGGTACTCAATGGTTCAGAGCATTTTTGAAGATTTTATATAACTCTTTACTATAGTCCCAAGCATAAAATGCACATACTACAATAATAGTAACTGATATTATTATTATTTACTTCAATTTCCCAGGTCTCATCTTCTCTTGTAAGCTAGAATTTCTTTCTTTGTCTCCTTGATTTTCACAGTTGGTACATTAATAGAATGAATGGTCCATGTAAATTTTTGGAGAAGATTGTATATTTTTAAACAGGATATCCTGGATCTTAACCCAACTGGTTATATTCATATTCTAAAGTCAACAGCTAAACCAGGTGCAGTGGTGCATACCTATAATCCGAGCAGCTTGAGAGGGTGAGACAAGAGGATCACAAGTTCATGGGTAGCCTTAGCAATTTATAGAAACCCTAAGCAACTTAGTGAAACCCTATCACAAAAAAAAAAAAAAAAAAATTAAAAGGCTAGGGATACAGCTCATCAGTATAGTGCACCTTCAACCCTTAGTACCACCCAAAAATTAATTAAACATTTAAAAATGTAAAGTCAGTAGCTGAGTTAATAAGATGTCATTGGGATAGACCATTGCACAGTAGACCAAGAACTGCTCTCAACTAAGACAATACCTGAGATCTTAGATAAATACTTTGGGGTATTGGGCCACAGCTCTTCACAAAACCATGTCTTTTTTCTCCACTGCTATAACAATTTGTTCAGTAACATATTATGACAGCAATACATTTATATTATTTTTACAAATTTGTGATTATGTCTCTGATTACCAGTCTTAAAGTAGTGATCTCTAAATGTTTTACTGGAGAAGGGAGAC
This sequence comes from Marmota marmota marmota, assembly GCF_001458135.2. Lineage (NCBI taxonomy): Eukaryota > Metazoa > Chordata > Mammalia > Rodentia > Sciuridae > Marmota > Marmota marmota. Next base: position 45,547,319 of record NW_025999842.1, read on the forward strand.
CGTTAGAGTAGAATAAGGAGATAAAGGGAGGAAAAGGAGGGTCTGGGAAATGAAATTCCATAATTTATGTTATAGACATGTATGAAAATGTCACAATGAATCCCCCCTGCTATGTATAAAACAATACATGATTTATTGATAACCTAATACTTACTTTCTTCTATTATAAAATAAATTTTGGAGTAAAATATGCTTTGTGTCACGTTTTATTAATACATTATGATATTTACCATAAAAACAATTTAGCAATTTTAAGCCAATAGCACTTTTGAGCTACAATAATTTTATTATTAAAGAAATGGGGAAAACAAACTATATTAATTAGTATGCTGTACCAATTTAATCATTAAAAAGATACAAAATTAAAGCATACCCAAACTATTTCAGAATATCAAGGCCATTCATGACAGGTTAACTAAAAAAAAAAAAAAAAAACAGTGCCAATAACTCATTTCTATAGAACATGTCTGCTATAGGGTCTTATTTCAATGCTGACTGATATTGCTGTGGAATATAATGCATTTATTATTGCACAGTTTTGGAAAGGAAGAAGCACTAGCACCACAAAGCCATCTCGGCCCTTCTGTCTAGTGACTTGATACAGTGGTACTTGGCACAGCTGTCTCCATGGAGGTAGCTGCCTGTTTGACTGGAGATTCCTCTCTGTCATCAAAAGCATCAAGAACTCTGTTGTTATTACCAACTTCTTTTTTTTCTGCAGTCTCCCAGAATAACTGACCCTCAAACCTTATGGTCTGGAAATCCTACAATATGCACTTCTCCATTTTTTTATGTTATCACTTAAGCTTATTTACTTTTGTTCTGGTATCAGATAACTAATCTCTCAAATTTCTAATTAGAGTCCAGTAGTATTTAGTTGTGATTTGGCTATTCCAAAGGTTAATAATGAAACATCTGTGTTCAGTCCAGATAATTTACTTAACATAATGACTTTAATGTGGCCTTACCAACATTCCTGACAGTCTTCAGCAATGAGTTTTCAAATATATCATTCAGGATACTGGAGAAAAACATACATGCTTATTTTTGTTTTAAAGTCTAACTTTCTGAAAAGCATTTTGGCAATGAGAACCAAAATCCTTGCACAAGGCCCTGGGTTTAATCCCCAGCACCCAAAGAAAACCAAAAGGGGGGGGGCGGGGGAAGCCCTTAAAGAAATGCATTCTCTCTGATCTGGCAATGCCAAGTCTACAAATGTGCGCTAAATAAAGAATCATGCACAGTGCACAAAGATATGGCTAAAAAAGATGTTCATCTCAACATTACACTGTTTAAAATGGCAAAAAAAAAGGGGGGGGGAGGGATCTGAAATGAATAATAGGTAGTTTGCAAAACTTTTGTTAATAAGTTTGATGAATAAATATGAATTCATTTAGAATGCTGTTATTAAAAACATTTCAGAGAAGATATTTACAATATAATTATGTAAGTTAAAAATATTATAATCATTTATAAAATATATCTATCTTAAATATATTTTATAAATGTGTATGTATTCCCAGACCCCCACACACAAAAAACATGCACATGTGATTGGAATAAAGAATAAGTAACAAAATGTTAATTGTGTATTATGAGGGGGACACTAATTATTTTTGTTATTTTTCCTTATTTACTTGTTCTGAATGATTTATGATGACTATACATTAGATTTGTACTTTTCTATTTTAAAAGAGATTAAAGGAATATTGTATTATATCAGAAAGAGCAGATGAAACTTGAGAAATATTAAGTAAATAAACTGGAGTTTTGGCTTTTTAAAAATAAATTTTCTTTACATCCTACAGATTAACAGCATCATGGCATTAAAACACACATACAGAGAATACAAAAATCGGTTCTTATTTCAATGCATGGAAAGACAAAGACAGAAAGTACTTACACTCAATGGCAACTCTGACTGCAAAGGATGGCCAAAGAAACAAGTCTAACATTCCTAAACATCCTACTCTCATCTACAGATGCAGAAGTATTGCCCTCTGAATTTATTCTGTTAACAAATTTCTTATCTTTAAGCAAAGCTTCTAGGAATAACATCTACATGTGAAATATAATTAAGAGCTGAGAAAATAGTGAAAAATAAATAGGTTTGTATACTTCATTCTTAAAACTCCTTTCTACCTGTGTTTATACTTTTACTATGTTAAAATACTCATTTTAAGTACTGGAGGAATTGAACGCTTACCTCATGTGTACTAGACAAGCACTCTACTACTAAGCTATATCTTTTTTTATTTAGAGACACAGTCCAGCTAAATTCTCCCAGCTGGCCTTGACATTTTGACCTCCTGCTTCAGCCACCAGAGTACCTAGGATTTCAGGGGTATGCCACCATGCCTGGCTAACATAATATTTTCCTTAAGATATTTTTATTCACATCCATTGAAGATGCCTTATAAACTAGAGAGAAACTTCTACTTCTCTGCTTAGCATTCACTCTGCATAATCCTGTTCAAAGGTACTTTGGTTATTTACATTTCACTTCTCTTCACAGACCACCTTCTCTAATCTCAACCCTCACTATTTTCTGCACATTCCAGGCCAGTTTTCTTTTTTGTAACTGACCTGCAGTTTCTGAATTTCTGATTATATATTTCTTAATTATATACCTCTTTACACAAACTTTAAGTAACTTATATGGCGATCATTTATAAGAGCGCATCCTCCCTCAGAAAGACAGCCATGTTCTCTCAGCAACCACCTGATATACTCAGAGATCAATCAGAAGAGAGAAGACACACAGTAAATTTAACAGTGAACATTTAATATAAAGAGTTATTACCTAAAAGAGAACAAACATGTTTAAATTTAAGAGGTCTACTCTGCTTGGTTACACATGAGAAAATATGTGGGTCCTCAGTCAGTTGTTCCTTTGGACATATTCATTCCTTTCTGGACCACATAGTACCATCAAACGAAAGAATGTGTCAATCGAACATTATTAAAGGTTAAAGGGTTAGAAATTTCCTTAACCCTCACAACCTTTCTTAACTCTTCCCTCCACCACTCTGCCCTTTGTCCCACTGAGTCAAATTTTTCCTGAGCTCTTTCCTTTGGCTCCTCTCTAACTCTGCCTTTTGTGCTCTTTCTGTAAATTTAAAATACTCTTCCCTAGAAACACACACACCAAAAATTTAAGGAACTCACAGATCTAAGTTTAAGAATGCCTGCTGTAAGATTTCTCCAATATCTGTGAACCCAGCACTCTGCTATGGCTATCCAACCTGCACAGCTTTTATGTTAGGTGGAACGGAAATGTTTTGAAAAGTAGTTGCTAAAATGAAAAGCAACTTGAGAGAGCATAATCAGAGTGGTATTACCCCACAATGCAAGGCAGTCTTTGTCCTGTAGCCAATTTTGTAATCATCACTTGCCTTTTCAAAGGAACTGAGATTGCAATGAAAAAGGAAAGGTAAGGGGAAGGTAGCACAGCCTACAGTCCCTGGGAAATGCCTGGAGACAAAATTTCATACAAAGATTACAACCCACTGTCTGGGTAGGTTTGAGCCCTATTAATAATGGGGGCCAAGGCTGAAGGTTAGTAAACAGTAAGTGTACAAGGCTTCCACATTTTCCACATAAATCAATATTCTATTCGTAAAGTCAAAACATTCTACTCAGTAGTCATATCTGAAAGCACCAAAATTCTACTTTCACATACTAGAAGAACAACTAGGCCTTAATTTTTATTCAAAACTAATAACAATTATTAACCACTCAAGTGTTACCATAGTAATAATGGAAACTATGCCCGAATAAATAAATGGGAAGCAATGACCAATCAGACAAGAACTCAGGCTGACTAAAGTTCATAACTGAGTTCTCAGGTTCAAGGGTGACCAGGTCACAGGAGTGGCTCAACTAGCAACCAAGGAAGTGTCTTCATTCATTAAACTCTAAGAACCACTGCTGTTGCTGATCATAATATGTAAAATATCCACAGGTTGGGAAAAACATATGCTCCATTGTTATTCAAATGGAAGCACATTTCTGTCTATAAAGAGGTTAAGAATTCAGGCTCTGATTGAGGAGAGACTTGAAGTAAGAGCCAGGCTCCTCCACTTACTACCTACACTAGGAGACAACCTCTCTTCTCTATCATTTCACTGATGAAAATCTGGAGGCTCAGAAAAGATAAGTGTCTTGGATATAATAAAAGTTCCATTTGAGTGGATTGTTGTAGGGATTAGAGAAGTAGGAACTATCAAAGTAAAAAACATGTTTTGTTTTGTTACTTTTTCACTTACAAAGTATTACCTAAACCAAGAATCTTTTTGTTTGTTTGGATTAATAGTCCCATGTCAGAGGGCACAAAACAAGCAAAAGAAAGGAAAAGCAAAAGAGATGGAAAGCAAAAACGGTGAAGAGCCCAACCCAGAGGAGAAAATGAGATAAAATTGTCCTTACACTCTAAAGTGTGAGGTCTAGGAAGATACGAGGAAAGAGGGAAGACCTGAGTGGTGGACAAAGTGGGGCTATGTTCATCTTCTATCTCTTCTACAAGCTTCATCAATTACTCAAACAGAATAAAAGAAACTGAGGTCCCAGGAAACACAGAAGCAAAAGAGAATAGTATAGTAACATCACCTCCAATGTTGAGATCACTCCAATTGGCAACAAGATAATTATTCTCCTATTAAGTCAAGATTTTTTTTTTTAAAGAGAGAGAGAGGTAGAGAGAGGTAGAGAGAGAGAGAGAGAGAATTTTAATATTTATTTTTTTAGTTTTCGGTGGGCACAACATCTTTGTTTGTATATGGTGCTGAGGATCGAACCCGGGCCGCACGCATGCCAGGCGAGCGCGCTACCGCTTGAGCCACATCCCCAGCCCAAGTCAAGATTTTGATATAAATTTTAAAAGAAGACTGAGGTTCCTTTAAAATCTTATGTCTCTGTTAATTTAAGGCAGCTCTTTTGGAATCAGTATTTCCTAATACTTAAAGTATAATGGTGAATCATATCACTGTTCTCTGGGATAAATTATTCTACTTCCTGTGCCACCAAGCCAGTTAATACTTAAAAAAGAAAAAAAAAATACATGGAAAAAATGGCCTCAGCATACCTTGTCAATTATGAAATGCCAGAAGGGCCAGTGGTGAGGAAATGAATAGCAAGCTAATACTTCTGTGGTTGTCAGCAAACAATTAATTCAACTTCCTCTCAGCAAGCACAATCACCCAAGGATATTCCTCCAACAAAATATTCCTTTTAAGCATAACCAGAAAAGCTGCATGATCAAGTGACCTCCATTCCAACTGTGCTTTTTTTGCCCAGGGAGCAAGTAGGGGTTGTATGTTAATGTTTTCATAAATGCTAACTTAAGGCTCAATGGGTGAACACAAACACTGAGAAATTGTAGACTTTCAGTTCCCACACTAACTTTTTAAGGCTTTCCTCTAGGGTGTACTGTAGAAACTAAAATAGAAAAGGGCTTCAGCCAAAACAAGTAGCAGTTGGATCTTGGACCAACAAGCAAGCACAGGTGTCTCTGCACCCACTTTTCCCAAGGACGTATCTCTTTTATGAAAGAGAAGGGAGAACTTTGAATAATTTTTTAATAAAAAAAAATTGACTTCATATCTTTAGTCTACAGTTGAGATATGTTTTCAGGATTCATTAGTAATTATAAGCTAAATGGAAAATTGAGTCAAAGAAATAGGATCAAATTTACCTCTCTTGAGAAGATCTACAAGTAAGGCTATGACTCTGACTTTTTCTCCTTCTAAACAGCAATATTATCAAGTGTCTCTAAGAACTGGTTGGGTAACTTTAAAAAGAAGAATTGCTTTGAACCCAATCCTACAAGCAGTGACTGAACTTGATAATCACCACAAATTGATAGTGGGTAGTCTACTTAATGGTAACATATGTTCACCAGAAACAAATAACACAATCCTGATGGCTATAGCAATTAACAGCATACCTGAGCTCAGTAAGAATTAGACATATGACACCTGGAATCCCCACAAACCTGGAATATATCAACCTTTTAATGCTCATTTACCACCAACCACCAGGAAGAACTCCTAGGTTCCAGTTCATAATGATACAACATGCATTTTTGCCTTAATTCACCACTCCTGTTTTTGCTTGAAAGTTTTGTATTATCATTTTCTCTCCTGGGAGTTTTCATCTTTCTCTATGTGTACTTATGTTCAATTATACACTTTTTAAAGTACAAATGTTACATTATTTATCTTTTATTAATATATAGACTATAGAGTTATCCAAACTCAGTAGTTAACTTCTTAAGGGCTATTACTTCCCATTAAGCTTTCTGCATGGTGATTTACACATGGAAGGCACTCCAGCAATGGAGTTGATAAGGGGGGCTTATGTAAATTAATAAAGCACCTAAATCAGTCCAAAATCTTATTGAATTCATCCAGACTTCCATTGCAAAAGTTGCTAACTATGTGAAGTGCTAAATACAGAAGGATATCCAAAAAATCTGAGCTTTAAGTGGTGAAATCACTTGCTCAGGATTCAATCCAAATCTAGCACTAAAACAATTTTCTTTAGCAGCTACATTGTGTTGCCTATCAAAGAAAAGAAGTTTAATTAATGTTTTTAAATTGCATTGAAAGGGCTCTAACAAATGTCATTTTGGTCCTTTTCTTTCATGAGGCTTCTTCCACAAGCCTAATACATCACACAGGTAATCAAAGCAAAAAGAAATGTAGATCAAAATAATACTGTGGTAACCTGTATAAAGGCAGGTTGGCTATAAAGTCATATTAGGGGACAGGTGATCTTATCAGGTAAACCTCAAGAGCTCTCCGAGAAAGTGATGCTTGGGTTATGATCTGAAGAATCAAAGATAGTTATTAAAGAAAACAAGAAAGAGTACTTCTGGCAGAAGAAACTACTTTTGCAAAGGATCTGGGACAGGGCCAGGTATAATGGATACAGAGACTATAAATCTGGCTGACCAGTAGAAAATCTGGGAATTGAGGATGGAGATTTAGAAAGTTACACAGACCTCTTTCCCCACATCCTCGCCAACACTTATTATTGTTTGTCTTCATAATAGCTGCCATTCTGACTGGAGTGAGATGAAATCTTAGAGTAGTTTTGATTTGCATTTCTCTAATTGCTAGAAATGATGAGCATTTTTTCATATATTTGTTGATTGATTGTATATCATCTTCTGAGTGTCTGTTCAGGTCCTTGGCCCATTTATTGATTGGGTTACTGGTAGGAATGAAAATTGGTGCAGCCAATATCGAAAGCAGTATGGAGATTTCTTGGAAAATTGGGAATGGAACCACCATTTGACCCAGCTGTCCCTCTCCTTGATCTATACCCAAAGGACTTAAAAACAGCATACTACAGGGACACAGCCACATCAATGTTTATAGCAGCACAATTCACAATAGCTAAATTGTGTGGAACCAACCTAGATGCCCTTCAATAGATGAATGGATTAAAAAATGTGGCATAAATACACAATGGAATATTACTCAGCAATAAAAGAGAATAAAATCATGACATTTGCAGGTAAATGGATGGAGTTAGAGAAGGTAATGCTAAGTGAAGTTAGCCAATCCTAAAAAAACAAATGCCAAATGTTTTCTTTGATATAAGGAGGCTGATTCATAGTGGGGTAGGGAGGGGGAGTGTGGGAGGAATAGACAAACTCTAGATAGGGCAGAGGAGTTGGAAGGGAAGGGAGGGGTATGGGGTTAGAAATGATGGTGGGATGTGATGGACATTATTATCTAAAGTACTTGTATGAAGACACGAATAGGTGTGAATATACTTTGTATACAACCAGAGATACGAAAAATTGTGCTCTGTATGTGTAATAAGAATTGTAATGCATTCCACTGTCATATATAAATAAAAAATTTAATAAACCCCCCCCCAAAAAAAAGAATGTACACAGACCAAGGGAGCTCTATCAGTAAAGGTGAGTAATTTTGTCTTTATCCTAAATTTTATAGGAAGGCACAGGAAAGATTTATGCTGGAGGAGATGGAAGTTGACATTTACATTTTAGAGAATGACTCTGGCTACGATGTGGAGAACAGAAGTGATATGGGGAGAAGAGCATAATGGATAAGGGAAACCAGATAGAAAATAGCAATAGTACATAGGTAGGGAAAAATTACATTTAATTATGGGAGTAGATGGTGGAGATGATGATGCAGCCATCAAAGACCTATACAGGAGGTAAAAACAGAAAAATTGGTGATGCATGAGATACATAAGTGTAGAAACAAGTATCCAGAATGTACAACTGTATTTCTGGCTCATATATCCAAATATATATTGTTGCCATTCTTTGCATCATGTATACTGGATGCAGGACAAGTCTAGGTGAAAGGTCAGGTCAGTTCAAGTTCTTTAAAGCAAATAGCAGAATCCACTGTATTTTTGCCAGAGATGAAACCTAATTAAAAGATATTAAAAAGAGCATCAAATGATCAAATACACTTCAATACTCCTCCAATGGAGACCCACTGCTGGTTGTAGACAAGCCCAGGTTGGGTACTACACTTTGCTGCTTCTACAGATGAAATATCATAAGCTTCATCATATCTGATGATCACAATGAAAAACTGTTTGATTCAATGCCATCATGATGTTTAGTATTTTTCTTTAACAGTGATTTCTAGCCTCTTCATTTATCAATAAATTCAACAGTGTATCCCAAAGTGAAAAAAATTAAATCTACTTAATGAAAATTCTTCTCTGGGTGTTCAGATGCACACATGATGCCTCTTGTCACTATTCATTAGCTTCCTAATCAAATTCTTGTAAGTGGTCTGAATGGTGGAGATTTGATGGTTTGTGGGTATCCTACCTTGAAGAAGGGCTGAAAAGTTGAGTTTTTTTTAGTTCCTTATTAAGTCATAAGAATTCATACAGCAAGAAATTTACCAAATAAAGAAAAGACCACCAAAAAGAATAACAGATACTATCTAAGGAAAGAGGTGCATTAATTTTGCTGAGACACGCAAGAGAAGATATCAAGTAAAGGTACATGTATGAATCTTTCTCAAAGGAAAGATCTTCACTATAAACATTTGTGAATCATCCACATGTGTATTTTATACACATAAATCCCAGAGAGCAATCATGTATTTTTCTTTTTAAATTTTTTCAGAAGAATCTTATCAAATTAATGCTGGACTAAATATTTCTATGGAACATGGAATATAGCAATCAGATTCCAAACTTTTTTGCAACTTCAAATGACAGAACTGCTACAGAGAACAAAGAAATGAAATTTATTCTTAACCTCTAACTTACACAACTAGCTTTTATAACTAAGAATTTTCTTACCACTTTTTAAAAAAATGTTACTCTAATACTGATTAACAATTTGAGTAACTTCCAAGACTCCACAACAGGTTCTGTACGCAGCTGGATAAAAACCATTTAATCTTGTCCTCATAAGCACGCAACACAAGTTTGGCCATGAAAAACACATTCACCTCTTGACCCTCAGGAAACACAACTTGAATCTAAACACCCATCTTCTGATTTATTTCTTTCAAATACAAAACCAAAATTCCCTGTTGAGCGTGTTGTGCATTTATCCTGATCAGCATTCAATTTAAAGACAATGTGTTCTGGGGAAGAAAAAAATTGACAAGACACTACAACAGACATTTGTATCTGGAGAGGCAAAATTGGAACTAATTGTGATTGAAATACAATTGTGATTATCCTCTCCATGGTAGTTTTGGCTTAAAATTGCTTCCCAGAACACAGAAAAGCAAGAAAATATCCTACTATACCAAAGAAATGAAAACAAGTATATAAATGAGAATCTAACAAAGAACTTCATGGTGATAAATTGCTTCAGACAAACTTCCTGCTGGGCTTCCAGGAAGGTCTGGAGTCTAAGAACTTCGTTAGATTTAAAAAGGGTCTCCTGAGGAGCACTGGGCATGCCACAGGAATGGGTAAAAATGGCCCCAGGAATAAGTCAGGTGTGATAGAATGAGGGTAAAGCATCATTCATAGTTCTAGTAGGCCAGGATAAATATTAGGATTAAAATCAAAAGATCAAGATTACTACCATTATTGACCTCCAAAACAGAACCTGAAAAGAGTGGTAGAAATGCAAGTCTTCAAGGAGCAGAGCAAAAAGGAAGATGCAGGGGCCTGCAAAACCTAATTGTTTAACAAACTTAATAGATTTGTTTAGATGACCTTCAAGAAGCATCGATTTGTCCAGTAGCTAGAACAGCCTCCTAAAATAAGTCATTTTGTCTCAGTACAAACTACTTCTTGATTCTCTATCAAATTTGTAAAATTAGCTAAGAGTTCATTGGTCCAAACTACCAGAGGCAACCCGTATGGCTGCTAAGATAAACATGGCAACCAGACAGGTTTCAAGACTTCTTCTGGTGATGAGCGTTTCTTTCAGACACCAGTCCCAGGACATTAATTTTGGTATGGAATCCCCCTCATTCTAGCAGACCCAACAACTAGTAAGCACTAATACTTTTACCTTTAAAACCTCCAAATGTGCAAGAAAGCATGCTCTGTTAATTCCTTGTGGGCCTGAAACAATTTAAGAGTAAACTCCTGATTCAGTGTTTCTCAAATACGAGTAAACTACCCATCTTTGAAAAAGAAAACTTTCTCATTGACTTCAGCATTTTCTTAAACTCTGCACAGATAAATACCTCGAGTTTTAACTTGTTTTTCTGAACATTTCTTGAAAAGATTCAGAACCCCTCCCCTAAAAATGAGTGAGGAGCCATCACTATTTTGCATGGTTTCTCGTTGCCTGAAGCTTTAGAACTTGATGCTGGAAAGGATTTCTAAAGTAAAAACTAAATGACTGTGTTTCCTTTTCAATTTGTTTACAAAGAAACTGAGCATCTAATTTGAAGGTCAACTGGAACAGTAATATAAGATTTATTAGCTGGAAAATTCAGGTTTATTTGCCATAAACTTTATTTTATAATCACATTTGCATTCATACAGCTCAGGAGTCTTTTGTTCCCCTTGTTTATAACTCATTGTTATTTATGTAATTATTTCAAAAGAGGTCACCTTAAAACTATTTGTGAAACAATGGAATGTACACGAACATACAAAAACCAAGTAACAAACTATTAGTACTATGAAGATGGCCTCTACTTGGGACTAAGCCCAAATTTTCCAAAAATGCATATCCAACTTCTCTCAAAGCCTAAAAGTAAATTCAAATAAAATTTTCAGTGGAGATGGTCAACTGTGATTGTCTGTTAAACCATAACCAAGAAGTAACACCATCCCCAGGTTATTTATCTTCATAGTGAAATTGAATATAATTAAGTCAAGAAAGCAAATATCCCCCTGCCCAACATCACTTTGTGTTCCTTGAGTGCCTATATATTAGGACTTGATTGTATCAAGATATATTATAAATTGTAAGTTGATCCCCACATTTAGAATAAAGTAAAAAAAAAAACAAAAAAAAAACCAGAATTGTGAATGAAATTGAAATGGTAGAGCCCCAAAGGAAAAAAAGTGTTATACGTTCAAAGCAAACTTCTAAAAACCTTCTTAAAAAAACAAAATGAAACAAAAACAAAAGATTCCTTCTAGCAACTTTTCAATAAAAACTTATAAATAAAATTATCTTCCTTATTCTGAAAAGGCAATGGTACAAAAACTTACATCAACTACAGATTTCACTGGCGAAAATTCATAAATATTCTTTTTTAAATCAGGAGTGAACAAAAGATGTCCCTATCTGTCTGTTTCATTTTGTTATAGACATCTGAGATAATACAGTAAGAAAGATCATATAAATGTCTATATAAAAACAAAATATAATCAATAAGAATAATGCAAGGTTTCTAGCACTTAAAGACTAAAAATAAAAGTTAAATTTAAAAAAACAGAAGCCAACTTGATAAAATGGCAATTCACATGGGTTAACTATATAGTACAGTAAAGTTCTATTAACAATCTCCCTTAGAATAAAGAATTTTAAATAGAAATTCAGTTGGTTAAGTATTTTACTCAAAAACATTTTATAAATTGTGTGAAAGCAGTCATGCTTTCATTTTTATCTGCTTAAGAAAATATACAAAGGCAAAGTTCTTATTTGTCCCAAGTACTGTTGAAATAAACAGGAGAGACTGTAAGCTAAGAAACATCTGCAGTTTTTTTCTATTTTTCTCAGCATGTAACTTAGAGAAATTCTGAAGTCAGATTAACCTCGGTTCCAATCCTGGTACTATCACTTAAAAGCTAAGTGATTTTCATAACTCAATTCTTTTTTAAATAGAGTTGGAATCTATTTGTACAAAAAGAGAGAATACGACCTGCCAGTTAGGGATGTGGAGAGGCATACATGGACTAGGTTATCCCTTCAGATATTTCAAGTACTGCATACAAAATACAATGAAAACAGATAAATTTCTGTGTTTCGGTTTCTAAGGTCTCAAAAATACTGCCTCTCTTCTCACCCAAAGGAAGCTCAACTCCCTCACACAGATCCTCCATTCTAAAGTGAACCAAGAGCACCTGACCAACAGTGCCAAGGTAAATGTGTTTCTTATGCCATTGTCTGCATCCACTAATATTGCTCCCTCCCATCCCCAGAAACAATGAAATCTCATCTTTCAAAGGCCAGCTCAAGTCATGTCAGGATCCTTATGCTGAATTCACTTAACAATTAGAAATCTTCATTTCCCAAAATAGTGTAAAATATATGCAGTCAGATTCAATAAAATGAAGCTGTGACTACCAGTCCTTCATCCATTCTATCTAATCACCCCTTATTACCAACGAGATCTTTATGTGTACTATTAAACTTTTGTTATGCCTCTGGGGACAGGAGAAAAAAAAAAGAAGGGAAATGTTTTTAAATCAATCTGGAAAGGCAAAACTGTGTTGTTTTATTTAATAAAGGGTAAAAGTTACCCAGGGAAACAGAAAAAAAAAATTGAAAGTAGGTCTCGAAATCTAAGTCAAGTAATTTTTATTTTTTCTTTTCTTTTCTTTGCCAATAAACAAAATTGGAGCAACTACTATAGGATGTAAAAGTTTGAGAGTCAGATAAAGTGGGCTTTCTAGAAAGTTTCCCTACTTGTAACAATATGATCCTATACAGAGATGGATACACAGATACATAAAAACACATATATTTGAATCTTCAGTAAATACATGCTATTTTTAATATTTAAGTTTTGAATATATGCTTCCTATATATGCTTCCTGTTGGAATGACACCAAAGAGAATTCAGCCTTTAAGTATGAGCAAGAAAGATGTAATTTTGTTTCCATTACATACATGAAACATTCAACTCTGAGACTGGCACTGAGTAAGCATTGAATAAATAATAGCTGTTCTCATCCTGCTATCTATTGTTTAATTATTCCGGGTGTGTTTGCTGTCTTCTCCATAAGACAAGTCATTTTGCTGACGGCAAAACCCTATACTACTTCAAACTACAGTGCCTAACATTGTACTGAAGAAGGGGTCAGGAATCAATAAGTATCAGCTAATTGAATCACTGACATTTGAGAAAATCCCAACATCTGAGACACAAATAATTAAGTTATGATGTGAAGCTCAGCTTCAGGAGAAGCAGGAATGTTTTCCAATTTACTTCTCTTCCAACACTGTTCAGGATTCTTCTGTAGTACATAATTCAGACTCCAGAGATAATACTGTGTGCTAATCACCATGCATGGAGATGTACTGCATACATTTCTATCCCTCCTCCCTGATGTGTCTTGTACCATGAAGCTGTTTAAAACATTCTTGCCTGATATACAAGAGGTTCTGAGATAATCAACTTAAATGTATAAGCCTTGTTTCTATTAGAATTAAATATATCTAATCATCAAAATGGAAATAATTTTCTCTAACTACAAAAGAAAGCAGTAGGTATTTTAAATACTATATCTGTATTTCAAATTATATTTTAAAAGTATATGGATTTCACACGGAAAAGGCCTAATTTTAGCTTGCAAAAAAAAAAGAATCTATTACCTTGGCATATTATCTACTGTTTGAAAAATTTTCCAATGAATAACAAACAGAACTGGCATCTTCTCCATTATGCTCTGAATGTGGCCAAAATCTCACAGGATTCTGGGGTCTTTAGGCATCAGGGAGATCATTTGATTTTTCCATGTATACATTTTATAGTTTAAAAATCATAAAAAGATTGAATTTAAGTGATACATGGCAAATATCTTAAACATTTAAGGAAACAAGATGAAAATTGAGAAGCAGGCTTTTATTTTTGTTTGAGCATAATCATGTCATTTTAAAGTTTAAATTTTTAGCCAACTTTTTATAGTTCCTATAATACAACAAAACTTTCACAAATTTCCTGATTATGACTAACAGATACTGGAAGGGAAGTTCCAATTTGAAACATTTTATAAATTATATGAAATGAAATTGCTTTTCAATTGCCTGAAATATTAATACAGTTCAGGCTTCTCTGTAAATAGGCAGACCTTAGAGAAAGACAAAACACTTACAAAGTTTATCATTGTTCCCTATGATGCAACTGAAGTAAGGACAACAAAGTCTAATTGCTGGTACCACCCTTACCAAGTCTATGAGTTCAACAAATTATTTCCCTTTATGAAGCACAGGTACTTCATCTGTCAAACAGGGATGGGATAGCCAGCCTCAAAGGATTGCCATGAGGAATATATTAGAAAACACCAGTACAGCACTTAGCTTGAGATCTGACACACAGTAAATGCACAACTAATAAAAATCCCATGCTTGCTCTCATTTAAAATTAGTTTGATTATGTGCATCAAACTAATTTTAAATGATAAAACTGACCTTCAAACACAAATACAGTAAACAAGGTTCCTAACAAGGCTACCTCACTAGAAACAGTACTAACATTTTAATCACTATTTTAATCTTTTATCTGTAATTGCATAAGGAACTGCAGCCATTGCTTAACAAGCTTGATGGAACAAGTGGGAGGAATGGGAAAGAAGTGAAAAGAGGGCCCTGTAAACCATGTGGCTGTCTGCTTCTCAGAGGCCTCTGGATTTGCCTCCTTTAGACAATCACATCCTGTGAGACAGTCCACAAACCTCCTCTCTTGTCAAGGTGGTACAGCCACATGTTGCTGTGCGGGCAGCTGAAAGAATTGACAAAATTCATTGCATAGTTGGAATTTACCATTTCTGGTTGATCTCTAACTTAATGAAACTAGACATAAATTTATAGTAAAAAATGATCAATATAATATGTTCAGATCTGTGTGCTTATCCATTTTTAAGGAGCAGAAAAGTCCACCCTATACCAGGGGACTTTCAGTTTCCATTTAATCTGTAAATTGATCTATGAGGAGGACAGGGACGTAGGGGCATACAAAGCAATCTTGTTACTTTCCTCGAATAATATACAGTTTGTTTGTTTTTTTTAAAAGGGAAATTAACATTTCACCATTAAAAATTGACTTTTTGAACTATATTATTTGGAAAAAAACTTATTAAGAAATCTGAGTTTTACTAAGAATTTTTATTAATTTATAACATTTCACTTTCTACATTACTTTTCAATTAAAATTTAAAAGTGCCAAACCAACATTAAAACATAACATTCCATAAATTTGCAATAGTAACAGGCTGATTTCATTTTAGCTCAAAATATTTCTTTTAAGGTTTTAAAATCTGTGTCAGAAATATAGTATTTATTGGAATTAAATCATACTAATGGTCTGAAGAATTTGACAAAAAAAAATCTGAACACATATCTCTCAAGTATAAATCATCTATTGTAGCTTTCACAAAACACATATACTTTGATAAAAATCTGTGAAGAATAATATTATTGAGAAGTCCCCATAACATTATTGGTATTATGGAACCATGAAATGAACCAGTATTATAACCAAATATGTAATTATTTATATAATTTGAAAATAAATTTTCTACTCAGCATATAAAAGAGAATATAATATTAACGAATCTGATTAAGTCAAGCTCCTAAATATAAAAATCTGGCAGAAATAAATTATTGTAGTCAAATCATGATGAAGACTTTTAAATCCAGTTTTCAATTTAATACCCATCATCTATAGGCTAAAGAAGAAATATCTTCCTTTTGCAAATAAAATAACTATTAAATATATTAAGATAATTTATCATAGCTATAATAACAACATAACCATTCCTCAAATCTTTAAAACTATTGAAATTAAGACCTATGTTTTTGCATTTTATTCACATTAAATATTGCAGTCATAACAATCTCGAATATATTTTTTCTAAGAAACACAAACTAAGTACACATTTGTGAACTGAAATATTTCAATTTATTGTGTTTACTAAATATACAATCTATTTTTATTTTCTCCTATTTCTATTATATGCTAACATATGAGAACTTTTATCAGATATATAATCCTAATAAACTTAAAAGAATGCTTTTCAGATAATTATTAATTATCTTTAGGTATGTTTTTGATAGTCATGCATGAAAACTTAGAAGCTGTATAACAATTTGCTTAACTTCTAAGTTGGAGGTAAACTAAGTCAACTTTCTGTTGAACACTGATAAAAAGAAATAATCACTAGTTTGACTACTGATGAGTAAAAATATGTGGGGCACAGCATAGGAATGATGGCATCCTTATTAAATAAAAAGTACAACCAAAGCCTACAGATCTGAGAATTCTCTAATTGCTGTGGGTTTTTGTAAATAGAGACTTCCATACTCTACCCACCCTCCTTTATACTATACCAGAAGACAATTATAGGAAAAGAAGACATGAAGATAAAGGAGAAATCACACACACACACACACACACACACACACACACACACATATGTATTTGGAATAAGAGAAAACTCTCATATGCATTGCAAAAAAACTCAATTGTGGTGAAATCTAGAAAAGGGAAGAAAAGTTCACAGGCTATTCTGCTCATTCATTGAATCAAAACAAAACATTCAAATAAATTTGCCATAAATATTACTTAGGTTTTGCTGTTGTTGTTGTTGTTGTTGTTGTTTCAGCCTAAATCTGTCCAGTAGTAGTATATAACAGAATGAACAACTGCAATTGAATGAGAGAGTAACATTATGCTTTCATGATTTTGTCCTATTATCTTCTTTTTTAATTGTATCAAACATAAAATAAATGAACAACTGGAATGGGAGGTAACAGGCCTATATAGCAATTTACATGCAGAGAGTTGACATTTTTACTACCTAAGTTAACAGCAAACCAGCATATCTTCAGAAGCTGATTGTGTTACAAGGTAGAGAAAGATCACACAATATTCACACTGTTCATAATTATATACATATATCTGTGTATGTGTGCATCATTGGCTCTGTTTACAAAATACATGAAGAATTTTGATGAAAAGAAGCACTGCTGAAAAGGCATAGGTGTTATGCTATGTTTTGTTTCACCTGTGTAGTAGAAAATTTTATGCAATTGAAATCTATTCAAGCATTGGGATTTGGACAAGGTTGCCAATAGTACAAACTCAGTAATGATCACAGGAGAAAAGGCCATGGTACAGTGAATGCATAAATCTTCCTCCAAAACATAACAGAGTTTTGAACAGAGTTTGCACAGAAAAATAGGGTGCTATTAATAATTATCCCCTGGAAAACAGGTATAAACTAAGGCTATTACAGGAAAATCAGGACAGATGGTCAATTCATACACCAGTTTCAAAATATAGAACAGAATAATCATGTAAGAAGAAAACTGTGTACCAATTCCATGTAGGTGGATCTATTCCCACATCTAGTTGACGGAGAGAAAAGAAAGAAAGAAAGAAAAACTCCTCCAGGTAACAAGATAGGAGCCAAGAACAACAGGCCAGAGGGAGTAGTTAGAGAATCAAAGGCACTAAAATGTTACAGGGTACCTATGGCTAGCTCACAGCAAGAGAGAAGATACTAATTACCAATCAGGGTCATATCTAAAAATGTTCTTAGACTTCAAAGGTTTCAGACTTTTGGAAGAAGCATATCAACAGTTATTATATGTGCTAGAGTGAGAAGGGAAAAGACTTAGAGAAAGGTAACTGTTAAAATTCAAGGATCAGGTTGGGCATGGCAGTGGCTGCCTGTAATTCCAGCAACTTGGGGGATAGAGGGAGGAGGATCGCAAATTCAAGACCAACCTCAGGAACATAGTAAGGCCCTGAGCAACTTAGGGAGACCCTGTCTCAAAATAAAAAATAAAAAGGGCTGGTGATGTAGCTCAGTGGTAGAGCATCCCTGGGTTCAATCCTAGGTACAAAAAAACATTAAGGGCAAGTAGATAATAATAATTCATATCTATGAACAAAGATAGTCCTGGATTCAACTAACAGCAACATGATTCAGTAAAACATACACTAGGTTAAGGCTTTCAAATTAGTTAAGGAACATTAAAATCTTTCCACAGAAATTTTGCCTTTGATTTGAACAGGGAATTATAAATGTTCAAGCCAATAATTTTAAAAGAAAATTTTAACATAAAAACTGAGATTCCTAGTTTCTCTAAAATAATTGAAAACAACAAAAACACTGGGCATAATTTCTGTGTGCCAACCCCCCAAAAAATCTCTAGTGTTAGATTATTCTTTAACATTCACACTTTTTAAAACAAGAAATTGTGAAGCTAGCTTTTATTACCTATTTATTGGCTACCATATCTTTCAATTTGCAAGCCACCTTACCTCCTTTGGAGCCAGAATGCTAGTATTTTCTTTCCAGTTTAATGTTGTACACATTTACTTTCTAACCTAAAAGTTGGGGATGGGGAGATGTGCAGGAAAGATGATGTCAACTCTACTTTTCAATTCTAAGTACCTCTGTAAACAAGTGTGTATGATGCATCTCTAGGTGCTCAAGCACACCAGAGATGCACATCCCTGAAATGAAAAAGGAATCTCAGAAAACACTAAGACAACATGGGAAACATCAGCCAATTTTATAACTTCTACCCTATTCTACTCCTTGAAGTCCAAGGGCCTGCAGAGCAAGGAGGCTGGTGACATAATCTCAGCATTTCACATAAAGAGAAGGCAACATCATTATGTCAGAATAAATGATCACTTCATACAGATATATAAGAAACACATCTGCAAGTCCAAAACAAACAAATTCCTATTTAATATAGGCAATGAGACTAGTGTGTTTCATGCGGCAGAAAATTAACTGTGAATTTAAATGGCGAGTTCAGACAGATAGGATAGAATGAAAACCACCCTATGATTCCTTCAAGATTATAAGGAATATGTATGATAGGTAGCTGTAAAGGATACAGGACCTTCAAAACTAAAGAAAATATATCTTGAAGGATAGATGATCAACTTCTCACATAATTTTCACATCTGAAATTGATTACATGAAAGTTCCTGGTAATTCATTTTCTCACCTAGTTCTTACTAAAATTGCACCCCATAGTTTAAAAAGTCCCTTTAAAATTAGATGTTTGCAACCTGAAGTCCCAACACTAGGGCATAGATTTTCAAACATTTGTTCACAGAAAATCTATGTAAAAATAAAATCATGCAATGATATTTTACACATAACAAATGAACCTAAAATGTCATCGGTGACATGGTAAGAGGACTTCCTGCAATGTGATTGAGAACAGACACACTGTATTCAGGATTTGGAGAAAGGATGTCAAGGTTTGGTAAGATATTGAAAGGGAATCAGGTCTCTGGGATCTGGACCATTCAACCCAAGTGCATGCAAAATAACTCAAATTCTATTTAACATTTTGCTATTGGGACTTCATTTGAAGCATTCTATTAATAAAATTGTCCATTATGCATAAACACTAAAACAAACATTAATACAAAAACAGGACACTACTATAAATACTCAGTGCATTAGTTGCATTATCCTACAATTTATTCTCCATTCTGCAACCACAGGGATCACTGTGAGTTGCAAATTTGACTGCATATCTCTCATGACCCTAAATGAAGAGCAGGAGTTTCAACATAAGTATGATATTTTCCTGACCCTGCCTCCTCCTATCTCCACAGCTTCTCTATTGCTTTATTGCATTTCCTCTGAAATGCCATGTCCTCTCACACCTCTGTTTGTGTATGCAATTCCCTTTGCATGGAAGACGGCCCTGCCCTTACCTTTGCCTGGTTAACTGCTGCTCTCCACAGATCCCAGATGAGAATGCAAATTCTCAAAGGCTATGTGCTTCCCCTAAAAAGCACATACAGCACATATACATGGTTTAATGACCACAGACCATCCTCACATTGCAAAATGCTGTAGGAATGTAAACACAACCAGGAAGACTGAAACTGCAAATAAATATTAATAATTAAAGATAAAATTAATGACTGTTAATATCTTTTAAAATTTTTCACCAAAACACTAAAAAACTATCTTTGTTATAAATTTAAGTGGGAGTGAAACTAAAAATTATTTACTACACTGAAATATGAAACATTAGAAATGTTAAGAAAATATATTAATATTAAGGAAACTAAAACTCAACACATAAAAATCAAGTTAGCTAATTAGAGAAAGGGACAAGACAGAGACATTTCATTTAAGACATTTCACAAACAGATGAAAAAGAAAGATATGTGCTATTATTACCCTTTAGAGAAACGCAAACTAAAAGTACACTGAGCTCACTAAACAAACACCAGAAAGGTTAAAATAAACAATAGTGTTGGCATAAAATGCTGATGAAGATGCTGAGAAAATGAATCACTCATATATTGTTAGCTGAGATCACCTTAGAAAATAGCTTGAAAATCTTTGGTAAGACTGAGTATGTATTTACCATGCTATATAACAACTACAATCTTGTACATTTGTCCCAAAGAAATAAAAAAAAATCATGTTCAGGAAAAAAGATGTAGGTGAGTATTCACACACACACACACACACACACACACACACACACACACACACACTAGCGCATACAGAAACAGCAAAAATGTCCCTCAATGAGAAAACAGTTAAATAAAAAATGCACGCACACGCGTGCGCAAGCACACAGACACACAAACACACACACACACACACACACACACACACACACACATCCCATTGGGGACACACCTCTACAGAATCATTATTAATTGAAAATATTATTAGCAGAAAATACATTTAATACACCTAACCTACCAAACATCACAGTTTATCAACACAGTAAGTTCAGAGTACTGATGATTGACCCTTGTGATTATTCTTGTCAGTCACTTTCCTCCTTCAATAACCTACTTTTACAAAAATTCAGATATGCTTACCACTAGAAGACAAGGAGGCAACCTAACTGCACATTTGCTATCTGCAATTAAACTGAACAATCTGTGATCAATTATGGATCTGGATGGACATCTCTAGTGATTTCTGGGTTGAAAATATGATAAGGTTTGAACTTTCTAAGATTATGCATAGTTAATAGACCATGGTTACCAAAATTTGAACCACGCTGTAGAGAGAACATTATCCTTGAACAATGCAGTACAAGAAAGGAGTGCATACACTTGTTTCACATACTGACCAATACACAATCTGCTGCTTTTCCATAGAATCACATAGTAATTCACATCCACATTTTTACCAAAAATTCTTTATCCTGTCTTCAATTTCTTATGTAAATATCTAGACAGATTTTGATGACCATTTCCAATAAATCTGCACACTCATAATCAAAATGAAATCCCAAACCTGAAAGAAAATCACATAGTCAGACTGACTTAATGCTTATGTTGAAACTGAGCTCTAGTGAAAGAATACTATACAGATCCTGGGGTCTAAATCATTTCATGATTATCTGCTGTTAATAAAGCAAAGCAAAACAAAACAAAAATCTCCAGAAATAATTTACACATGATTTGCTGGGTTTCGGTTTTTTTTTTTTTTTTCTATTTTACTCTTTACCCAGCAATTAATGTGCTAAAATGCTGGTTTTCGTTCTTTGAACAGACACCCACTGACATCAGGATGAACCATCTCAAAGTGTGCAAAAGAATCGCATTCCAGGCTGTGAAGTCTGCTGAAAATGCCCATTTAATTACTATCTTCCCTGATTAAACCCAGAAAGTGCCTCAATTTCTTAGATGAAAACTGCATCCTAGATACAAAAAGACTTATCTTGCATTCTTGATAACTTTGCTTTTAAGGTCCAAATATTTCATACTTGAAATTATCTATATAATTTTATAACAGTGCCATATATAAACTTACAAAAGAAATACATATTTCTTATAGAAAACAGGAAAAACAGAAAAATGTCAAAATTAGAAGCAATTATACCCAGAGATAATTACTATGTGTTTATTTATTTTTCCAATATATCAAAATAAAACTTTTTTTATGTTGACAAAATTGTGTTTCTGTGACATTCGTTCTTATAAATTGCATTTCTTCACATAAACTAGTCTTCATTTGTGACAATTTCATTCAGTTTTCTTATATCACCTAAAATTAGAATCCATATAAGTGGAGTTATGAATGACCAACATCATTAGAAAGAGTAGGGTGATGTGTCATCCAATGTGAATGACAGCAGAAGAACACTGTTACTGTTCCTATTTTATATGGAATATGAGGCTTCGTTTATTATCACAGAGGTAATACATGATGGAGCTTAAATTCAAGTCCAAGTTACTTCCCTCTAGAAGCTTTCTTTCATCATATACTTTCACCCTTCTGGTCAGTCTAATCCATTAAAGGTCAATTTGAACTAATCAGGTTCATATTGGGGTAGATTTTAAATTAAATAGTCATTTCATTGGCAAATTTTTACAACAATCAAATAACTCAACATAGCACAGTAAACTTAAGATGAATTTAACACTGTAATGGAGAATTAAAATTGTTTTTACAGAAATCAAAAGCTATGTTTTTCTTTTGGTAATAGCTAACTCTAAAGGGTATTTTGACTCTGCTATTTTACACCAGTGAAATATCCTCTCTTTAGCATTATTTACAATTGAAATACTCCTAGTGAAGAGGAAAGTTTCCCTGCTTCTACATGCAGAACAGCGTAGTTTAATAATTACACCATGTCCAAAAGTCAGAGAGTATAGGCTGAAGCCACTATACAATCTAGTTTATCATGACAGAAAAACAAACTTCTAGCCATGATGTCCAAATTATATAAGTAGTAGGACTGAAATACTTAAGATTAAAATGCAATTTGATATTATCAGTTTTGATTTTCACTTTCTTTTCTTATCCAGAGAAGAAGGTTTTTAGTGCCTTTAACAACATACAGTCAACACATATTTATGGAGGGCCTTGTTTATGGAGTGCAGATCTTCTTTCCTAAGTAATAATTTATATGTTGTGGTTTAGTTACAGTATGACATGTATACAATATCAATTTTCACTCCCTTTCTTAACATTCAGCTCCTAAAACCCCTGGATTCTCCTTGGAAAAAAGTAACTTTTACATGCTAATAATATAACTGGTGGCTTATAGCCCTGGGTGGCTTACAATGGGTGTTGGTCATAGGAAAGACCCAACAGGATTAGATGACTGGACTTGCAGCCTCATCCCTCAACTTTTCCATAGGACATGGTTGCTGAAGTTTTAGTTGAACACCAATTGCAAGTGAGTTAGTCAATTGTGCCCATGTAATGCAACTTCTATAAAAAGTCAGATGGGCTGCGTTTGAGGAGCTTTCTGATAATGGAACATAGTTTAGTTCCTCTAGGGTGCCACATCCTTTTCCACATCTCTTTATCTGTATCCTTTGTAATATCCTTTATAGTAAACCAGCAAGCTTACATAAAAGGATTTCCTGAATTTTGTGAGTAACTCTAGCAAATTAATGAAATCTTAGTAGGAAGTAGGAATCCTAGCAGTAAGTAGGAACCTAGTAGGTAGTAGGAACATCTCATTTGCAGCTGGCACAATAGTGAGGGTGACAACCTACTACTTGAGACTGACATCTCAAGTGAGGGGATATTTTGTAGGGAAGAGCCCTCAATTTGTAAGAGCTGAGGCTACCTCCAGGTGGGGGGAGGGGGTCTACACACTAAGTCACAAAAGTGGTCTGTGTTGAGAGAGTTCAAATGTGCTCCACATCTGAGTTTTACTTTGTGTGCTTTTAGTTACTTATGGCCAACCATGGTCTGGAAATATTTTTAAAAAATAAAAAATTTTAAAAATAATTCCCAGGTTTCAAATTGTGTGCTATTTTGAGCAGAGTAATGAAATCTCTAGCTATTCTATCCTGGATGTGAATCATCCCATTGTCTAGCATACTGTGAAGTCTACCCACTCATACATCATGGAGGAGCCATCTAGGTTATAGGTTATCAGATTCAGACCAACTGTCACAATATCATAGGGCTTACATACAGGGTTTGTTTGCTACTATTATTGTTTTCAGATATCCACTGGGGGTCTTAGACTACTAGTATTTCCTGTGGACAGTAGGGGATGACTGTAGGAGAAACTGGTTTTGGCTCTTTTCTACATCCTTACACACATGTAACATGCATTTGAATATTTATTGTGCCTTTTTCAGAGATACTGAAAAACTCTAGCAACTGGAAAGTAAAGATTCATGTACATTTTAAAAATATTTATACTGAAGTTCCCAATTTTTCTACACATAAACATTTTTCTACTACAATTTCATAATTTAAGAATATAGCTGACTTCAATTTTCTGCAAGTTGCTCTCAACCCTTCCTTTTCTGTGGTTGTTAAAATAGCTTTGGGAAAAGTTATTAAATGGGAAAAATCACTTTATACACAAATAGGGAACTGTCTGTGCCCCAGAAGTTACTCATCCTAAGGTGAAGTCTTCCCTCTGTGTTATCCCCCTTTCCTGCTGTTTAATCTAAGCACTCTTGCCACTCTGCAGTTGAAATCCGTTCTGCCAAGGTCACCGATGAGCTCTTAATGATCTATTCAGCCATTTTCGTTTCTCATCCCATTGTATCTTTCCAAAGCAACAAGAATTATTTGCCATTCTTCTGTCTTCTTGAAATTCTCCCCAGCATATTTCTTTACATAACTAGTATTATTTTTGCTTCTACTTCCACGATGACCCTCTTCACTCTTTCTCTGCCAATCCCTCAAATGAAGGGTTGCATCCATTTCTTCTGTTATCACATCATAAATTGCAGTGTTTCATGGACAATCTTAAACACCCATAGCTTCAGCCATAAGTTTGTGTTAGGATGCCTATATCTGTATTTCTATTTCAGATCACTCTCACAATGAGTGTAAAGAAAAGATACCTTTTCTTTTATTGATACTTTTATTGATACTATATCACTCAGATAGGCAACATCTGAGTTGAAATCATAAGTCTTACCCTTTGACTCCACTTTTATCCCATACTTTTTCTAACATAACACATAGTTTTGCTAATTCTGCAATAGAGGAAATACTAAGTTTCAAAGAAATGTGAATTCCAGTGCTTTACAGGATGGTAGTGCTTCATGGTGGAACAGGGCTTAGATATAAGGAAGGCTTAAAATAAGTAGAGGAGAGAATTTCTAGACACAATTTAAGAAAGCAGATGGAGCCTAGCAGTGTGGGAAGATGAGAGAGGGCACAGGGATCCATCTTCTACACCAAGAAATTGTTCTTTTTTTTTTCTTTCTGTGATTTCAATTACCAAATGATACCATGAAAGTTAGCTATTATCAGCTATTAAATCTAAGCTTTAACATACTCATTCTGTAAATGTATCTTAGGAACTATTTCATCAGATACAGATCAAAGTTCACATTTTAATAGTCTCTCATGGTTTCCCAATATAAAGCAACAGGAAAAAAGTAAAGATAGAGATTGTGGACCTCTGATTATTAACTGCCTTTTACACATTGTGTAACATGATCTATGATATTGTCAGTTTCCTTAGAGGGCAAGAAAGGCAGGAAGAGGGAAAAAGTTTGGACAGGAGACTGGTAGTTCAGAGCCCAGGTGGGGAGCCCCACAGTGGTGCTAGGAGTGTTCAGGATTCAGCGTTTCTGGCCGCTGTCACAGTACACACAGTTCCCAGCCTCACTCTATTTATATTTATAGAAGAGCTAGCTCTGCATAGCCAGAAGAGAAAAACACCATCCAAATAATTATAAATATTCATACATTCAAGAGCAACTGTCTTTAATTTTCCAAAAGAAAAATACAATGATTTCATGTTTGGTGCCTTACTACAATTATCTTGTTGCTGATCTTATTATGCTGATCATTAACTGTTGTTTATATATATATCTGTCCGACATGACTGTAAACATTTCTTTTATAAATGCATCCTTTTCTAAAAACTTAACACACAGCCTCACCTTTGTGAATAGATGAAATGCTGATTTGTTAGCAGTAACTACTAATGTTGTCCTATAAACATCACTATATTCATTTCTCTTTGCAATCCTTACAAAGCAAATTTCCACAAAATACAGTAATAACTGCAATGTGTCAATTATAATATTATTTCAGACCTGTGAACTTACCCAAAAGTAAAATTTATTTATATTCTTATAATTTTCATACTAGAATACATCAAAATTCATTACCTCCTTCAAAAATTAGAGTGATCAAAGCAGCCAAATGAAATGCTAAGCAGTTGAGATGAAGCAGAGACCAAATTCCACTTGATCCTTGATAATACCAATTCAATGTAATGGTCAGGCCAGAGCCTCCAATCCCACTCAGACACTCAGGGTAAGGCAGCAGCAGAGCTCCTTTGACCTGGTGTGAAACTGACTCTTCCTCTTCATTACTAGGGTTCATGAAGGTGGAAGAATTCAACACCTGCTACCTGTTCAGAGCAAACCAATAGTGTACAGCTGAATGAAACACTGCTCTCATTGCAGCAAAATTTTAATACATGGGGTCTATTTTAGCTATAGTGGAAGAATAAGAAAAAGATGAAAGGGAGAATCCTGAGCACAGCTTTGGGGTATTTTTGAAACACTGTGATGCTTAGTCTACCAAAAATTCTCACTGGACAGCAATAACTCAGTGATATAGTGCTGTCTTCAGCAGTAGGCTACCTGGAAGTGAGATGTCTTTCTAGGACTGCTGTTTCAAAGCAAATAATTATCCTGATAAATCATGCAAATAGAACTCTTGTTCAGCTGGATGACAAAAATATCCACTGCATTATCTCAGCACATGGGTAGGCAGAAAAATAATATGAAATGAGAAGCTGGTTTCCATTTTTAAGTTATCTGCAGGCAGCAGTTGGAAAGCAGCAGTACATTTCAGGTAGGAAAAGTAGTTCTGAAATTATAATAGGCTGTTCAGATTTGAAGGCAGAAGGAGAAAAGTAGGGAAATTGATAATATAGAGAGATAAGTAAAAATTTTTACTTATGTGATACTTATACTAATGGATTTTTACCATGTGAGCTAGTTAGAAAAGCTATGCAATGCAGAGAAAATCCTATTTGCCCATGTTTTCATAAAGATACAGACACCAAAAGCATATTGGCAACCAAATATCCTATAGAATCCCACAGGAGGGCAACCACAGTACCCAATAGTTGCCTATTAAAAAGGATAATTTCCAGATTTCCCATCCAGATATTCTGATTCTTGGGCCCAGAGTCTCCCTGTCACAATAAGCACCTTAATTAGTCCTGATGTATAGCATTCTTGTGTCACACTTTGAAAAACAATGATATGATGTCCTAGTTCTCAAACCAATGCCCCTCCCTTGGCAGCCTGGGGGCAGGGATTAGGGAACAAGGCAAAAAAAAAAAAAAAAAAAAAAGATAGATTAGTTCAAGGAAGTTTTATGAAAGTATGTTTTTGTAACGCTAGAACAATTACTACCTTGGTGAACTTCATAGTTTTACTAAGTCAGAAACAATTTTAGAAACTGTTTTAGATTTTTCCAGTTGGATAGCATATCACATTATTTATTTTCTGCTTAAATTCTATGCCTCGTGGATAACTAACAATATTATATTTTATAGTCATGATTAAGTATTTAAGAATTGTGAAGTTCAATTGCTTGCAAAAAGTCATGTGTTAAATTTGCAGTAGTACCCATACTCTATACAAATTACTAATATTTAAATTTTACTCAACTTAAAAGAAAATATTTTTGAGTACAATCTAATGTTATCCTATGAGTGATAATATAATACTTCAATTTTCCCTAAATAATTTTTATGATGGTGCACACCTATAATCCCAGCAGCTCAGAGGAGTTGAGGCAGAAGGATCACAAGTTCAAAGCCAGCTTAAGCAACTCAGTGAGGCCCCGCCTCTAAATAAATACAAAAAAGGGCTACGAATATGGCCAGTGGTTAAGTTCCCCTGGGATCAATCTCCAGTACCAAAATAATAATAATAATAAATTTTTATAAAACTTAAAAGCAATCCAAAAATGAAAGTAATTTTTCTTTTGTGCTTGTAGTTCAACAAAAATCCTATAGTACATTGGTGAGTAGATCTTTGCTACTAACTCAATTAATCAAAATTAGCCACAGGCTACAAAACACACAGCTATATTTTAGTAGATCATTCATGTGATGCTATACCTTGGTAAGGAGTTAAAAGCACACTGGTCTCTGATGGATATTCTTTAGTGTTGTAACTCAAGTTGCTGCTCTTTGAATGATATAAGTAGGAAAAGTCTTTCTTCATCAATATGTATTTATTCCAAATTAAAACTTCTTATTTCTCTTTAAATATAAGCTTCATTTTCTCTATTTTTGTTGTTATTGCTTGGGGTTAGAATTCACAAAGCTTTTACCATCCAAAAGAAGTCATTTAAGACAACCAAAAATAAGACTTTCTCAAAATACAGAGCTTTACGGGGCGTTTCACAAAGTTATATCATTAAAACCTAAGTCTAAGAAGTTTAAGAACCACAATTTGCTCTTATTTCCAGGGCCTCTTAACTTTACAATGAGAAAAAACAAGTTAACAATTATTAGCCAAATATTTACAAGGTCAGAGTACTAAACCTTGGCACATAATATTTTTTAATTTCCTTTAATTTCTGTATTTCTGAAAGGGAAGCAATATCTTTGAAGTCATGGGCCCAACAGTAGCAGACAGGATTTTAATATTTTCCACTATTCAGTACCATCACCTTGAAACTTCATCAATCAGAAACAAAGAACAAGTCAAAGAACACTGGCTTGCACTGACTTGCATTGTCAATGTAGATCACTAATTAGCAGTTGAAACATATATGAGAAGTACTTACCTAACATGCATGGTGAGACTGAAGCTAGAAATGTGCCTTCAAAACTTTTTTACTTCCCTTGGCAGAATTCCCTAGACTAATTCTGCAAACTGTTCATAAGGCAGGACAGGATATGACTCCCTTTATGGTGATTCCAGCATCAATAAAACTTTAACATGCTTTTAAGTACACAATAAGAAAATTAATAGCTAGGGAACTAAGCAAGGTGGATCGCTATGCTTTTGGATACCCAGTGACAACCCACACTTGCCTCAATTTGTTTTCCACATAGCATCACTGGCACTCAAACAAACTACTTTTGTTTGTTTGTTTGTTTGTTTGGTACGGGTATTGAACTCAGGGGCACTTGACCACTGAGCTACACCCCCAGCCCTATTTGTATTTTATTGAGAGACAGGGTCTCACTGAGTTGCTTAGCGCCTTGCTTTTGCTGAGGCTGGCTTTGAACTCAAAATCTTCCTGCTTCAGCCTCCTGAGCCACTGGGATTACAGGACTGAACTACCATGCCCATCTTCTTCTTGGTTTTTGATATGTAAATAATAACAACCAAAGTTTCTGAGTAACATGAAAAAACTTATGTTAAAATTCTGAAATAATGTAATTTCATTGAAAATCAGAGAATGTTTTAAATGAAATAAAAATTATACTTTTATTTATACAAGACCCTTTTTTGAAACATTTAAAATGCAATTTAGGATATCCAGTGCCAACCTCATCATTTTCAGAGCAAAGGAAGAATCATTAACTACTTGAAATTATATAGCTAAATGCCAAATATCTACATCTATAAGGACTAGCTTTTCAATCATTTAGAAAGTTTCATAAGTAGTACAATTTGTAGGGATTCAAGAAATTATTTCAACTATTTACTTTATAAACCACATATGAATAGTACCGGGATAAAGTCATATACATAAACCTACTATCTCAAGAAAGCAAACTACTTACCAATGAAAGGATCTACTCTCCTATTTCCATTTTGTGACAATTAATAGTAAACTGTTCTACTCTGCAAAACTAAACTTGAGTTACTCAATTTAAAACAAAAATAGTCTTCAGTGACTTTTGTTATTTTTTTCTGCTTTTATTGATTTATAGCACAAGAATGGTTCCATGCAGGTGATTAAGTACACTGAATTATTTTTTAACTGATAGATTTTAGTTAATATGGAAATTTTTTGTTTTAAATAATTATTAAATTAAGTAACACTGAGTGATTTAAGTAATTTAGAGAAGTTGTTTAATCTAAATGAAGACGTTTTATCAATTTATAAATGTCTTCCAAATAGTATGTTTCAAAGATTACAGCTTATTTTCAACCACTCACAACTATGTCTAGAGTATAATAAAAGCCATATGTGGTAGTGCATAAGTGTAATACCAGCAACTTGGTAGGCTGAGATCGGTAGAAGGTAAGTTCAAAGCCAGCCTGGGCAACTTAGGAAGACCCTGTCTCAAAATAAAAATAGAAAGGCCTGGGAATGTAGCTCAGTGGTAGAACATGTCAGTTTTAATCCTCAGTATCTACAAAAGAAAAAAAATACTGGAATACAACACAAGCCATATTCTCATTGATATAAATTTATCTTTGATATTTTAGAGTATGAAAGGAAACCTTCAGTGTATTTAATTTGTCTTTGAGTCTATAAGGAATGCTTGCACATAATTAGATCATGTTAAGTATACAGTATTCTAAAGAGGATTTAAAAACAAAGATCTGAATTACACTTTAATGTGATTAATTAAGGCAACTCTTAATTCTTCAATGATCAACAAATTTATAGAGAGAAGGTCTTTGCAATTTTTTGCTAAGTGTAATAGGAATTCTGGTTTCTGCATTAAAAAAACAAACTGAACACCTCTGAATTTCCAGTTTTACTAAAAGGAAAATTAAATATTGGGTGAAAATTTTGAAAGGGCTGTATCAGATAAAATGGCATTGGTGAATGGAGGAAAACATCACATTTAATACTAAAACTGCAAAGAGGAAAATTACAGAATATAAATGTATACTCTTTTCAACAATGAAAACATTGAATTTAAGCTGAAACAAGCAACCATGAATATACTTTTCCCTCACAATGTCTGTATGCCAATGACAATATGAATTGAAATTTGACATACACTTGATACTTGAAGAGCTCTGGTATCAAAACAAAGAAGTTGATGTACGAAGAGAATAAGCATAGTAACAGAGGTCAAATTTGTTTTAATAACTGTAAGTCTTGAAACCTAAAAAGGAAGAAAGTGGTAGGATACCCGTCTTCTGAAATTGCTGTATTAACTCACTGATATGCATCAAGTATTCCACCTGCTCTCTCCATTCCCCATCAAACTTCTGTATCATTTATCCTTTTATGGGAGTAAATGATGTATACATAAACTGTGTTACAGAACTTTCCATTCCATTTAATGAATTTTTACATATAAACACATACAATTATAAACACATAATCGATTGTCACCTGAATACAGAGGTTCCGTTTGCTGTCAAGCATTATTAAGTAAATTAAACATTATTAAGTAACTTTTATCAAGTCAAAAACCCATCATTGATTTCTTCCCAAAATATTAAACAAATAAATAAACAATAACCTCTTCACAAGCAACAATACTTGACTTTTTTTTTTTTTAATATATGGGTAAACATTAGTGATCACAATTGCCCATTGTATATATGTAAACATAGCCTAAACATGTACATTTTTATTTAAATGTGGCAACAAATAAACATCTTTTCTCCTGCATACTAGTTTTTCTTATTAGTATGAGCCACAAACCCAGAACATCATTAATGTTCTAAATCAATTTTTAAAATATTTTTTCTATGATTTGAAATACCTAAATCTGAAAATATTAAATAGTTCTGTTGTACTGCTGTCAAGAGTCAGAGACTTTGTCTCTTCCTAGTTGCAGTGTGATATGGATAACCTGCATGTCTGTACTATTAGGGGTTAGTTTGAGGACAGGCTAGTAAAAGAACAGTGTATGCATATATCTATATTAGATGTGTTTTGAAATGACAAAGAATGCCTAAAGAGCATTATGATTCAAGCCTAACTTAATTTCTATAGTGTCCTTTAGAATCTAGGGCATTATGACAAATAAAGTAGACACAGGCATAAATAAACACTTGTAAGGATCATAAGCCAAATTCAAGCTCTTATCAATGGAATAATCCACATGTTCTATTTTATTTTTCCTAGCAATTTTATTTAAATCTCCATAGCTACCAACTATCAAAGATATTTAATCAGTTTAAAAGTCTTTTCTGGTTTTAAAGTGTGACTAAAGTGACATTTGAGATTTTATTTCCTTTGAATAGAGATACAGGTTTAAAGAAAATTTGAGGTTATGCTTAACTATAAACAAATGTTTTGGAAAAATGAAACTAACTTTCAGAAGATCAAAATTCAGATTTTGAAAGAGCTTCCAATGTTTCTTGATAACTGATTTGAAGTAGGACTAGAATTTCTTTCAGCCAGCTACTATTAACACACACATGCATTAACTCAATAGTGCATACCCACAGCCATGGTGTGCCTGGCTTAAGTTACTGATAGCACTTGAGGCTGTATTTGAGTTTGTTATGTAACATACTGTCACTATCAGCTTGTACCTATGTACTTACAGAACAGGTACAGGTACACCTCCTTAGAGTTGGGTGTTTTCCAAGTCAATGTTCTTACACAATGTTTAAGTTAACACAAAAAAACAGAGAAATCCTGATAAGATTGGTTTAAAACCTAACCAGGTTTGATACTCAGATGCTAGGCTGTTCTTAACTCTCAGAAGTAACACATAAGAGTGATACAGATGTGACAGTCACTCCCCCACCCCAACTATCAAGCTACAATAAATAGAGTTTTAGTGGTCTCTTAATGCCTTGGCAAACATTGGGTAAGAACTGATCCAGATTTCCCCTTAGTTCAGATTAGTCTCAGAAAAGGAGTTATTTGAGTAGAAAATAGATAAGACTTTCCAAAGAATACAATGATGGACGAACCCTTGCCATATGAAAAATGTGTCAGTATCAGGGCCATACAGAGAAGTCCAAGGCAAACAAATAATTGAAATGGACCTAAGATACTTCTGGGAGTAATATGTCACTCTAACTAGCTCTTTAGGCACAAATTGTCAGTGTGAGGTAATGCTTTTGGAAAAGTCTGCAAAGTTTTTCTTTGGATCACTTAGGGGAAAACCTGATAGCTATCCAAGAAAGTTCTGACTAATACAACCAATTTAATTAAAGTTCTTATACTCTGAATGAAAAACAATGCAGATTATTTCACACCTCTTCTGTTGTGGAACACTCAAATTCTTATACTTTACATATTTCTCAATTTTAGATATTAAATAAAAACTGTCACTCAAAAAGAACACAAACACCTCTGTTTACTAAGCATGTGTGTATTAAGTATGGACTAAGGGCTTTACATATCTCTAACATGCACAAGATCCCTATAAAATGAATATCAAATAGCCAATTTATGGGTGACTAAACAAAGGCATAAGAAGTTGAAGATAACATAAACTATAGGAGACAGACATGAGACAGAAATCAGAGCCCAGAGACTTTGTATCCACAATGTCTTTAAGCTTCATAGAAATAATAATACACAATGAGGACACAGAAGCACCCATGTGTATCATACATTATCATACATTAAAACCCCTGTATGGGTTCATGAAACAGAAAAGAGTGAATTACAAATATGGTGACAGTTTAAATGCTTTTAGACTTAATAAGCTTGCATGTCAGATGGCAAACACAGATCCCTATTCTGTGTACTTTGTCACTTCTTTTCTACCTCTCACAGTATTAAATTGTCAGATGCATAGAAATATTCCAGTGCTAGAAGATACATCACAGAAGCAGACTTGTAACACTGAGTGATCTTCTCATCAGATGCTCAACAGTTTCAGCTCTGTATAGAGAGCTAACTGTGTTGGACCTTGATTTCTCTGCAGCACCTTCCTCAAGAATGTAAACGCAGAATTAATAATGTCAAAATGACCATACTACCAAAAGCACTATACAGATTTAATGCAATTCCATTCAAACTCTCAATGAAATTCTTCATAGAAATAAAAAATGCAGTCATGAAATACATCTGGAAGAATAAGAGACCCAAAATAGCTAAAGCAATCCTAAGCAAGAAGAGTGAAGCAGGTGGCATCACTATACCAGAACTTAAACTATACTACAGAGCAATAGTAACAAAAAATTGCCACCAAAACATACTGGTAGACCCATAGAGGACACAGAGACTAACCCACATAATTACAGTTATCTTATACTAAACAAAGTTGCCAAAAACATGCATTAGAGAAAAGATAGCCTCTTCGATAAATGTTGCTGAGAAAACTGGAAATCCATATGCAACAAAATGAAATTAAACACCTACCATGCACAAAACTCAACTCAAAGTGGATCAAGGACCTAGAAATTAAACCCGAGACCCTGCATCTAATAGAAGAAAAAATTGGCCCCAATCTCCAACATGTCAGATTAGGTCCTGACTTCCTTAATAAGACTCCTATAGAGCAAGATTAAAACCAGGAATCAATAAATGGGATGAATTTAAACTAAAAAGCTTCTTCTGGGCAAAAGAAACAGTCAGTGAGGTGAATAGAGAGCCTACATCTTGAGAGCAAATTCTTATCACTCCCACATCAGATACAGCACTAATCTCTAGGGTTTATAAAGAACTCAAAAAGCTAAACACTAAAAAAACAAATACCCAATAAATAAATGGGCCAAGGAATTGAACAGACATCTCTCAGAAGATGATATACAATCAATCAACAAATTTATGAAAAAAATTTTCAACATCTCTAGCAATTAGAGAAATGCAAATCAAAACTACTCTAAGATTTCATGTTACTCCACTCAGAATGGCAGCTATTAGGAAAAGAAAACAACAGTAAGTTTTGGCAAGATGTGGGAGAGAAGGCACACTCATACATTGCTGGTGGGATTGCAAATTTGTGCAGCCAATCTGGAAAGCAGTATGGAGATTCCTCGGAAAACTTGGAATGGAACCACCATTTGACCGAGCTATCCCAATCTTCAGTCTATACCCAAAGGACTTAAAAACAGCATACTACAGGGACACAGCCACATCAGTGTTTATAGCAGCACAATTCACAGTAGCTAAACTGTGGAACCAACCTAGATGCCCTTCAGTAGATGAGTTTATAAAGAAACTGTGGTATATATACGCAATGGAATATTAATCAGAATTCAAAGAGAATAAAACCATGGCATTTGCAAGTAAATGGATGGAGTTGGAGAATATAATGCTAAGTGAAGTTAGCCAACCGCCCCCCCCCAAAAAAAATGCTGAATGTTTTCTCTGATATAAGGAGGCTAATTCATAGTGGGGTTGTGAGGGGGAGCATGGGAGGATTAGATGAACTCTAGATAGGAAAAAAGAGAAGGGAGGAGAAGGGAGGAGGGGAAGGGGTAAAAAAGATGGTGGAATGAGATGGACATCATTACCCTAAGTACATATATGAAGACACAAATGGTGTGAATATACTTTGTATGCAACCAGAGATATGAAAAATGTTGCTTTATATTTGTAATATGAATTATAGTGCATTCTTCTGTCATATATAACAAATTAGAATTAAAAATGAATGTATAAAGAAAGAGAGAAAAAAATTAAACTCCACAAAGGAAGAATGTTTTCCTGTTTGTTTCCTTTTCTAAATTCTTTGCCTGGTACATAGCAGACCCTCAGTAAATATCTGTTGTTGCATGTCTAAATTAAATGCAGTTTTACTATATTCTTCCTGCTGGTTTTCCAATATTATTCATCGATGAAGCTGAATTATCTATTCTTCCCTAATCTCTCCAACTTTAATTCCATCCACTGAGATGATATTTACTTAAAGAGAGATTATCAATATAGAATTCTGGAATTGAAGAGATATGTAAACTACCCATGGAAACACCCTTACATAGGCCTAATGACTTGGTCTTCACATCCCACTCTTGCCAATTTCAGTGATTCTCCTCATGCTTCCAGCATTATCCACCCTGACAAATATTGGAGAACTTTTTCGAACTCTAATATGCTCGCCCTATTCCTAGAGATTGAAATTTAAGTGGCCTCAGGTAGGGCCTGCACAGCTGATTTTTAAAAACTTCTAAGCAGCCTAGATGGATCACCACAGCTCATTGTTGAATCTGAGTTAACAGAAAGACCCAAATAAAATAAAAGATAGCTTTAAGTATGGTAATAGAAAGCATCTCTCCTTCTAAGTTGTTTCAAAACTCCTAACTTAGGCTTCATTAATACTAGATCTCTCCATTAAATACAAGTCTCTGAGCATGTAATAGTAATGCTGAAGTAGAAGCCATTAACTGCTATAAAAAAAGACAAAGCAATGCTCTACTGGACAGTTTGAGACAGCCTTTGAGGGAAAAAAAAAATACTCTCACTTTAATGAGTTACAATGTCGGCTCAATTTTATAAGGCAATTAGAAGAAGGAAATCTATGACCTAATTTTTGAGATCTGACTCTCTAACGTGCCTTCGTAACCTTGCCCACATCCACCATCAAAATTAATGTGAAATGGACAAACATCATCTTATTCCAAAATTGCTGAACTCTCGGTTTAAATCAACAGGTCTAAGGAATTTTTTCAGGTAGCAATTTTATTGAAATATAGACATGAACAAAGAAAACATTTGGGGGCAGGCAGGGACAACAGGAAGCAAAGACTGGAGGAGAGAATAAATTAGAGGGTTAAAGAGAGCAGAAAAAATAAACTGAAGGAGGATCTGGAACAAAAAGAAGGGGTTAGGGCCATGATCCATACTTAAACCTGTGTGAACAAACAAAAACAAAGTCAAGAATGTAAGAGCTATTCCAATAAAGGGAGAGGTGCCATAACAATTAACTGTTCTTTTTTTTTTTTAAGGGAAAAAGTCAAAACACAGGCCAAGCTGTGACAAGGCCAATGAGCAAGATCCTCCTGCCTTTATTGGTTGCTTCCTCTGACTAGCTGGAGCTTCCTCTGACTAATCCTAAATTTCCCTCAGTGAATCTTTATCATTCTTTTCAGGTTACTTCACATTCATATGAAACACAAAATAAGTGCTACTGACCCAAAATTGCTATTAACTAGAAGAAGGAGGATCTGAATCAGAAGTCATTCTCCTTTCACTCTTTAGGGTAGAAAACCAGGCTGAGGGATCAGTGACCTTGATTATAACTTTAAGTAGCTCTGTGTCCTCACTTAACAAGTCCGGACAAAGTTTTCATATCTGTAAAGTAAAGCTGGGTTTCTCATGTACTACAAGATTACAGAACACAATAATGATCTTTAAAATTTAGATACTAGAAAAATCTCTCCATTAGTCAGCAAATACCTAAGAATGAAAGACTTCACTTTTTCTCAAAAGAACAAAAATCACCAAAGAGCTAAGCTGAACAGTTGACTTAATTCATTTTGGTTAAAGAGCCTTGACTTTGCATGCAATTTAAACCCTACAACCATTTCATGGTCAAGCTTTCTACTTTTAGGATATAGTGGGCATTTCACCAATGGAAAAAAAAAAAAAAAGTTTTCCTGAAAGTACCTC
This sequence comes from Marmota marmota marmota, assembly GCF_001458135.2. Taxonomy (NCBI): domain Eukaryota; kingdom Metazoa; phylum Chordata; class Mammalia; order Rodentia; family Sciuridae; genus Marmota; species Marmota marmota. The sequence goes on from NW_025999842.1 coordinate 45,585,023, forward strand.
TACTGAGTTTCACCCCAGACTATCTCACTGCCTTTTCACAGAAGTTTTACTAAATTATTTCCTACTTCTACAGTTCTGAGAAAAAAAAAAAAAAAAGATGAAGTTTGCAGAAATAAGTAAGTTTAGAAAGTAGACTTTTTCCAAAGTACAGCTTAGCTTCTAAAAGCTCTGAAGGAAAAAAATAAAAAATTCTCTGTTTTTAAATAAAGTTCAAAGACTGAGCATTCAAGGTAAAACCTCAGAGAAAGGTACAGTGCAAACATATTCTAAGACATTCAAAATATATCAGGCCTTAATAATATACAACTGCATTAAATTTTGCCTTTTACTGCATGAAGTAAAATAAAATGTTATAAATCAAAAGTGACCATTGTTCTTCTCTAAATGCTTGACAGAGACAAGGCTATTTCAAAGAAAGTTGTACCAAATAATTAAATTTAGCAGACTAATTTTTAATAAACTTACAGAAACTCAATATATTTTTTCTGAGAAGATGGACAAATGATGAAAATGTAAAATTAAAAAAAAATTAGAAGATTTTTAAGAAATAATTTTTAATATCCCTTATCTTACTTACATTTCAGTAAACAACTATGGTGGCTATATGTCATGAACTTATGAATGCCATATTTCTGAAAAACAGTCTAAGGTACCTTTGTAAGGAAATTTAGTAGAGAACTGAATACTTGTTTCTGATGACAAAAGATAAGAAAAAAGTGGAACTCAAGTTCCTTTTTCCAAAGCTCACAGCACCACGGAGGAAGAAACCAAATTGGAAACCATTAAAAATATTTACAGCCTAAATAAGCACTTGTAAATTATTCAACATGTAGAAGATTTAAGACAAAGTCTCAGATGGACAAGATCCAATAACAAGGGGGAGGCTGAATTTCAGGGGCTTACAATCTGCCAGAAAGGGCATGTCGTTGGTCCCTTGCACATAACAAACCTAGAATAAATATTTTTAAAATAACCATTAAAAGAAAAGCCATTCAATGATAACAGCTGTGTTCATGTTGTAGTACTTGCCTTCCCACCCACAGAGCCTCGTGTACTAAATAAACATCATCATCCACCAGGGCATCCCTGTTATTGATATAGCTAGAAAGTATTATTCATTCCTTACCCAAATGAGGAAAAGATTTTGGAAGGTTAAATTAGTTGCTCACAGCTACAGAATTAACAGTAAAATAGGGAATAGAACTCAGGGTTCCCCAAGCTATTGCTCCAGATTTTTTTCATTTCCTAAACAAGATATTTTCCCTTTATAAGCCTTTAGGGGTCTTAAAGTATTTTTGATAGCAATATTATTCATGAAGTACTGCACTATTAACAACAAGATAACTAATCATTTCAAGTTTGCATTTTTTAATTTTAAAATCTACTTAAATGGGCATTATTTTTCTGATGAGAAATATCTAGTCAATAAAACTCATGTTTTAAATTCAAAATTATTACAGAAACATTCCAAATATTTATATAAAAGTCCCACCAACAAATCATCATTTTTAAAACTTTGCTACTATCATTTTTTAAAGGAAAAAAAAAAGCAGCCAATTTATCTTATTAAAAAGATCTTTCTGGGCTGGGGATGTGGCTCAAGCTGTAGCGCGCTCGCCTGGCATGCGTGCGGCCCGGGTTCGATCCTCAGGACCACATACAAACAAAGATGTTGTGTCCGCCAATAACTAAAAAAGAAAAATAAATATTAAAAAAAAAATTCTCTCTCTCTCTCTCTCTCTCTCTCTCTCTCTCTCTCTCTCTTTAAAAAAATAAAAATAAAAAGATCTTTCTTAGTTTATTACTTAATGATAAAAAGATTACCTTATGACTTATAATTTTAAAAAATCACTTTAAAGTGCAGTCTGTTGGCTTTAGAACTAATTTTGAATATTCACTTCAAGCAGTAGCACAAACAATACTAGATACAAGTCGTCTTTCCCCTCTTTGCCCTTTGTTAGCTTCGGCAATAACTTCACCATGTCTTGTGGCTATTGTTTCAGTATAATTGAATTCTTAGAAGATTTCATTTGCCTCAAAACATTTCAAGAGAACAATATGAACAACTCAATTATAACCAGACAACTCAGTGAATTGAAACATAATAAACAGAAATACTGGGATTTTTCCATGAATTATACAGTACCTCACATTCCCACACTCTTCCACTCCCACCACCCCTATCAACAAAAACTCAAAGATCACTTGTTTGTCTTTGCTTCTGCTTTCCCCTGACAATTATTATCCTGTCAGTTCCTTTTATTAGTTGTACCTGCTTAATGATTTTTGGACTCCTCTGCACTAGAGAGTTAGTAAGGAAAAAAAAAATGGCTACTTCAATATTGATCATATGAAACAACACTGTCATTGCAAAGTATTCCTTTTCAAATTGGCAGCCTGTTATGATAAGTTCATTTTATATATTTTTTATGGAACAACAACAAAAAACTTTACCACAATTAAAGGCTACAGTTGAAGTTGTTCTTTCTCTTGCGGATCTGAATTGGTAGTTACATTACATGGTAGACCATTTCAAAATTCGTTATTATCTGACATGTCCTTCTTCTCCAACCCTTCAGCACATTTCAATCTTAACCCTTTCCTAGGTGAAGCAGCTACTTGCCAAATTGAAATTAGATACCAAGAGCACTCAGACCACTAACTCACTCAACTAACCACCAACATTTTCTGCTCTGAAAAACAAGTAAATGTATTAATCTAAACAAGAAGAAGCCATTCTAGATTTTATGCTTTACCCCTAGCTTCTCGGCTTTCAATTGGCTCTGTGTTTAAGTTATGAGTTCAATGACATGCTAATTCAAGAAAGGTTGCTCAGAGATAAGGAACTCTGAGCAACAGAAGTTCATGGCCTGAACATTGGCCTAGTTCCCTAGTTCTGTTCCTTTTACTCTGGGTCCCAACTAGTTCACTGTCTTGTGGGTAAATTAAGTGGTCATCCCAGGCCTTAAGCTTAAGTCTTTTTATTCCATGTCCAAGTTTGGACTGTATAACTTTTAAATTCCTGGATAGCATTTTCTATGAACAGCTCTGCTAGCAGTTTCACATAACAAGGGAAAGAACTTTTGAGGCATGGCAGAGGGATACCAGAGAATGGAAATAAAAATAAATAAGTGAAAGTAAAGGTGAGGGAGAATTTATAGAAAGGAAAGATATTTATGTTGTTATTGTAGATGAAGAGCATGCCTTTATTTTGATTATTTTTATGTGATGCTAAGGCTGGAACCCAGTGCCTCATTGAGGCTAGGCAAGAGCTCTGCCACTGAGCCCCATCCCAAAGGAAAGATTTTTAAAGTGCTTTGGATATATTGGTTAAAACCATGTTCATCCACATATAAGAGCAAATGAATCAAGCCAAAAAATTAGGCTTTTGTTAATCCTAACATTAAATGTATCTGAGATAAAACCAAATTGGGAAGGGGGGAAGGGGTATTTTAGGCACATTATATACATTGTTCATTTAATCCTTAAAAAATAATTTTTAAAGAGTTGAATAATAATCCAAATATCTATGGGTAAATAAGGGTTATCTGTACTTGGGTAAATGATACCTCCTACCTTAAATTATTGAGGACAGATAACAATAAAGAGTCTGTGATTTAAGTGCTCACACATGATGGTCTGATGAGTCTGAATGACTGACTCCAGGTACACAGACTGGACCCCTACCTGGCCCTTAGGAAAATGTTTAACTTCTTGGTACATCACAGAGACATTTCTGATAGGTCACTTTTTTAGTCATCATTTTTGCCCCTGTGACTAAAGGACCCGCTCAGAGAAATTGTAGAGGAGGAAAAGTATTTCGGAGCTGACAATTTCAGAAGTATCAGTCCATAAGAGGCTGGATCCATTCCTCAGGGCTCAGGGTGAGGCAGGACAACATGGAGAAAGAGTGTGGCAGAGATAAGCAGCTCACATGATGAATAGAAAGCAGAGAGAGACACTCATCTCTCCAGACAGAAAATATATACCCCATAGCCATGGCCCCACTGAACCACTTCCTCCAGTCACACCCCCACCTACCTCCAGCCACCACCCAGTTAATCCAATCAGGGATTAATTCACTGATTAGGTTAAGATTATTACCCAATAATTTCTCCTCCAAATAATCTTGAGTCCGTAGATAAACTTTTCTTCCCCTAAAATTGTAATGGTCAGATCTTTTAGTCACAGCAATGAAACAGCTGAGTAAAACAGTCACTGTCCATAATTTTTGTGTCTACTCTTTGCCAGATTTTGAGTAGAATTGTGAAATGAAAAAATAAAATAATAGAAAAAAGACAATGATATCCAAGAGTTTGGTGTGTATATTATTATATGGATGTAACATATACCACTGATGTTGGAAAATAATGAGAGAGATCATTTCAAGACAGAAATATTGACCTAAGACTGGAAACATTCCAATAATAATTTTAGTTACTATTTTTAGTCACTATTTTATTGAAAGTATTATAGTGCTTTTAAGCTCCTACCAAAGATTTTGTACTAAAACTGCTGGGCAACCAACTTGATTCACTTCTAGTGTTTATGTTAATTTTTAGGACTTTTAAAACACATTCAAAAACTTTTTCTAGGTTTAGGTGTTGATTTTATTCCTTATAAAGCAGTACTGGATCACATTTTGATGTGCAGCATATACACATCAATCAGACACTGATGCATATTTGATACGTCTACAAAAACAAGGTAAGTACTGTAACACAAAGTGCTAGAAATGAGGTACACAAAACATGTGCACACACTGTTTTTCCTTCCATTACTTTGTTGTTCATCAGAGTAATACATTAGAATCACCTTGGGAATTTTAAATAATCTATGCTGTAGCCCCACTCAGACAATTATACAAAAATTTCTAGGGGCTGTGACAACATTCATTATAAAGAATCCCTGCTTATTCCAAAATTTTAGCCAACTTTGAGAACCAGTATTCCATAATTGTCTCACATCATTGCCTAAATGTTACTTGAAATTATTTTTCCTTCAAGAACTAATGTCCTCACTTTCTATTATGCTAATAATAGCAGGTAACATTATAAAATACTAAAGATCAATATGCATCCACATACAGTGGTCTGGAATGTGAGATTCTCCATTACTTATTCACTCTTCTGTTAGTATGCACTCCAGACTTTTGCTTCTGAGACAAATCTTCACTGGCCTACAATCACCCCTGGTCTCTTTGTTATTCTTTTCAGCAACAAAAGTGTTGTGACTATGTGTGACTATCTTATGTTGGAATCAATTATAGTCCATTTTTCTTACTTGCTACATAAAAGAGAAGACAAAAACATCAGAAAGATGTAGTCCCTATCCTCCAATTTTCCAGGACTTTTCTAGCATACATTTTAATATTAATTTCACACATTATTTTCCTTCCTTATTCATACCCAAAAGAATATAGATTGTTAATTCTGTTTTATTCTAAATACACCTGCATCATTCTCAATTTGTTGATGTATTCGCCAATATGGCACATATTCCTTTGATGGCACAGGTCACTTCTATCTTCCTTTGTATATTTCTTTTCATCTTCAACTCTAAACATTGGCAAAGTAATTACTTAGTCCTCAGAACTGTTGTACTATTTATAGCAACCATCGTGATCTCATACAGTCTCATGGTTTCAAATGCTATCTACACAGACTTTCAAACATGCATGGTCCTCTTCCCTGAATATCAGACTTGAATTTCAAACTTAACATCTCTAAAATCCAACTCCTGTTCTTCCACAAACATCTGCTTCTCTCACATTCAACTTCACCTCAGTCTGTGAACACTGCATCCTTCCACCTGCTCTGGCTAACAAAAACAATTTTTATTCATCCAAGACTCTACTCTTACTCTTGCACCACAATTTCAATCTCTTACCAAATTCAAATGACCCTCATATTTCATAATCATCTCTCATTACATCTTGGTCCTAAGTTAAAACCATCTCTGATGTATATTATCACAATAGGCTTCTAACAGGTCTCCCTCTTGTACCTTTGCTTCATCCTGATGTCTATTTTCCACATTCTATAGTCAGTGTTGCTCTGTCCAGATGAAAGTAAAATCACATCATTCCATAGAAAACTTGGCAAAGTCCTGTTGCTGGGCATCTACTAAAATCAGTCCCCTCTTACTACCCTGACTTTATCTCCTGAAACAATGCCTCCCAATTTCCAATAAAGCCAAATGGGGCATTTTACTCTCCAGAAAATGTCCCGCATACCCTCCTTCAAAGACTTCCTGCTTTGGCTGGAATGCTTTTCCCCTAGATATTTTCATGGATACTCCATCCACTTTTTAGTACTTTTTCCCCCCACTTCATGGCACTTAGAAATACTGCATATTGTTTTTATACTGTTGGAAGTTTGTTTTAAATTTTCCTTCAAGATATAAGCTGTTTGAAAGCAAGAAAATTTTTTTTCTGTTTTCATCAGGGTTTTACTTTCAGTGCCTAGGAGAGGGCATGTCACCTATAGAATCAAACAAGTATTTATTAAATGTGTAAAGTAATGAATGAGCTGTTAAACAACAAGTAATGTAACTGCCTAAGTTCTCTTCATCCTAGTATTTCAATTTTTTTTATTCACAATCTTGAAGAAAGCAAAAAGGAAAAGAAAAATGATCAACCTCACTAAAGTAAGAAAAAAAAAAGAGAGGGGGGAAAAACAGAATGAAAGTTTACTAGACAAAGAAAATGTACTTAGCTCCAAAATAAATGGGAAAAAATGTCCTAATTAACATGGAAGGTCAACTAAAATGAGAACTACATGCAATTTTCATTCACTCTACAGACTTTAATCAACATCAGAGTTGTAACAAGCATATAAATTAGGTTGTATTTTAAACACATTAAAATTATTCTTTCTTAATTTTGAAAAGATCCTTGTTTCTTCATTGTGCATGGCTCCAATAGGAAGAACTATGCTTCAGATACCATCTTTTCCTGTAGTTTGTTTCTTAGGCTCCAGGTTTGCAGATTTTTTTTGGAAATACAAGTTTACCACACATCTTAAAGAGAAAATTGTATTTCAATAACTATGAACCTTAAATTGCTTTCACCTGTATACGTTGACAAATCATTATATTGATGCAGTAGAGAGGAAATAAAATAAAGTAAGCTAAATGAAACAAATTAGTCTCTGCTTCTAGACAAGACCAGGTTGTTCCTGTTGAACCAACTTGCCAAAGATGAGTAGTAGGAACTACTGAATCTCTGGAGATATGCTGCAGTGTTAATCATGGAAGTAAAAAAAAAAAAATCATATATGGTAGAACATCATCATTTCATAGATGAGCATACATATACATAATATCTATACAGAAATGTACACACAAAAAAACCTTTACAAACACACGAATAATGATTCATTTTAGGGAGAATAATAACATCAAATTCTGGTAGTTCTCTTAGTTATAAGACTAATGTATGATGTTCATGAATTTTGGTTCATTTTAATCTTTGTACACTGTATATGTACTAGTTTTAAAATGAAAAGAAAAGTAGCTGAAAAATTTTCCCTTGAAAATATAAAGAAGAAATGTTGAGAAAAATGTCTTTCAGAATATGACTGCCAAAAATCAGACCTCAAAATAATTACTGTTCATGTATATATAAAACCTCCCCCCAAGGAAGTCCAATGAATTTCATGTAAATATGCTGTTTAATTAAATAACTTTGGAAAAGATTTTACAGAATATAATTTTGTCACTTTCTTGATTCATCCATTTTCTTTTTAAACATGCTATTTTTACCTATGCATAATTATCTTCCACTTTTATCTCCACACCAGTATAATTGTTACACTAAGCAAAGTTCAAATAAGACAGAAAATAATAAAATGAAGTAATGAGTTATTTGTTACGGGTAAAATGACCTTAGAAATTAAACTTTGAGGTAATTTTAATTATCAGATGTCTATCATAGGAAAGCACTATTCTAGAGTAGGAAGGCAAAACCAAATCAAAGTACCTAATTTTTGGCCATTTGCATTGACCCTTAAATTTCGCTGATATACTCCTTGATATTCTCCTACAACTCTGTGTAGTGTCTGATCAAAAATTATCTCTACGTTCTTTTTGGAACTTGGTAACCCCTACTTCAGCCACTTCATTCCTACATACTCCAGTTTACCTGGTTCTTGCTTCCTGTTTCTCTCTACCTATTCTCTCTCTTCCTCATCTCTCTCATTGCTACCTGAGGTCATGGGATAAAACACGAATCACCTAAGTGTTATGTAATGCTCTATCATGAACCATATAATTCACTCCCATTCTTTGAAGTATCCGCTAGTAAAATGAAAGGGAATCATTAAAGATCTAAGGCCCAATCCACGTACATTCTCAGCAGGGTACACTTTAACTTCTTAGTGTTATTAAAACCTACTTTCACTGTTTCCAAAGTATGTTCACAACCACATATTATTCTGGTTGTTACAACTACCTCTGTGAAAGGAAGGCTAAATATTAATGTCCTGATGTTACCTTTAAAGAAAGAGAGGGCATTTGTTCAAGTCATCTGCTATAAATGCTAGAATCTAGATCCAGAGCTTTCCAAAATAAGAAGTATTTTGGTAAAAGTGCCTCAATTGCTTCCTTTTCTTTGTAAGGTACTGCAGAAAAGAAATACCTATTGATATTCCCCAAAATATCAAATCCTTTACACAGTGTAGATGTTCTCAGACTCTTGGAAAGTGTTAGTCATATGTTTCTGTCAAACACTAGTTGGCTACATTGGTGGATAAAAGCTTTGGTTATTCACTTCAGGTCAGACAGCAGTTTCCTTGGTTCATAATCTGCTGTTAAATGCTTGCTAACATTTTGCTGTTTATGAAGTTTATGTGCTTACTTGTTTGTTTTTACCTAAAACTTACCTAGAATAATCAACAATGGGCTACAGTAGATGAGAAAGACAATAAGGCTTAAAGTAATTTATCTACTGTAAGCTTTACCTAGGAGAGTAGAGGAAGGAGTACAGGGGGAGGAAGAGGGGAGGGGAAGAAGTGGAGATGGAAGTGTAGCAAATTATATTCCATGCCTGTATGACTATGTCAAAATGAACCCCACTGTTATGTATAACTATCATGCACTAATTCAGAACATAAAAAAGAAGAAAAATAATTTTTCTAAGTTTACCTTCATATAGAAGAAGAGGAAGAATATCTGTCAACTCCTGATCAGCAAGTGGAGTGTCAATCCTAATAGTGCAAAACATCAAAAAGTGGGTTTATCTAGTAGGGGTAGGGGGAACCCTGCAAACATTATTCTTAGTAGGGAAATTTTCCCAAAATAAACTTCTGAGAATAAAAGATTTATTATCAAAGTTTAAGTCCTTTAAACTCTGGATATGGGTTTCCTGGAAATAGTGAAATTAAAGGGGCAGTGACTTTGTAGAAGACATCATTTTTTATTGAGTCTATATAACATAGTACACAAAAGATGAGCAAAATGGGAGTTTATTTTCCACATGAGCTGTGTCTTAGGGAACTCTCCATTTTTTTACTATGTTGTAGTAAAAATACAGTAAAACAGTATTTTTTACTGTTGCTATTTTGTGCAACTTTTCTAATATTCAGTGTTTTTTTTTAAATCACAAACCTACACATAGACATATACAAACATATACATATACAATATGCTTAAACAATTCATAAACCTTCCAAAACAACATAGATCCCTAGGCTTAAAAAATCTATTTGGAAGGCTGAGGCAGAATTGCAAATTCAAAGCCAGACCCAGAAACTTACTGAAGCTCTAAGCAACTTAGTGAGACCCTGTCTCAAAACAAAAAATAAAAAGAGCTGGGGATGTGACTCAGTGCCCCTGTGTTCAATCCCCAGCACCAAAATAAAAAAAACAAATAAAATATAAAAATAAAAAATCTGCATTTGATATTCAAATTAACTTATAATTCATTAGTTATTACACTGTGTAGACAACTGTACAAAGAGCTGAGTAAATTAAACTTATACTATTTTTTTTTCATTGAAAGAGATAGCCAAAGCATAGATATGATAGCCAAAATAATACACTTTCTCATTACAACAAGAACTCACAATACTCTGCAGGTAGCCCTAGTAGCTGATACATGGTTAAAAAAATAATTATTATTATTCAAATACATAGTAACCAAATAAGTAGTTGTAACAAATTCTACTTTAAACACTAAAATCTATTTCCTTGATAGAACATCCAGATTTTAAATATAATAATAATAATAATAAGAGAGACCTGTCAGATGCAGACTTGATCTTTCAAATCTAGAGATTTACAGATTTTTGATTGAGGGCATTTGTAAAGTAACATGCACTCAACTTTTGCAGGACAAGACATTTTTAGCAATATTTTCCAGTTTCTCATTGTTTTAAAGTTGTTATTTACTTTCTCTCTACCTTTATGACATTATGGCCTGCAGATACTCTCAATATTAAGTAAAACTATGTATTTCTTCAAGAAAATAATGTCTATATAAGAGTGGTCACAAAGCAATTTGGTAATCCTAATAGTAAAGCTACATAATAACTGTCTTAAAGAGTGGATAAATAATAAACCTTTTCCAAAATGATTTTCACACCTCAAATGTTGTATCTTAGTTAAGAATAATATTTGAAAGTTAAAGTTGACCTATAATACTGTTTCATGAAAATCATTTTCAGATATCATTATATATCATAGTGCAAAGCACCTGTATGTGGTGAACAATTACGTAGGGAAAGTAATTTTCTGAATTGGACATAAAATAATTCCTAATGAGCTACTGAAAAATTATAATGGGGAAATGCAATTTATTCCTTGCTAAAATGAATAAGTGAGAGGAATGCAAATCAATTTTTTACAGATTAATGAGATTACTAAACAGCCATGTCACCTTGGGTCAAAGGAAAAATGGCAAATATTTATTAAGCAACAACTACATGCTGGATAATAGCAAATGTTTCACATATATGTGTTTTCTTGCATTGTTACAAAATTGCAAGAATTTTGTTCTTTCCTTTATTGAAGGAAAAGTGAAAACTCGGGAAGATTAAATGTCATGACTAAACCAGAAGCAATTAGAACCTGAACTTAAATTCAGGTTGCTCTATTTCCTGCATCAGTTTAACCTATTTCAACAATATTCTCTTTTTAATAAAATAAAAAGCCAGAACAGCAGTAATCTCTAAAGTCTCTTAGATTAAACAGAATTTTATTTTGATGATGTTAAGGATTATTATTCTGGTATTACCACAAATATATTCTATAGGATACTATGAGGTTGGAGATTTTATATATCAAGACAAATGAAATTGAGCATAAATAAATGGTATGACTCTTTCAAATGTATAGATTCAGTGTAAAAACATTTAAAAATTGGATAGTAAATATTTAAGAGCAGCATGAAAGAAAATTTAAAACCTTATAACTTGGGGCTGGAGTTGTGGCTCAGCAATAGAGCACTTGCCTAGTGTATGGGCTCTTTCTCATCCAGCAAGGAGGTCCATGGAACAGGGTAGAGGAGAGTGTGGCTGCAGAGTCGCTAATCAAGACCTCTGGAGACCAAGCAGGAAGCAGGTCTGATTTTATTGCACAGTTACCATGTAAATATAATCAGGCAGTAGCTAAGCAGATTACAGGCAGCCACCAATACAATTTCTGGCCAACTGTCCTTACAGCAACCAATTGAGGAGCCGGCCATGGAGCAAGCACAGGGACTATAACATGTGGCCTCTCATCCAGGCCTGTGCCTGCAGGTAAGTGGTTTGCCACTCACACGCCTAGCACGGGGGAGTGGTTTGCCACTCAGATGCCCTTAACATTTGCCATATATGCAGTACTCCATGCACTTTGTCCCCACAGCCTAGCACATGTGAGGTGCTGCAATTGAGCCTCAGCACCACATAAAAATAAATAAATAAAATAAAGGTACTATGTCCAACTACAACTTAAAAAAATAATAATAAACAACTTATATCTGGTTTTGGCTTGCCACTAATTTCTCTTTATTCTTTCCACTCTAATGATTTCTTGGTAACTGTAGGACTCATTTGCTACACATAAATGTGGAGCATTAAAAATTCCAAAAATTTTTGGACCACTGCCACTGGGCCAATAAAAAAATTACTGAGCCTGTACACTAAGATAGTATTATGAAAGCAGTTCTAGTTTTCAAAATAGCTTTTGGTAAACATTATGACTAGGGAGAAATTTGAACTTTGAGATAAGGATTGTGACATATAACAACACCAGTCAGCTCTTCCCAGTGACTTATCTTCATTAATTTTAATTTGATTTCAATTTTGAGTAGAAGAAAACCGAATAAATAATTACCTCAAAGAAGTTAAGGAGAGTCTGTTACTTAGTTTCACTGGAAATGAATCTCTCTGACTAATCCAACAAAAATTATCATAATCAGAGCACAGTAAAGCAAAGACTGTCACACTAGGAACCCTAAAGTTCAGGAATTAATGCCAAGGGTTAATAAATGAGATGGCATCAAATTAAAAAGCTTTTTACACATCACAGGAAACAAGAAGGTAAATAGAGAATTTATAGAATTGAAGCAAATCTTTGATAACTACTCTTCTGACAGAGGATTAATATCTATAATATATAAAGAACTCAAAAAATTGAACACCAAAAAAAAAAGGAAACATAACCTTGATAAATGGACAAATGCATTAAATAGATGCTTCTCAAAAGGAGTAATATGAATGGCAAAAAAAAAGGGAAAAATGTTCAACATCATTAGCATGTAGTAAAATGCAAATCAAAACTACGCTGAGATATCGTCTCATAAAAGTCAGAAAGGCAATCATTAAGAACACAAACAGTAGGCTGGAGTAGCAGTGGTAGAGTGTTTACCTAGCATGTGTGAGGCACAGGGATTCATCTGCAGCACCACATAAAAATAATAAATAAATAAAATAAAAATATAAAAAAAGAATCCAAACAGTAATGTGTTGAAGAGAATGTAGAGAAAAATGAACACTCTTACATTATTGGTACAACTGTAAATTAGTACAACCACTATTGTATGGAGGTTCCCCAAAAAGCTGGGCAGGGGAGCACTATATGGCCCAGCTATACTACTCCTTGATATTTAGCCTGAAGAATTAAAGTCATCATTACTTCAGGGATACATGTACACCCATGTTCATAGCAGCACAAATTACAATAGCCAAACTATGGAACCAGCCTAGGTGTCCACCAACAGATGAATAGATAAGATGTATATACACACGGTAGTTTTATTCAGTCCTAAAGAAAAATGAAATTATGACTTTTTAGGAAATTAGATGGAATTGGAAAACATCTTGCTAAGTGGACTAGGCTAATCTAAGAAAGTCAAGGGTCATTTTTTTTTTTTTTTTTTCATTTGTGGAAGCTAGGGAGGAAAAAAGGGAAAGAAAGGTGGAAGGGACATCTTGTGAAAAACAAGAGAGATCACTAGAATAGAGGAAAGGGACCAGGGGGTGGGAGGAGAGGAGGGAGGAGGAAAGTGCTGAGGAGGGGTATTGTCCAAATTATACTGTTATATTGTATATGTAAAAACACATCCCAGCATTATGTATAAGCATAAGGCACCAATTAAAAAATTTGGACAAAAAATATAAATGCCTATCATATTAAGCAAGGAAGGTTTTACTATCCCAATAATATCCTTAATATCCAAGTTAAACTATGTAACTTAGAAAATATCATCTTCAAATAATACTGCTGCAAAGATCCAAACTTCCAAAAATCGAGAAACAGGATATGTATAGCGCATGAAGATTGCAGAGCAATCTTGCAATAAAATCATAATAATTGTTTGGTTGCTGATTAGGAAAAATATTTTATGCATTATACCATCTACTTTGAAAATCTATTCCAAAGCAGTATGAGAATTCCTTAGAAAATTTGGAATGGAACAACCATTGAACCCAGTTACCCCATTCCTCGGCTTATACTCAAAGGAATTAAAATCAGCTCACTACAGAGACACAGCCATTCAATATACCATTCAATTCACAATAGCCAAGCTATAGAAGAAACCTATGTGCTCTACAACAGATAAATGAATAAAGAAAATGTGGTACATATACACAATAGAATATTTCTCGGGCATAAGGACAAATGAAACTATGGCTTTTGCTGGTAAATGGATGGAACTAGAGATTATCATGCTAAGTGAAAGGAGCCAATCCCAAAGGCAAAATATGTTCTCGCTGATATGTGGATGCTAATCTACAACAAGGGCAGGAAAGATTAGAAGTTGATTGGACTAGATAAATAGAAATAAAGGGAAGGGAGAAGGGATGGGAATAGCAAAGACAATATAATGAATCAGACATAATTTTTCTGTCCTTATATATGAATGCATGACCAATGTACCTCCATATCATGTACAACTACAATAATGGGATTCTAATTCGAACAAGTTATTCAATGTATGTAAAATATATAAAAATACACTCTACTGTTATGTGAATCTAGAAAGAACAAATAAATTTAAAAAATAAAATAAAATAAACAAGAAGGAAGTCTATTCCAGTCAGGCATTTTGGTTAGAAATCTAACACATTACAATTTTTCCCACTTAATAGAAAATTGGGGCTAGGGGTGTAGTTGAGTGGTAGATTGCATGCCTAGCATGAGAAAGGCTCTGGGTTTAATCCCCATCACCACAAAAATAATAATGGTGGTAATGATGATAGAAAGTTGACTTCTGTTATAACACTCACACTGAACATCAAATTTTCAGAAACAGACTTTTGACTGTAAGTGGGGATTCCTTTAAACTAAATGGTAATACATTAATTGCCAGGGGGAAAATACAGTAATTTTATCTTTTTAAAAAATGTGTTTGGTTGTTTCAGAATATGAAAGAGATTAATGACAAAACTTCAATATTGAGGAAATTTGAAAAAAAAAAAATATTTGCCTTGGAACAAATACCTGCAAATGAGGAGTTCTGAAAAAGCAATGAACTGTGTATAAAAGCTTTTTGGCAAAGTTGGCTTAGCTTTATAGGCTTATCTTTTTTTTTTTTTTTTTTAAGCTTTCAACTGCCAAATACTATAGTAATGTCATACTGGACTTAGGATTGCATTTGTATTCTCTTTTGAACAAGAGGTTGTAAAATTTGTTTCTGTTTCTCATGGAACTCCTGGGTTTAATTGATCCTCCTGCCTCAGCCTTCACTGTAGCTGTACCACCACATCAGAATAATAAAAATTATTCTTTTTTTTTTTTTTTTGGGGGGGGGGGGGTTCTAAGGATTGAACCCAGGGCCTTGTGCATGCAAGGCAAGCACTCTACCAACTGAGCTATATCCCTACCCCTTAAAAATTATTCTTAATCTTCTGTTTAATCTGAGAAGGTACTCTGCATCTCTCCAAAATAATTATTTCTGTACTAAATTGATTTTATTATAGTATTGATGACATATACTACTCATTACTTCTGAAGGAGCCAAGTTTCTTTCTAAATTTGTTACCTTCTGCAACTTTTTAAAATATTCATTACTATATTAATATAATTATCATAAGTATTAGCTTTCCTAATGTAAGAATATTGACATTATTCCTTATTCTCCAGCACTCAGGCCAGAATTCTAGTTAAGTGACCAATCTTCTACAGTGACTGTTTTGGACCTTCTTTGCATGATGTGCTACTAAATTCAGTAAAATAAAAATTTCAAATCTTTCTTTTAAATTGTCTTTGGGATTTCTTTTAGGGCTTTTGACAACCATAAAGATAAATTTCCTTATTTTATTCAGACCAGAACCACTAAAATAATTAAGCTCCTTGGTTATGCTCCGTATTTTATAAACAGCTGAACACCATTGTAAAGGTTACATAGGAAGAACATTATAACATATTGATTTTATCCAGAAACATTTAATTAATATAAAAGGTGTATCTAAGAAAATAGTTTATAGAAAGAACCTCGCAATATGTTAATACTCTAACTGTCCTGGGAACCTTCAGGGAAAACAGTAACAGAATATGTGAGGCCTTAGATTCAACAAACAACAACAACAACAAAAGGATTTTTAAAACACACACACACACACACACACGCACATATTAAAGAACCAGGGGAAAGAAGGTTGTACTGAAGTACATAACCACTTAATGAAGTTTGTGAAACTGTCCTATTTTACACTCAGAAGCCTTCAGCAAATAATTCAGCACCTACACCTATCTATGTTGGTACGTAAAGATTTCATAATGTTGTGAGCCTTTTTATGTTATTATGTGCTCTAAATATATAAAATGTGTACTTTTTGCTGAGAAATATTTATTAGTGAATAATTTTTCTCTCTGGGCGCAGGAGAGGAAATCAGGCCTTGACAACAGTGCTACAGCACTCTCAACGGAAATTAGGTTGGAAAACCAACAGTGTTCTGAAATTTTAAAATGTTTTATACATGTAATAATAACCTACTATAAATTAAAAAAATATATAGCATAGCTATATATTTTTCACAACAGTAACAATATGAGATCATTAATACTGTCTATATTTTAAGTGACCCCGATTTAATTATTTCCTTGTGCTGCTTTTTGATATACTTATTTCCTTGGCATTCTTGTGTTTGAAAAATAATAAGCTTTTAAACAGAGATAGGTTGTAGCCATCATGAGGCATGTTTATTTTTGGAAAGGCAAAATATAAGGTCATAACTGTGCTTTCAGTCACTCTCCTTCCAAGGAAAGTCATTTTGCTTTTTTGAACTATGTATTGATTTTATGGTATATGTTAAAGGTGACTGTATAGACTTTGTATTCTTATCTCTAATTCATTTAGGAGTTTGGAAGTTCTGTAGCACTGACACAAATATATTTTCTCTATTTTTTTTTAATACTTGGCTATTTTCCCCCCTGAGATATATTGGAACATATCTAACTTAGATACATTATGTACCTGAAATATCAGAAGAAAATTCCTGTCTCAGCATGCCATTTCTGTTCTCTGTAATTTAGACATTCTTCATGCTGCATTTATGTCCGTAAGGGTAATAGTCCTTACATTAAAAACCAGCCTTCATTTAGTGGCTCACCCTTCAAGTAGTCCATTATAGCCTTTCACTCTCTCACCCTGCCCTGCCTCCAACTCTCACCATTTTTAATAAGCAACTCAAATGTAGTAAACTATCTTCTCTGTGCTCAGGGCAAAAACATCAACAGATACATGATAACATGTTTTGGAATAGCACATTGAAATAGCCCATAATTCTTGTCCTAAAATACCCGACTGCAAACAAAGTCTTAAAATTATTTCAAACCCTAGACTTTAGTCTGATTCCTTTAGTCCATGATTTTTTTTCTTCTACCATACAAGCTCTAATGAGAAAGTAGATAATATATGTGTTTCTACAGGTTTGCTTAGACAGACATGCAGCAAATGTTCATCAAATGACTAAAAATAACATACAGGCAAATCAAAGAGAGGGCAGAACATCTCCCCAGGAGAACAGTATATACTGAGAAAACCCTGAAACCCAGCAGCAATTCCAACAGCAGCGAATCTTAGATTCTATTTCATATATAAAGCTTTAAAATTCTAGAAAAAATAGCATCTTATATGAAGTGGTAGAAAAACATTCTTGATTAAATAATTTAAATGGCTCATTACATAGTGGATTTAACTGTCCAAACCAAGTAAAGGAATTTGTCAGCTAAACTGCAGTGATAAAGTAAGAAGTTACTGTGGCACTGATATGAGACAGACCAAAGTTCAAATTCTGTCCTTGTGTGGCATTATGCAAGTATTCACTCCACTTTTCTCTAAAATGTCACTTATTCTGTAGGGTTCTTTGGAGGATTAAAATATATAGATCATGTCCCTACTGTAACAAAACTCAATAATCTACCAGTAAGTGGTAACTAATAGCAATGAACTCTCCTCTCAGAGATGCCTATCTGAAAGGGCTTGAGTTTGCAAAATCACTGTATTCAGACTATCCCTTAAAGTCATATATCTCCAAGATTTCTTCACAAAAGCCACCTTGATGGAGGAGGAGTGGTAGAGAGGAAGTATTTAAGAGTCAGGGTCCTGGAAGTTACAAAGAAGTAGGCCATGGGACCATTAGTTCCTTGTTACTGGTTTTACAGATTTGAGTAATAAGAATTTTTTTTTCCTAAAGAATTCTATTGTTTAAAAGAAATGTGAAAACTGCTGAATGAAGCATATCCTTTCAGATTTAAACTTCTGTGGTTTGAGACTCCTAAGATTCTAACTCCCCTGTACCCAGCATTTTGAGGTCCACCCTGCTGTGTTCATGAACTGAGGTTAAGCCTTCTCTTGCCCTTCTTCCCTCTCCTTCCTGTTTCCCTTCCTTTCTTCTCCCTAGGGCCAATCCATTTCTCAGTTCCCCTCAGGAATACTACTACATATATTCACACATATAGTTTTACTTGTATTAACAGACAATGTTAATTAGATGACAAAAGAGACATTTTGACCCGATGTCTCTATCCTCAAACATAAAAGCAGCCATAATGTGGGAAACTCAGCATCTCACTACCAACACTACATGCACATAATTTTGCCCTTTTACTCTCTGCCATGCCTTGTTTCTGGCAGATATACTGCCAGATGATTCTGTCAATTCAACTGTGTGAGATTTATGGCAGATATGATTCTCAAAAAATACATGCATCATTATCAATTGTGTATAATAGGGTGAGGAAAATATTAAGTAAAGCGATCTACTAATTTTAATAAGCAATTACTATTCCCAGAAAGACTATAGATTAGAAATGAGAGGTCAAAAACTTATTTGAAATTTCTTCTCAGAGGTATTAAAATGTATAGCACAATATATATAATATTATGTAAATATAAATTAGAATTGTCCACTACAATACCGAGACTAGTATCAAATAGAAAACTTACCTAAAACTGTGTTACCTATAAATGTTATCATCTGTATCAAATTGTGGACATGAATGTTTTATTTACTTTTCACCACTATCAGAAAAAGCCAAGTACAAAATCATGTGACCTAACCACACTCCCTCTTAAATACACAAGCAACTGAATCTCACCAAATAAATATCTGAAGAAGGCAGGTCCCATTTTAGCAATCTGGCTAATAATTTATGCTTAAAATCTAAGAGAAATAAAGATACTCAGTTTTACATGTAACAAACTAATAAAAAGGCACTTTCTTAACAGTATTGTTTCTTTTGCTTCTTTGTTTGTGTCATCTAATTTTGTGTTCTACATTTTAGTTTGGGGACTTGACACAGAGACAGACTTGAAATCCAGGAGGGTCTTAAACTATTGAATCACACCTGGCTAAGTTTTATAAGACAGGATGGTTTCTTACTTCAATTTTTAGGTTGATTTAATGACCGAGGGCTTTTATATTTTACAATATATAAAATGTGTGTAATTTAAATTAGGAACTCTGTACAGTGATTTACATTATTATCAGTAAAAGTACCAGATTGAAGGTGGAATATAATGTAGTCATAATTTTAAATACCATCAAACGAGTACTCTAGAGACTCCAAACTAAAATTCAATTAGTCATTTTACAAAAACGTGTTAAGAAGGAAAAGCAGTTATAATTACAATGAAAGATGAATTACAATCACAGTTCCTACACTCTGATCACGAACAGAACATATAGTAAAATGGTCAGATGAATTTGTTTTATGATGTCATAAACATAAAATACTTGACAAACCAGATCACAGACCCAGATGTATTTGAGATCAAAGAACAAATGATGGTTTTCATACAACATCTCATTCTTTGTAGGTTAATGTTATATATTTATATATCCAATTTTTGATGAGTAAACATTGGATGAATTTGACAAGAAAGCACAGAGAGAAGAGAGAAATGAAAAAAAAAACCTTTTCTGGGTAGTATTAGTAACATTTAAATATATCTAAAATAAACAGGTGATACCATTTATAAAGGAAATAAGCCTAATATTAATAATTATGTGAAGTTCTTCTAATTGCATTCAAATGTGAACTCAATATCATATTTGAGAAAAGGGGGATTTTATTCAATTAATTTTTTAATCCAGAGAAAACCAGCTTTACTATTCAAACAAGGACCAAAATATTTTAAATCTGATATTAAAAGAGTTGACATTTTTTTCTAAGCAAAATAGTGTATTGGAAAAATTAAAATTTTTGAAATGAGATCTATACTCATGAGGACATTATAGTCTAGTAAAAAAATATAAAACTGATAATATAACATCAGCAATTTAATTATATACAAAGTATAGTACAGCCAAGTATATATGTGGTTATAAGAATAAAATAAAATTAAGAGTTCTAAGCCAGTCAGGAAAATCTTCCCAAAGCAGTGGGAACTTGTGTGGACATAGCAATAATAGGTAAGAGTTTGGTCAATGGATAAGTGGACAAAGAAATATCTAAGCAGAGGTAAGGGAACATTAAAAGGCCAGAAAATGTCAAAGAACAGAAAGCGAGAGAAGAGAGAGAGAGAGAGAGAGAGAGAGAGAGAGAGAATGTGTGTGTCTAGAGGAATAGAGGGATTAGAGGGATCCAGGATGGTGGGAAAAGAAGAATTTGATCCCATCTGAGGTCTCATGTTATGCATCTTTTATTCTAATCTGTAAAATTTTAATTAGTTTAGTTTTCCAGTAGTATATTTGTGAGCACTGATTTTGTTACCTTTTATTAACTTATAAGATACATACAGAATACTACACAACTCACCTTCAGACCATCTCCCTAGGCCCTCCCATAGGTAATAACACCGTGATTTCCAACTCAACAGTTACTTTTACCTCATTTTGAAATTTATGTAAACATAACACATACTCTTGTGTCTGGTATTATTCCCAGGAGCCTGTAGCTGTGACATTCATTCACATCGTTGTGTATATCAATAGTCTATGTTCATTGTGGAGTAAGATTCCACCATATGAATATCCCATCATTTATTTGTCTATTGCACTGCTGTTCAAGTTGTTTTCAGCTTGTGTCCATTATGAATGCTGATGCTGTAAATATTCCTACATGTGTCTTTTGGGGAGTATGAGCACTCAATTCTGCTGGGCTTATACCCAAAAATGAATTAGCAGGTCAGCAGGCTGTACAAAGTAGTTGTAAGGATTTACATCCAATCATAGTCTATGTGGGTTTTGCTTGCTCTACATTCTCACCAACACCTGATATCACGTTTGCAGCAGTTTCTCATTATGACTTTAATTTGCATTTCCTTGATGACTAAGTTGAATAGGTGCTCAGATTTTCAAGTCATTTTTAGGTGTTAAGACTCTTTCACAAAGTGCTCATTCTTTGGCATGCTGTTATTAAATATATTTAGCAGGCCTGTTAGCCATCATTGTCATCTAACAAAAGTAATATGTGGCAACTGCTGCAGAGTGTTATAAGCAATTTTTGATAGTACGGTATCTTTCCATGTGGAGACATTATTTTCCTCCTTTCTCTACTCTTCAACACATACTCCTTCTTGTATCATTCTAAATTATTTATTCACCCTACATTTCTTCTTCCCCTCTTGGCATCTAGTCCAAAAAGTCAATTAACAGAAATGGATTAGCAATGTCCAAGTACTGCATAGAGCTCAATAACAAGTTCATGTCAGAGAGCCAACCTTCCTGCTATAGTGGTTACTGAAGCTTGGGATTTTGGTTTGTTTGAGTGCTTGTGTGTGACTTTTAAGTAGACAAAAGAAGGAAGCCTACCTGTCTATACATTGGAAAATAAAAGGATCATTCATAAAACTTTAATAGGAAAAGTCTAAATGTCTCCTTTGCGCCAGTTTATGGCAGATAATGTTCATTCAGCACTTTGAAGAAATATCATAAGGAAAATGAATAAAACAGCATTTTCTATAAAGAAAATAAATATGGTGTTTTCTCTCAACTCTCTTCAGAACTAAACACAGTTATACTCAGGAAAAAATAAAGTGCCATGACCTTTTTTCCCTCCTTTGAGTGATTAATTACTTAATGTCCTATTAATTGGTCAATCTGGCTGAATTTCAAACACTTTCATTTTCTGTGCATATCATATTTTATTGTAACCACCAATTAGGTTGTGCATCAAAGGTGAGCCAACAAGGTCATCTGAGCAATATCTCTTCAGCTCTTCATTATCCACCATCAATGGTAATTAACAATGGTAACATTTCCATAAATCAACGTCTTTCTGATTATTCTCTGATGATAAACAGTCAAAATGTGTGCATTCCAGCCCACCCTCTTTAATTTTACATGAAAAATTCAGTCTAAATATATCACAGAGAAAATTCAGGCCAAAAATTGCAGTTGTTTCTTTAATTAAAATGCACCAGCAAAATAAGGTTATGTACCTTTGAAAGAAAAATACAAACTTATGCAGAACACTAAATGAGTCTGCTGAAGATATAGGGGTCAAACACAAGAAGAAAAGGATGTCAAGCACAAAGTATCATTTTATTCCTCTGCAAAGGAAATTATGGCTCATTCCAGCCTCAGAAATAACCATTTGTCTAATCAGCCATGGGAAGTGACAATTCAGAATAAGCAGCAGATTTAATCCATGTACATACTATAGTGTAGACTTATAAAAATTTTTTCAAGAAAAAAATGTGGGGGTGGGGGGAGTGGATCTCATGAAAATAAAAAAGACACAAAGCATTAGAGTAGAGGAAGAAGGTTAGGAGGAGAGAAAGGGGAAGAAAATTGGCCAAATTGTTACGTACATGTACAAACATGTTAAAATGAATCCCACTGCTAAATACAATTATTACACACACCCCAAAAAATAATTAATTAAAAACAACACTTTTAAAGGACACATATACTATATTCATTTATAACACAAAATATGGAAATATAACTTTTAGACTTTCCTTTATTTGCTTTACATTCTTGTGATATGTTGATATTTCTTTCTTTGTATTTTATGAATCATACTAATTATCAAGTTCAGGGATGATGGTGGTAAAAGGGATTTTTGTCCATCACTGGAATTGATATTTTCACTACTAATTGTTATGTTTAAAATTGCCTATCTAAAATTCATACTCAGTTTAGGAAGGACTTTCTGAATTGGGAGAAAAAAATAATTTTTAAACTATTTTATTTAATTGTAATAAAATACTAAAAATGTATTTTTATAAAGTTGTTAGTAATAGAAAATCAGAATATCAATTGATTATATACAATAATATAGTTACATATTATATTTTATACACACATTATTATATGATATATAAGTATATATGATATTTGTTTCTTTTTAAAAATTGGGTAGTTTCTTCTCTTTACCACTGCAATTTTGAAATTCCTGTTTATATTTTTGATTTTTGTAATTAAACAAGTTGTTGCTAAACACAGGACCCATATTATTTCCAAATTATTATGTTGAACTGAAAGCACAAATATGAATCCAGCATTGTATAAAATTATATATATATATATATAGATAGATAGATAGATAGATAGATAGATAGATGTCTTCTATTAATGTGGTTTTCACAAGTAAGAGAAAACAATCAGAAGATGCATTACTCCATTACTTTGTTCTCACCCAAAAAATAAAAAAAAAAAAAGAAGATGTATTCATTCCACAAAATCAAAGGATATAACAAGATCTTAGCAAAACCAATGAATAGGTTTCAGCACTATTTCTATGTTATTCTCTGGGAAAAAAGGCTTTCCATTTGATAATTTTTGTCTCTAAGATGCTCCTCCATCAGAGCCACTGGTTTGCTCATGATCAGCAGGAGCGTGAGACAGTCTCTCTCCCAACCATGGAACGGAAGCCCTTCCACTCAGTATAACTGAATCAAATTGGTAATTTTATTGAATAAGTATCAAATGAATCAATCCAAGTGTAAGATTTTTTTCAGTAGTCTTTTTTATTGTTCTGCTTTTTATGTTTTTATTTTTTGGTTTGTCATTTTTATTTCATATTAAGTAGAAAAAAAGCAATTTTTTTTTTTTTTGCAAAGACAGAGATAAGAAAGGTATAATGAGAAATTTTGAAGAATATATGGATAGAGAAAGTGACTAAGGGAAATGCAAATAATAGTTTAAGACTAATATATGTCACCAAGAAATATAATAAATTTGCTTATTATAACAAAAAATTATTATAGTTATTTCTAAAATATGAAAATGCTACATACTCTGAAGCCATTTCCCCATGGCTAAGTAAATAAAATGGTTCTCAAGAGGGAGTACTTGGGAGGAAAATGAGCAAATTATATTCCATGCATGTATGATTATGTCAAAATGAACCCCAATTTTATGTATAGCTATAATACACTAACAAAAATACTTTTCAAATTTAAAAAGAGAGAGAGAGAATGATTCTTACCTTGAGGCATTTCAGGTGGCAGGTAATGGGGCTCTTGAGCACTAACATGTACCCATTCGAAATCATCATAGAGATCCTGGTGGTAATCACAGGCTCCTGGACCATCATCAAAAGTACAGCCACCTGGAAACAGAAAAGAGAACCAGTGTAATATTCCAAACACGTGTTCTAAACATGGAGCAGCAAACACTACATTGAAATACTTGATGTGATACACATAATCATAATAATAAATGGTCCTCCTACTTATTATTATTCTCTTTAAATTTCTACATAAAAATAAGTGTCTATCAGTATATTTTGTTTAAATTAAAAAAACAGTTTGAGCCCCAGAAAGAAGGTTGAAGCACAACTTTTGAGTTATTTTTAAAAATAGAACATATGGTTATATGAATAACTGCATGAGGATGGTAAAAAGAATTTCCTGAAATATATAAACCACCTAAAATCTAAATAATGTTTAACAACTTTTGTGGAGAGGAGAAGAAGGAATAGTGAAAATTGTCTTTCTTTGTAATGCTTGTCCAAATAGGTGAAGTCAATGTATACATCTTAACACATCCCTTGCTTTTGGTGCAACTAAACTGGAAAGCAGTATAGAAATTCCTTAGAAAACTTGAAATTGAACCACCAGCTATCTTGCTCCTTGGTCTATACCCAAAGACCAAGCATACTACAGTAGCAAAGCCACATCAATGTTTATACCAATGTTTATAGCAGCTCAATAACTAAACTGTGGTACCAACCTAAATGCCCTTCAATATATGAATGGATAAAGAAACTGGGGTATATATACACAATGGAATATTACTCAGCATTAAAAGAGAATAAAATTAAGGCATTTTGCAGGTAAATGGATGGAGTTGGAGAATATCATGCTAAGCGAAATAAGCTGATTCCAAAAAACCAAAGGTGGAATGTTCTCTCTGATAAGTGGATACTGACTCGTAATGGGGTTGGCGGGGAGAATGTAAAAAATTGAGGAACTGTGATTGGGCAAAGGGAAGACAGGGGAGAGGAGGGAACATAGGGGCAGGAAAGATGTGAAATGAGATGGACATCATTACCCTAGATACATGTGTGACAACATCTATGGTGCAAGACTACATTGTGTACAACCAGAGAATAAAAAGTTGTGTTCCATTTGTGTACAATGAATCAAAATTCATATTGCTGTCATATATACCTAATTAGAATGAATAAATTAATTAATTAATTATTAAAAATAACTATAAAATCTGCTCATAATAGGCAATGAGACAAATTGAACTTTATAAATAGAGTCTAAAGCAGTTGAGGTCTGAGAAATACTCTCCCATAATTATTTAAATTATTTTCATACAGAAAGATGATTTAAATGTAGGGGGACTGAAGCACAAATTCACTCAAGTTAGTTGCTAATCATTGCTTCCACTTTATTTAATAACCTGATTTTTTCCCCCCATTTATGTCAGCATTTTTTTTTTCTGGTTTTATTTTTAAGGGTAATTGTATGGCAGAAGTAGAATGACTACTTTATACAGGCACACACAAGTCAAAATATTTTGTGAATTTAAATCATGAAAATAAGAACTGGCCTATATGTCTAATCTTGAAAGAAAATAAATTAGAACTAATAAAAATCCAGCAGTGGCTTTAATGAGAAAAACCAATAACCTGATTCCTTTCAAGTAGCTTGTATTTTTGGTTTCCATGGGGATCTGTGTGAAGAGACTCAACAAATTCTTGGACCAGCAACAACAGGCTAAGGGATGGTAAACCTTGGGCCTTTAAATTCTTCTCACTGTGCTCATCAAAAATTTGGCCCTTTGAGTATGAATGAAAGTCACATTCCTCACCAATGACAGAGAAAAGGCAGCATCAAAGTCAAAACAGTACATCAGAGGTGTCCAGATGACACCACAGACCTAAAACCTTTTTCAAAAGCAAAAGTGCCTATCCGTGAATTCCTCTTATGAACACACCATTCCTTTAAAATAACCCAAAGTCCAGCAGCTTAAAAACTTAATACTGTCCTTTAAATATGCAATATATTTTTTTTATAAATGCTTTCATGAAAAATGATGTATTTTTTTAATTTAAAATTAATCAGTTAAAAAAGGTTACAAGAAAACACAAATTCATACACCAAGGGAAAAGTTTTTCTCAAAAATATTATTTGTTATCACATCCCTAAAGTGACTTATTGCTTTCCAACACATGCCTTCAGGGGCCCCATTACCTTTATATTGGTAAGAGTACCCTAATGTAATTTAAACTACCAGTGGAACCCATATTGCCTCATTTGGAAGACAAATGGCCTTAATTGCTGTCCTTCAGAGCCTCTATAAATTTTAGACTCCAGCATTCTGATTAACAATAACACCTAAGAATAGATGTATGAAATAAATTGCACATCATTCCAGAAACATATCAAGAGTGTCTTGAAAGTCCTTGCTGGTCTTCTTGACTTGCATGAAAATAACATGTTAAAAGATAAGTTTTAATCTATAATTTACAATGAATTCTAATCCAAGGGTAGCCATAGAACTCTTCACCACATGTATAACATATTTCTAAATCTTTCTTTGGTAAGAGGTTTTTCCAATTGCTTTTGTAAACAACAGTATATCTCAAGGTTAAGGAATAAAACAGTGTAGTAGAAGATAGGGAGTATAAAAACTAAAAACAATGAACCAAACAGTGGTTATGTGGGATAACAGTGTGATTGGAATTCTAAAGAGCAAATGAGAAGTAGATACCTGTACCTAGTATGTTGAGGAAGACTTTACTGAGTTACCCCTAATGAAGGTGAGTAAGAATGTGCCAAGAAAACCAAAGCTAGAATGGAAACAGGATTGCAACCAAAGGAAAGGCAAAAAGAAATGTCAGAGAAGGCTAAAGCAGCATGAGATAGTAGCGAATCTCAAATAATTCTCTATAATGAACATGAAAAGTATGGAGGGAATGCGGCAGAAACAAATCTAAACAAGGAAGATTTTAAATGTCATAAATGGAGTTTAATGTTTCCTCGTCAGTTGTATTGAAAGCACTGAAAGATTTATACCCAGAATATGGCACAATTCAAGCCTCATTTAAAATTAATGATAACAACTCAAAATAAAACATATAAAGGGCTGGGGACATGGCTCAGTAGTTAAGCATCCCTGGGTCAATCCCTGGTAGCAGAAAAAAATAAAATAAACCATACTTAATAATAACATCAGTAGCTGTCACGTGTAGAAGAATAGAAAGTGGAATGGAGGAAAATGGAAGTAGATATTTGGATTCAACCTTACAATAGACAGCATGTAGAATATATCTTGAATTAATTCCATCATTCACTCTCTCTACTGATATTTAAGACTCACTAGAAAGCTTAAATAGAAAGCCTTCTATGCTACATACAGTCCTGTCTATACGTGTTCCTGATCTNGGGGGGAGGGTGGAGGATGGGAAAGGCAGCAGAGCACAACAGACACTAGGATGGCAATTTGTAAATCAATGGATGTGTAACTGATGTGATTCTGCAATCTGTGTATGGGGTGAAGGTGGGAGTTCATAACCCACTTGAATCAAAGTGTCGAATATGATATGTCAAGAAATTTGTAATGTTTTGAACAACCCACAATAAAAAATTAAAAAAAAAAAAGATAAAAAAATAGTGTGCTAGAATCTTCCACATTCTCCTTTACACATCTGTAATCTTCTGACTGCATATAATTGCAAGAAAAAATAGTTATCTTTTGTGATTCTATACTGAAACAAGTTTCATTTAACTAAATATATAGAACATTTTCTTAATTTCTTATATCGTGTGGAATATATCAGACTTTAAAAAGTAAGAAAGTCCTGGACCAAACATGTTGGCAAGTACATCTTTAGCACAGTTGTTAGATGACTCTTAAAACTGAACTAGTTAAACTTCTAATGTGAATTAAGCTTTAATATACAAATTTGAACTTTTAAGTAGTAATCAAATTTAGAATGATCTTCCTCCCATGTAGAACATAGAGAAAAATTAAGATATACCTCATTAGACATAAAAAATATTGAGTTAAACTAACTTCAAATGAGTCCTCTTTAGTTATGCTAATCTGAGTTCCTAATATAAATATACTGCTATAGCCTCCAAAACATATCAAGAAGCAAATATTTCACCAAAAATTTCAAAAGATATTCAGCTATTACTGAATATCTTAAATGTAGTTCCATTTATAATTTGAGTGAATATAGTTTATTTGCAGAAAAACACATTATTGAGAAAAGTATAGAAATTCATGCTTTTAAGTAAAGTTCATATTCCTATAAAATACAATGGGATATTTTAATAGATTTTTTTCTCTTTTAACTCTATACTTCTGTTGACAGTACAAAATAAGAGTTGACATATACAATCAATGTTTAGGTGTATGCATCTCCTATAAAGATAAGCAACACTTTTACTCAATGAATAAAAAAGAATATTGAAATACTGGAATTGAAATACAGGGGGAAAACAGCTAAGTAGATTCAAATGCCTTTAAATGCACATGGATAAATCACTGATCATAATATATTGTTCTAGTGCAATACCAAAAAGGATCTACTGGAAGAAAATTAAGAAAATCCATGAATAAAAGGTTATCAATTCAGACCCAGAATAAAATCCTTTACACTGCTAGTAATTTATTAGTATGTGAGAATATTATTAGAGTCTAGCAACTTCACAAAAGAAAAAGGACTAGGTACACATTTGTGGAAATTCAGACCCATCATTTGTTGATAGGTAACAATAAATCTTAATGATGAGAGAAGAAATCACTTCGAACACTCTCATTAATTATCTAATTGTTCATCCCTATAATTCCATCTCTAGCCAAGAATATATGTTTAATATATGTAATCTAAGATTAGTTAGCTGGTAAGGCTTCTATTCAAATTGTCTATGAGACAAAGCAAATGTTATATTTTAAATAATTTTCCTTCAATAAAACTGAATGGAATAAGAACATGAAGACCAATTTTATATCCTCCATCTTTCCAGAAAAGTAATATCAAAACTTCCTGTACCTCAATTAATAAAAACTTAAGGAATTTTAAGGAACTGGTACATGCTATCCACTTACATGGTAGAAAAGTATATATGTATCTCGACACAGCATGAGGTAATTGCTAAATACATACCTAGCTTTGCTATTTTACTTCTGGGAATTTCAATTTCCTCCCTAGTAAAATCAAGACAATAATAGCTACAGTGCAATGATGTAAGGAATAGCCATAATGCATGTAAGACTATTTACACTAACACGTTTTTGTAAAAGAAAATTTATTATTTTTCATGTACATTTTTTTCATGGTTTGTCCTGTATATGTGCTATCATATTACAGTTTGGATCCCATGCACATATTTAATAGCTAAATCCTAAGTGAAAGAGAAGCTGCACAGTAGTACAAGTCAGAAACCTAGAGACTGTGAGAGAGCTGGAGACACTTTCAAGGTCCTCTAGTCCAAAGACTTTAAACCCATAAGCCTACAAAGGAAAATATATGGACCTTGTAACTCTGCAAATACATGCACAGGACCATGCAAATTTTCTCCTAGTATGGGTTGCTAAGTTCAGCATTCTTTCCATAACTCACATAAAACGAAGACTAGCTATGTGATTGAGGTAAGCAGATATTAAAAGAAAATAAAAAGCCAGGTTATCTGCATTTTCTCTCAAATACATATAACCACATGTCCACTGCAAGAGCAAACCCAGAAGACAGGTGTGAGCAATCCAAATTTCTTTCTAATTTCTTTCTAATTTTCAGGTCTCACACACAAATTGGAATCCAGAAATAAGACTCTGAGACATGGTCAGCCCCGACAGTATATATGTGACTTCATCCAACCTCATTATGGAGCTAATGGGTGATTTCATGCCAAATAGCCTTAGAAATGATTTCACAGATGAAAAGAGGTTTATTAAAATGTAAAAGGAATGTATTAACGAAAAGTGTCTCAGAGTAGGAAAAATTAGAATTGCCTATGGTCACAAAGCAAGAAAGTATCAAAGTGAGAATCTGAATCTAGGCACCACAAGTTCTTTACTCTTAATCATTACACTAAATGGCTCCCCAAAATAAGGCAGAATTAGACATTTTCAGAATCATCCAGTAGAGGCCCCTCCCATGGACTCAGCCCCAAAATATTATCCAACAAAAAGCACATTTCCCATTCCACGTATGCAAGAGCACAATGTTACTTCATCCTTTGAGGATAAAATGTAGTGAACTTTGAACCACATCACATGTCAAATTCTCCCAGGCATTCTTGATGTCAAAAAATGGGAAAGGGTCTTTCTTGAATAAAGTCATAAAAGTCTAGTTGATTAGTATTTTTAGCAAATAATTTTATTTAAACAGGTTGACTGAAGGTCAAATTTTCATATGATAATAACATTGCCCTCTTGATATTGCTTGGCAAGCTTCACTTTTCAACACATCTTCCCCAAAACATGCGTAAATGAGTTATTTTACTGTGTTTAAAAACAT
The DNA here is from genome assembly GCF_001458135.2 of Marmota marmota marmota. Classification (NCBI taxonomy): domain Eukaryota; kingdom Metazoa; phylum Chordata; class Mammalia; order Rodentia; family Sciuridae; genus Marmota; species Marmota marmota. Next base: position 45,615,827 of record NW_025999842.1, read on the forward strand.
TAATATAAAAACATTTAAAAGGTGAAAACAATTTTTTTTTCATTACTGTCCTTACACTAACTGTAGAATAAGATAACAGGTATTTTCCCAAAGAACATTAGTGAGTGTATATACACAAGTTTCTTTTTCTTTTTCTATATTCCAGTAAAAGCTCAACACTTTTGCTTAGTGTTAGATACACAATCTGAGAAACCCACTGAACAAAGTAATTGAGAGTAAATGTAGTGAAAAATAAAATTCCCAACTGAAGTCATATTTACATTTTGGTAAAATTGGAAACCACCCAAGCTCACATTTAAACTTCTCTTTGTTTTGTTTCTCTGAAGGGATTACTGGTGGGCTCCACTTCACCCATATCAGACACGTTCTGGCTTATTTCAGCAGTTGCTCCTGACTTAGATCAAGTATGGCGGGTGATGGATCATTTTTCATTAGTGAAGGGAATTCTGTGAAAGGCTGAAGCCATGTAAAACAAACTCTATGACCCAACCTCCTAGAAAAGGGGCAAAGACGCCGCTCTGAGGCTTTAGATTTGAAGTTACTTATCAGATTGATGAAGAAATTCTAACATGCTCAAGTACATTTTAAGAAAGTCAAAAATTCAGTTAAGACTTTTAAATATAATTCAAGGAAAGAGATATAATTTAGGTAATAATTAAGAAAAAAAAAACTCAAAAGTTAAAAAGGAAACTCTTTCCATATTTTTCCTTAATATAAAAACGCCTTCCTATCCAAATGTTTTGGATGTGATTAATGTAGAAGATAATATAGGCCAGTGTCTGAATTTTCATAGCTCTTTAAACTTATTCTCAATAGTAAAGAGTTAATGTTTCTTTAGTAAGTATGAAAATTGGGAAACATCATCATTTCAACCAGTATTTTTCTACTGTCTATATTAACCAGTTCTTCTCTTCCAGCCATCATTTAGGACAGCTTGGCCTTCTACCAGATCCACAGCCAACAAGCCACTCATACAAGAAGCCAGATCCCAACTCTCTCCTCATAGTCCTCTCTCAGTAAGTACATATGGCTAACATTTAGTGGAACTGCTCAAAAAATAAAGATTTCTCAGTGGCAAAAAGCACTGTTACAGACAAACACATAAGTAGCACTTAAGTCAATGACCATTCTAACCTAACAGAGAGTTTCACTGGTGGAATGGTGAGAAAGGTTTGACATTGGGCCTCACCAAGATTTAGGTCTGCCTGGGTATTTGTTTTCTCATTTCTATACCAATAAATAAACCATTTCTCCTTACTTTCTCATCTCTACTTCCAATGACTACTTAGGAATGGTGTGCCAATTAATTTGAAAATCTGTCCAGAATATCCTATGACATAGGAGTTAAGTGCTGTATACATCTGGGCAATCATTAAGTGAAGATTTCAGTTAGAAAAACATATGGGTGATATTATTGTTCTATATTTATATGAGATTTTAAATGTAAATTGATCAATAATTTGGTGGATTAGAAAAGAGCAGATGAGTTTACAGTATAATATCCATCACTCCTGAGCACTTGTGAAAGGTAAAACAGTGAAGTGAAAATAAATTCAGAAAGAGAGGTCACTACCAACTCTACTCCCTGGTAGAACTTCTAAACTGCAAACTACCACAATTCAACTATTCTTACATGAAAGTATTTTAAAGATTCTGGATCTGCTTCTATTAAGATTTCATGGGAAAAATACAAAAAGAAAAAAAGAGATTCGGTATGGAAAAGAGATCTAGAGCTGGAGGAATAATTTAATAGCGAATAGAAGTTAACTTTCTTTTGCTGCAAACTCCTGCAGATCAAGGCTCAGGGTTCCCAAAAACAGTAGCATAAAAATACCAATATACTTGGAATACCCTTGCCTCACCAAGTTTAGATGATTGGCTGATACATTATAACTCATTCTTCAATATTTTTTTTTTAATTTTTCCCTCTAGCATTTGCCCTAAAACATAAGAACCAACTTTAAATCTATCAAATTGTAAAGTTTACTGGAAAAAGGCAAATGCGTTTCTTCAAAAACAGACATAAAAACCTGGAAGTATTTTAAATTTCCTATATGAAGGGAGAAGCTGGCAAATACAATTTGAATAATAGATGAAAGCCACAGGAGTATGAAGATCGCATTTGAAGTCTGGTGTCTCCACAGTGTGATGGTTTTCATGTCCCACTCCTTACCTCAAGCCATAGCTATATTGGGGTATTTTCAAATCTTCAGAAATAGATAAAGTAAAATATATTATTTTAGTGTCTTTCTAGAAAGGCCATACTGGCAAGTAATTATTTTTGAATGTGTCTAACTAATATTTTAATAAACATAGGGAAAGTCTCTCCACTTTATTACTCATATAAGGGGAAATTGAAACAAAAATGAGGAGTTCTTAACATTTGCAAAAAGAGTACCGACTTTATGTAAGGCTAAGCAGAAATAGAAATAATAGAAGGACAATGGAGACTTTGCTTCTTAGGGTCATTTTCTGTTCCAGGTTTTTATTGCACTTGCACTTTAAATCAAACATTTCATGTCTGTAATCTACCCTACATAAATGTTGGCATATGTGCAGTCCTGAGTCCCACAAAAAAAAAAAAAAAAAAAAAAAAACTAGGTCTACCTCCCATCCCCCTACCCCCCCCACTATATATATATATAGATAGATAGATAGATAGATAGATAGATAGATAGATAGATAGATAGATATAGATATAGATATATATTTATCAGCTTCAAAGATACCGTAGGTAACAGGACTCCCTTCAGCCTTTAAGAGGGACTGACAGCAAAATTGCTCACAGTTCAAACTTTAGGCTAATAACCAATGGTAAGTTATTTTGATAGTTCATTCATGTAAATAAGCTAAATATTCAATGCTATTAATTGATAACAACAAAGCATATTTTAAGAAACAACATAGAATGTCACAATTATTTGAACTAATGCTGAGGGAATTAAGAGACCCAAAGATATTACAGTAAGAAATGTCAAATCAAATGTACAAAGGAAAAGAAAAAAGTGTCATAGGAGATTGGTGACATAAAAGTATCCCCCCCTTAATCGACAATTGTTTCAGATAGTTATTTAGCATGCTGAAAAAACAAACAGAGAAATTTCTTATGAGAAGTAGAGTTTTATATAAACTGCTCAAGATGAGATGGATGACATCAACAGTCTTGTTAGGTCATCCAAAAAGAAAATTATCTTAAAAAAAATGACTTGAATATAACTTCCTAGTATTCTTCTAACATCGAATAACAAACCGTACCTATTTTTTTTAAGTGACTTTGGGCCTTTTCTGAAGATACAAACATAATTCACAATAGATTAAAGTATAGTGGAGAGCCTAGCCCATCAAAAGCATTTCTAATGCTACTTAATCTACAAAGGATTGGTTATAACTTTGCCATAAAATATATACACATGCATATTTCTATAGAAAATGCTTGGATTATAATTCTGATCATCTAAATACTATTACTTATAAAATTATTCAATTCAATATTGAACTGTTATAAAAATATAAAATATAGTATTATAAAATAAAATTATAAAATATAATCTATTCTCAGAAATTACATTTACAAGTAGTAGAAAGTACAATATGATGAACTAATGAAAACACATGTTAAATGTATTAGGGTGAATAGGAAAATATCTCCCAACAATTAGTCATTTCCTTGACCCTGGCTCTTAGCTTTCAGTATTGAAATTAATTGTAGTCTACAATTTGGATGTTGCCACAGGTTTTACCCAGATCAAGATAATGCACGGAGAAAGCAGGACTGGAGAAAATAAGACATGAAAATATGGTATACAGCTCACAATTAGCTGATATTCCAGATAACTGTATTTGATTAAGTTTTTCAGGAGATGCTTCACAAAGCATAAACAGGAAATGGGGCTGCTGGATCCCAGAACTAGGCTACTGGATTACCAAGAAAGGTGACAGAAGCCCAGAGAAAGTCACAGAAAGGAATCTACATGAGGGCAATTAAGACTAACAGCTTGAAGGGTATAAGGGGGTGGAGAGTCACAGAGGAACCCTGAGACAGGGACTAAAAGTAGCCACTCAATCTTAGTGACCCACTTTTTCTCAGTGGCAATAACCATAATTCAAGAGTCATAATCATGTTGCTCATGATAACATGATCACTTTAAGAACAGCCTGCAGATGCATGGAAGGCAGATAAGTAAGAGGCATTTAGATTTGTGTTCAATGTGTTTTAACCTGCAACCAGTAAATAAATTCCACATCTAGAAGGAAATGTGTGATATTCAAAAGCCACTTCCTACTGAGATCACATCTAAAAGTAAATATCCTCAAAAGATGACCATTATCCATCAGTGAAATTCTGCAGTCCACTCAGACTCCCTCTTAAGTAATTTCATAGAAACAGACAAAAGATAGTGGTCACTAGAGGCCAGGAAAGGTAGAAGAAACAGGCACTAATATACAGTTAGGAAAGAACAATAGTAATATTCTACAGAACATTAGGGTGACTATGGTTCGTAGCAATTTACAATATAAATTTATTTTATTATTTTATATTATTTTATTTTTAAAAAAACCTCAAAGATTTTAAAAGATCCTAACACAAAGAAAAATACCTGTTTAAGAAGACAGAAATGTAAATTGTCCTGGCTTATTACACATAGTATATATGCATTGAATTATCACAGTGAATCCCATAAAAATGTACAGAAGTTTTAAAAAGACCTAAAATATAACCTCTTCATTTCTACAGACAAAAACCAAACACTCTTTTATTTAGTATATGATTCCTTGGTCAATTGAATGTGTTGCATGCCTAAATTTCCTGGAAAAGTTTTTGTAAAGTTTCCTTATTACAAATATAGAAAATATCAGCTTTTATTTTCCCCAGAAAAAGAAGAGGATTTTAAAAAGTTGATTCCTAAATTGAGAGCAGTTTAACTTCAGTCCTATGATCAAATCTATTCTCCACATATTTACAGTTTTAAGCGGCAAATATAAGAAACGGCAAAATACAATATGTGCCATTGGAATGTAGTTTTTTACAATTATAATCTTTAGATGCATTAGAATTCACAAACAAAACTCAGAAAGGCTTTACGGATCTCAAAGGGGATTAATGAAAATATTTGGTCAGAATACAAATGAAGTGTAAAGCCAACAGTTATTTTTAAAACACCCCAAATATTTAACACAATTCACAGCACATAATAAGCACTAAATAAACAATAGAGTTCTTTTAATTTAAAAGATCAGGTATATTCCCACAAATCATCAAAAATAAGTGCTAATATTTTGGTTTACATTCTTTCTAACCTTCGCCATATTATATTTCCTTGCTGTTTATTTATGATATTCAAGAAAAACACTATTTCTTTGAAAATTTACAGTTTCAAATCATCTTGCTGATTATCTAAATTTAATAGGTTTGCAATTGATGCTACTGGGAGTTCTAAATATAAATTCACAATGTCTGTATAATGCTAAATTTGTTCTCCTTTGTGTGTGTGTAATTACTGAAATTCCTATGAATTTCTAAAACAATATTAATAATGGCAATACTGACAGATGTTATTAATTAGTGCTTTATCTGTTAGTTGGAATATTGCTTATTGATGGATTAATATCTACCTCCATTCATCTTCAGTGCTCCTTTCACTGAGGACATTCTTTAGATACAAGGTAAGAACTGTGTGAAAGATTGCAAAGTTCCGGAGGGAGTGATAGTAATGGGCATCTCAGCACACAGGGAAACACCAGGAGGAACAGTAGTGGAAGTAATGACTCCATCCAGTGATGACAGGGTAGCTACTACAAGTCAGGCACTGTTCTCAACACTTTATATGAAGCACCCTCCAAGTGGAAAAGATGAGAACTAACATTTCCATCTTATTAATAAAGAAACTAAGGTAGAATTTAGTTTATTGAAGGCTGTATAACTAGCAAGGTTCCAAGCCAGTGTCCAAATCCAAACCAAGCAGGAACTTCCCCAATTTTTTTTTTTTTTTTTCAAATGGTTGGAAAAAAGCACTGCAAAGGGAAGACGAACATCAAACCCTAGTAGAGAGTCAATGGGCAAGCCATGTCTTACCAAGCCACAGCTACAGGTATGAGCAGCCTCCCAAACCAAAGGTCAGATACCACTGGCATTTTGACAGATGCAGAAAAGATCTCTAGAGAAAGAAGGTGTATTTTTGCACAAACTATAACCAACTGCAAAAATCTCTGATGAAAGGTGAATTTCACACTTCAAACACCCTCACATAGTGGAGTAAGGACAGCCTCTTCTCCCAGGTATCTCAGAGACTTCTCAAGCCAGTGAATTCTAGGTAAACAACTGGCACTAACTTCTTTCACTCCTTTCTCCTGTTTCTTCTCCTGTAGAGCAGGAGGAAGGCAAACACTCATTTTAGCAGCTGTGACTCAGCTGTCTACTCTACATGCCTGCACTAGGAATTTGGACAACCCTTTAGAGATGCCATTTATAAGTGAGAAATTGTTGGAAGAATAAGGATACATGCCTCATTCAATTAGCATTTCTTTTGTGTAATAAATATTTTTAACACAGTATATTTCAGCATCTACAACCCCTATATTTCCTCCATGGCAAAGGACATCTAATTTCCTAAAACCAGCTATTTGAGGATGGAACTGTACTTAATCCTGCCCACACATCACTAAAGCAGGACAAGACAATGATACATGATCTGCCTCATTGCAGAGCTCAAAGCAATGCCAGGAAGGAAGAGAAAATAATAAGGGAATCTACCAAAAGACCTGACCTTGCCCCTTTTTCTTCCATAAAGTTAATCTTAGTTTTCTAGGAAAAGCCTGAGCTCCACTTATTCTAAATGTTAATTTACTTAAAAGGAAAGAATTTTAAAATGTGAGGAATTGCAAAAGATTCTCAAGATTTACCAAGTACAACTCTCCACCCGGTATAGGAATGTCCTATAGAGTCTCAGGACAGATGGCCTCTCTGCATCTGCTTAGATACTTTTCACATCCTTCGTCTTAAGAAAGAGCCAGACATCTGTGACATCAATGGTATTCCTCTGGGATGTCTTTGAAATCACTTGACTATTCAGATGAAATGGCATGCCAGTTTTGAAAATTAGATCTTCCCCAAAGCTACACCCCATTGCATGTCATATAACTAGCAGACATCAGTCCTATGATCAAATCTATTCTCAATATATTTACAGTTTTAAGCGGCAAATATAAGAAACAGCAAAATACAATATGTGCTGTAAGGACAGTGTGAGCACAGGTCACTCTCTTTACCTAGAACACAGCACAAGTTCATTGGTTACAAGGTGCACATACATGAAAATTACTATAATGGTCACTTTGTGAAGAGTATCTTACTTTGATCCAATTTTTCTAAACAAAGCTTCTGTTTTGTTAAATTTCCTTACTTAAATTATGTCTACTTTTTAATTTTTCTCTTTCCATTCTACTTAATTGACCCCAACAATTGTGTTTTTTAAAAAACTAATAAAAAGTAAAGAAGTCACCCCCCAAAAACCCCAGAATCTATAGTACTGATATCTCATGGGTCACACACATCTGAGAAAAAAGTGAAAGTGAAATCCTACAGCCTTTAAGAATAAATAGAATATAACAAATTCTCTACGACATTTCCCAAACTCCAAGGCACAAACAGATATGTATTATATATACATGTATAATATTAAGTAAAATAAATGCTCACAGAGAAAGTACATATTTTCTTCGACTTCTAGTATTAACTTTTTAGAACTAGATGGGATGTCAAGATTTTACCTGAATCAGCTCCCAATTTCCAGGTAGGAAAGTACCGCCATCTCCTTTTACACAGGGGACTTCCTAAGGTTAATTGATTTTCCTAGACTCATAGTGATGGATGAGACTCTATCCAAGAACCTTCCTTGACTAGTGCAGCAGTTCTTTCCCTATTGCACACCACCCTGCATTGTTTATTAGTATTCAGTTGCCTCTGAGTCAATTTAATTTCTATACTATTTTTTTGCTAGTGTGCACAAATAAATTTTCCTCAGAGTGGAAATTTTTTATAAAAGTACAGAACATTGTATGTCATTCACCTAATTTTAAAAAATGAATGAAATAGGTTTAGAAGTTGGATTTCATTGCCACTACTTATTTTTAAAACCTCATCTTTCAGAGGAGATTAGTTCTTTTATTGCTCTGTCCAGTTGATCTAAAGTAATAAAGCCATTTCTAAGCTTTACTAAATGTGGTATAGAGAAGATGAGAAACCAAACACTTCAGAAAAAGATTACATTTTTTAAACGAAAGAAAGTAACCTAAGTGGTTCTATTAAATCACATATTGCATGTCAGATATTATAGGTGGTACTTTCCTTTATTTATTTACAAATATTTTGTTTAATTTTATATTATTTAATTTAATGTTCACAAATATTAATTTTTATACTCAATATGAAATGTTAACATTATATTTATCATAAATATTTAATTTCATTTAATATTTACAAACAAGGTCACTCAAAATTTTCAGTTTGCAGTTCAGAAAACTGAGACACAGAATGGCTCATCAAGTTGGCCAAGGTCACATGGCTGTTAATTGATAAATGAAACTTCCAGGTATTTGATTACAAAGAATCAATCTGATTCTTCAATCCACCTAAAAAGGACAGCAACTAGGGTCCTGATAGTACATAGTAGAATGAGAAAATGCTAGAAACTGTTCACAAACATTTGATCTAGATTGGGCAAGCACTGCTAAATCGGGTAATTGGTAAAAAAAAATTATAATAATCAATGTATGCTCCCTTGCTTACATATTCAAGGTTTGGCACAACCTTGAAGAAACCACCATCAGTCAGAACTATCCTCTCTAAGTCACCTTCCAAGATTTCTCCCCAACAAGCAATGCCAAATTAAATTTTGGAAAGCTAAAAGGTAAAGAGTTTCCTCTCTATGAAACTTAGTTTTTATTCTGTTAAAAATATGGAGGAGATATCATATTAAAAAATGTAATTTGGGTTGCCCTAATTAAAGAAAGCTTTTCCTTTTCATGAATACAAGTCAACTATTATCTTAACAAACACAAAAGTACTGTACTTATATTTCAGTAGTTAAAAAAAAAAAAAAGCACTATTTGAGAAATACAGTGAGGAAAAATAAATAAATAAAACCAAAGATGTTATTCTCACAAATCATTCCCACAAACCTTTGGCAGAGAAGACTCCTGAGGATAATGTCCCCTTTTCAAGTAACCTCCTATTCTAAGGGAACAAGCTGCAGGAAAGAAGCTGCACCTGAACCCGAGAGACAGCAGAGGGGACTTTGGAAGACAACGGCATAAAATTCAACAAACATTACAATTAAGGTAACATTAAGCCCCCTTCATAAAAGAGCAGTGATGTTCATACACTCAGTCAGAGTTACCTGTGTGAATCCAGTAGGCTTTATGACACATAGGAAGTTTTAAATACTATTTAAAATTCATTAAAAGTGTAATATAAAAAATTCCATTCTTAGACACATGATTTTTTAAAACTACAAAGATAAGACCAACTCAATATTTTGAGTTGGTCTTATCTTTGTAGGTAACATGAGAGCTCACAAAAACAAGTTAACAATTAACAGTAGCAATGCTGCATTTTATATTGGGAATGCAGAGACAATACAAGTGGTTCATCATCAATGGGACTAGAGATACATGGATAAATAATTATAATATGAAAAACATACACCATGTATACAGGCAGCACAGGATAAGTGATTAAGAAGCCCTATACTTGAGAAGATGGTCAAAAAGACTTCACAGAAAATTTCACAGATGAGCTAAATTTTAAAAGTAGAATGGAGACCACCAGACAAAAGCAGCATGACTAAACTTTGAGGCCAGTGTCAAGTTTAGGAGGGGAATGGTGAGACAGGAGCTGGAGAGATAATGGACACTTGGTAACAACTGGCTTTGATGCTATGCTGAGTATCCCAAACATACAGGTTAGGCACACCAGTGAGATCTGTGTTATCCAAAGACTTTGTCAGCAGCAGCATAAAGGATAAATTTGAGGGGGTCAGACACAGGTTGATAAGTAGAATTTGAAGAAGTGATTGCAGTTGTCTGGGCGACAGTGAAGGTCTGAAATAACTAAAGTTTAAAACCAGATCTACTGTTGGTGCCAGAACATATAGATGCTTCTTTACAAAACACTGGGGAACACAGTACAGAACTACAAATATGTAAGCATTATTTTCTAAATTAAAAGCAGCTTATACATAAATATTTTCTTGGATTTCCTTTAGAATTAAAATTGAAAGAAAATGAATGAATACATAAAAGCAAATATATACATGCATACACTCACCCATACAAATGATTCAAAGGACAGACCAAAATATTTTAGGTTCTACAATAAGAAAACAAATATCCCAATCAACAAATGGGCCAAGGACCTGAACAGACACTTCTCAGAGGAGGACATACAATCAATCAACAAGTACATGAAAAAATGCTCACCATCTCTAGCAGTCAGAGAAATGCAAATCAAAACCACCCTAAGATACCATCTCACTCCAGTAAGATTGGCAGCCATTAGGAAGTCAAACAACAACAAGTGCTGGAGAGAATGTGGGGAAAAGGGTACACTTGTACATCGCTGGTGGGACTGCAAATTGGTGTGGCCAATTTGGAAAGCAGTATGGAGATTTCTTGGAAAGCTGGGAATGGAACCACCATTTGACCCAGCTATTCCCCTTCTTGGTCTATTCCCTAAAGACCTAAAAAGAGCATGNACTGGGAAGATGTGTATAAGAGACAAGTAGATGGGGTAGAGAGAGAAGATGGGAGGGGAGGGGAGGGGAGGGGAGGGGAGGAGGGATAGTAGAGGATAGGAAAGGCAGCAGAACACATCAGACACTAGTATGGCAATATGTAAAAAAGTGGGTGTGTAACCGATGTGATTCTGCAATCTGTATACAGGGTAAAAATGGGAGTTCATAACCCACTTAAATCAAATGTGTGAAATATGATATGTCAAGAACTATGTAATGTTTTGAACAACCAATAATAAAAATTTTAAAAATATATATTTTAGGTTCTAAACAAATGGGATATAAGCTTCCTTATTTTTTTCAAATTCTTATTTACTCTAAAATAAAGACTTTATTCTTTCCAAATTAGGAGAAAAAAAAAACTCTTTAAAAGTCAAACAAGAATATTCATATCATATAATAGATACTGAATATATATAACGAAATATGTCAACAGCATGTGAAGTAGAAAATTTTATCTAAAATCCATGTTTTCCCTTTTATATGTATACTCTCTGATGCAATTTAAAAATAATAATAATTCCAGTTTTCTCCTTGGGCAAATGTTTACATTATCAGAACATAATCTTATTTAATAAGTGGTCAAGAATTAAAGACAGACGGTACAGTAAGAGGTAAGACAGTCTGAGGAGTTATAATACCAGGCAACACAAGCCACCACACAGGTTGTATATAGGAAGATGTGTTAGTCTGCTTTTTAGTTGTAGTGGCCAAAAGATTAAACAAGAAGAAAAGTTTATTTTGGTTCAAGGTTTCAGAGGTTCAATTCATTGTCAGCTGACTCCATAGCTCTGAGCTCAAGATGAGGCAGAACATGATGGAAGGGAATGGGAGAGGAAAGCAGCTCAGCATATGGCAACCACCAGTGACAAACAATAAATTCCAAAGGCTTGCCCCCAGTGACCTACTTTCTCTAGTCACACCCTACCTACATACAGTCACCATCAAAATCATTCCTATAAATTGATTAACCCCCTGATTAGGTTCCACTTCTCATAATCTAATCATTTCACCTCTGAAAATTCTTGCATTGTTCCACACATTAGCTTTGGAGAACACCTTATAGCTGAACCATTACAGAGGACAAGAGAAAGTTAAATGTAATTGCAAAATTGCTCTATTGGTAACAATTCTCCCTACATCCCAAGAATAGTCCCTTAGTATCAGCAACTCCAAAGAAAAGTTTTATATACATTTATACGTAGAAAAATGTAATGGTTAATAACGCAAATTTTAAAAACAATAATGCAATAAAAAAAGCATGAGAGTCATTTAATAATAGTAATAGGTACAAATCACTTTAATACAAGAAAACTAATTTGTTGGTATATCATTAAAGATTCTGCATCTATCACTATTATAAACCATCTGACTTCACTAACACTAAATAATCAGGTAATAAAGTTGAACCTTCCATCTTACATTCTTGAATTACAAGAAAATTTCTTTAATAATAATAGCATTTCTGTCACTTAGTGCCTCTTCCTTAATTTTCACATCCCTAATAATATTGCTATGAACTAATGGCAATGGACTATTTTACTCCCCGATAATGAAGCAAGGTTCCACACAAATCTTATATATCTAACATGAGAAGAATAAAATGGAAGAGTCATAATTCTCCTCATCTCCAATTCCTAGCCACATCCCCAGAAACTCCTTTTTCTGTGTTCCTCTACCCCTCTTCACAGCTTGAAGTAATCTTCCACTTTACTTCCCACCCACGCCTACAGAAAGTAAAAATGTCTATGTACAAGGGGATTTGTTTTTTAATTAGGATTTTTAAATGCAAAAACAGGCACTAATGTTCTATAAGACACAATTTCTTGTCAAAAAAGAAAGCTCGCCTTTACCAGTACTAGAATTCAGGAATCTCAGTAATTATAAAATATTGAACATTTAAAATCCAATGGATGCCTAAAAAAAAAAAAAAAAAAAAAAAAACATAATCATAGTTCCTCCAAATTCTTTCCCAAATTTCAAATGTTCCAAATAAAATTGTCCGTTTAGGAAAGATGTGGTTTAAACTCAGGCTATAATCCTCATTTAAAACTGGTTCTACATGTCTGAAAGCATGTATGACAATATATGTCAACTGTATCCATGTCTTTAACCTCCTGCTCATCACCAGAATACTCCTGAAACAAAGAAGCAAGAGAGGGAAAAGACTTAAACCAATCAGGTCTCTGCAGAATTTTACATCTTGTATAAAGGGCCATTAACTTTTTAATCAAACTACTTTCTTGCCTCCACCATTTTCTTTGTCCATTCCTATTTTTGACACCCATTCCAGCTCAGAAATAACTTACTGTAATGACCCCCATCCCCCAGCTCTGGAAAGCACACCAACACATACCACTCCACCAATATATTAAATCAATCACATAATTCTGTATTCATTGTCTTCAGAAAGTCTTGTCAGAACTTCAGGGAGAAACAATCAAATGCCTTCAAAGAATTATTAATTCAGTAATCCCAAATAAAAGTATAAATGGTAAACACCACAGTGGTGGTGGTAGTTGTTTTTCAATCCTCTTACACTATGCTTAAAGAACATTAAGAAAAACCATTAGGGGGCAGGGGGCCATTATCTGAAACATAATGTATCAATCCATGATCAAGGAAAGAAGATAATGAAAAAAGAAGTTGGAGCCTTTAGCTGCCTCTTTCAAATCATGGAAAGTGAAAAGACAGAGAATGGGAATTCAATAGGAATCCAATCTGTGATCCAGTCTGTGAATCTGTTGAAGATCTAGATTTCCAATAAGTTTGTTGATTCTAGGGTTAGAGATAATTGCATGCTTGGTGCTTCCAACCAAAAGCTACTAAGCAAAAATGTTGAGAAGAATAATGCCTTCCAAAATCTTCCGCCTATAAAAGAAGTTAACAAAGATTGAAAGCTATGCTTCGAAATTCTCAAAATCAAACCTTTCTTTCCATTGAAGCCAAGATGTTGGTTTAGTTAGGTATGAAATCCTTCATAATAAATGTTTAGTATTGAAGCTCAATTAGCATTTATTAAATGAATAATCATGCATAGGAACATGTGTAAGATGTACTATGTTGGAAATAGTGCTGGGAAAACTGGAAGTTCATACGCACCAAAATGAAATTAAATCACTATCTCTCACCATGCACAAAACTCAACTCAAAGTGAATAAAGGGCCTAGTAGTTAAACCAGAGACACTGTGCCTAACAGAAGAAAAAGTACACCCAAATCTTCGTCATGTTGGATTAGGTCCTGACCCCACCAGACTCCTAAAGCACAAGAAATAAAATGGAGAATCAATAAATGGGATGGATTCAAACTAAAAAGCTTCTTCTCAGCAAAGGAAATGATTAATAATGTGAAGAGAGAGCCCACAGAGTAGGAGAACATCTTTACTACACACACATCAAATAGAGCACTAATTTCCAGGATACATAAAGAACTCAAAAAACTTAACATCAGGGGCTAGGGTTGTGGCTCAGTGGTAGAGCACTTGCCTAGCATGTGTGAGGCACTGGGTTTCATTCTCAGTACCGCATATAAATAAATGAATACAACAAAGGTCCATCAACATCTAGAAAAATAAAATAAAATAAATAAATAATCCAATCAATCAATGGACTAAGGAACTGAAAAGACACTTCTCAGAAGAAGATATACAATTGATCAACAAATACATGAAAAAATGTTCAACATCTCTAGCAATTAGAGAAATGAAAATCAAAACTACTCTAAGATTTCATCTCACTCCAGTCAGAATGACAGCTATTATGAAGACAAACAACAATAAGTGTTGGTGAGGATGTGGGGGAAAAGGTACACTCATACATTGCTGGTAGGACTGCAAATCAGTGCAACCACTCTGGAAAGCAGTATGGAGATTCCTTAGAAAATTTGGAAAGGAACCATCATTTGACCTACCTGTCCCACTCCTCAGTCTATACACAAAAGACCTAAAATCAGCATACTATAGGGACACAGCCACATCAATGTTTATAGCAGCTCAATTCACAATAGCTAAACAGCCAAACTGTGTAACCAACCTAGATGCCCTTTAATAGATGAATGTATAAAGAAGATGAATGTATTACTCAGCATTAAAAGAGAATAAAATTGTAGCATTTGCAGGTAAATGGATGGAATTAAATAATATCGTGCTAAGTGAAGGAAGCCAATCCCAAAAAACCAAAGGCTGAATATTCTCTCTGATAACTGAATGCTGATCTATAATGGGGGGAGGGGGCATGGAAAGAATGGAGGAACTTTGGATTGGGCAAAGGGGAGAGGGTGAGGAGAGGGGGAATGGAGTAGGTAAAATGGTGGAATGAGATGGATATCATTATCCTAGGTACATGTATGACTGCACAAATGGTGTGAGTCTGCATCATGTACAACCAGAGAAATAAAAAGTTGTACTCCATTTGTGTACAATGAAATAAAATACATTCTGCTGCCATATATAACTAATTAGGAAAAAAAGATGTAGTATGTTGTGAGGGTATATCATTATATTTCCAAATGCAGTGTGTATTTAGTCTACTTTGAAGTTGATTTAAAATATGGTTGCCTGTTCTCCTTAAAAAATGGAATGGTGTCATTGCTATAAAGTGTACAGAGAAAACAGTCATTCCTAAAATAATTAAATTTTATATATATATGTGTATATATATATATATATATATATATATATATATACAGTCTCAAAATATATATATAGTCTCAATATAGATATACAGTCTCAATATATATAATTTATATATATAAACAGTCTCAGTGAGTTTGATGTTCTGAGAAAAGTCTTTTTTTTTCCCTTGTACATAATGAAAATAACCATTAAAATAAGCCTCAACTCAATATATTGGCACCAGTGTGCCTAAAAGTCTTACTAGTGAAAAGATAAAATATGTAATTTTCCTTCTTTAATCTGTGACTTATCTTCTCTTTTCAAACAGTAAGTGTTTAATTACCACCCACTATGTTCCAGACCCCCCAGGAGACAAGAGCAACGTATCTTAATACATCATACTTTGTTGTTCCCTCAGAGAGCTTAAAGTTCCATGGAAAAGCAAAGGCACAATGCAAATAACACAGAGCAATCTGTGGACACTAAAACAGAAAGTACAAGCAGAGTTATGGGTTTACAGAACAACAGGAATGCAATTCTACAGTTGCCATTTATGGTCAGAAAGAACTTACAGAAGTGACAGCACAGACAGCCTGAAAATACTTTGCCAAATGATGTTGAGGGAGGGCATTCAAATTATATGAAGAGCATAGGACAGAAAGCCATAGGATATATTGGGGAATATTGCATTGTGCAGCTTTGATTTAAACCAGAAAAAAAAATAATGGCAGATGAAGATAGAAATTAAATGGTTAATCTCAGTATAATCATATTCAAATCTGTGCAAAATGATAAAATCCAATTATGGTAATTGGATGATGATCTCTGTGCATATACAGAATTATATGTTAGTATACTCTGCATGCTTACCTTACACCCATTGTTCACCTGCCTCTCTTGAACTTCAGAATCACTTTTGCTGTATCAATTTCTAGCTGCTTGTAGAAAATCATCCCTTTTCAGATTTCCTCAAATGACTAGCTTGTTTTTCCTAATGTCATTTTTAAGTAAATAAAAACATATCATTGCTTTGGAACACTGTTAAAGAAAACTATTAAAATACGTTGTCTCAAAAATTATACAGTGAAAAAGTTTGGGGAAGAAACAAATCTCAACATATAAAGCATAAAAGTATAATTTTCAGTTTCATGAATTTGAAAAAATGAGAATAAAAGAGGAATACGATTTAAAAAAAAAAAAAAAAAAACCCTAGGAGGACTGAGAGTCAGTAGCAGTTCATAAACATTTAAAGGGAACTCTGGGGTTTATGGCAGAAGATATGAGTCTCTTATCCAAAAGAGTGGGAATGAGAATGGGGAAATAGTAAAATTGTTTAAAATTATTTAGTTTTTCTTTCTTCCTTGAGAATTCTAATGAATATACTCATCTTACAGAGACCCAAACCTTGATGAATACTAACAATAGGAATTTTTACAAAGCATTCAATAATACCCTTCATAAGTATTCTGCCTTCCAGACTTACAAGCCATTTCAGGAAGGGAGGACTCAGTAACTAAACAAGAGTACCCCTCTGCTTCCCGCATCTTACTAAATATACCCAAAATGTACTGCAAATAGAATTAGGCAGTACTGCTGTTCTTTTACCCTAAAATCACAAAGACCAGCATACACAAAGCAGAGTTAGAGACTGATTATAAAGACAGAGTTATCATCAAGTAATATTTTTTGTGTGTGTGCTCTGTAATAAATCTGAGTAGCTAAAATGCTGTTCTTAAAATCCTTTGACATAAAATAGGGTCTGGTTTGGTTACTCTTTTGGCAGGCTTGTAAGAACACCTAACTCTTATTAACTAACAATTCATGATTCATGAAGCTAGACCCATTCAAACAAGAAAACACACATTGCTAAGCAACATACAAAGCTCACTCACCTGAGAGCCCTGGCCAGCAATCAACAGCCCACAGAGCTGCTCTGCACCTCGACTAGGAGTTTCCCTGCCTGTAACCCCTTTTTCTGTTAAATACTTTCTAAATGTAGGAAGAAAAGGTTATGTTTAATATTTCATGATGCTTTTTCCCTATGTACACATTTTTAATCAGGTATTTAAGGTACAAATTTAACACTGTATTTCTTGGGTGTGTGTGCACAATTGCAGGGGCATGTATAAACTGATTTTGATTCTTTATAATCCCTCTAACATTAAAAAATCCACTCTTTCCCCACCTTTTCCCAACAAATATAACTCTTTTGTTTTTCTGTGAAAGATCTAAATCACTACAAAATTCTCAATGTCCATACTACTACTGAAAGAGAAAATGGATGTAACTCAAAGAAAAATGAAGGCAGCTCACAGAGAAATGCAGGCTGGGAAGATGAGGGGAAGAAGGTACTGGGCTCTGTGCCCCAAATGGGGTTATTCCAGAGGCCAATGCTTCCCTGACCTTCCCAGGCAGAGTTGTTTATTGATAATGTCTTCTTTGGACTCCATCAAATCCCCATGTATCTTTCTGATATATTCCATTTCCTCTTTCTAACAGTCAGATCTCTGTCTATATAATCAAAAGATTCTTAACTATCACATTATTGGTCCCATTTGTTGTAGCATGGAAGAATGCTTTTGTTCCCAAAGAACTCAAAATAATTTTAGGCATTTCACAGATGTTTTTCATTTGAAAAATAAATAAATAAACAACTGAGGATTTCTGCTGTTTGGAAATATTTTTAAAAGAAAGATTAAGAAGCTGAAGTGCTCAGCATTATAACCTGGTCAGTCAGTGGCATAATACTATACTACAACTAAAATTTTCAAAATTATAACTCTTTGTTCTCTAATCTCATCTTAAAACAGGTTTAGCTCTCTTGGAATAAAATCTCTTCATGAGTCAACTTGAGTCTGGTCTCTTCTGATTACCTAACATAAAATTAATCTGCTTGGCTGGAAAAAAAAATTGAGAAATCCAACTTTTCTGATTTAAAAAGAGGCAATCATTTGTGACTTATTTTCTCTTGTTCTTTATATTCGATCTGACCACTGGTTAGTAATATAATCACTGTGATTAACGATGTAGGAAAAAACATTTTCAGACTCCTCTCATGATCTAGGAACATTATCAATCTAAAAATGCAAAAGAAAAATAAAAAAGCTTAACATTTCATAACATGATTAAACTCTTATCAAACCATAACAGACAAGTTTCTGGGAATTTTTGTTGAGAAGGAAAAAAATAGGACCATTAGTTTCATGACATTCATGTAGTCAGAGAGTCAAACAATAAATTCCAGAGCAATATAATAATTCTGTAGTGAATAAACTCTATACCTTTTAATAAAAACTGTATTGAATTGATATTTCTGTTTGGGGGAGGGCTTTATTTTTATTTTTTGGTATTTTCTATTTAATAAATGTTTTAAATTCTTTAGACCATAAATGTAGAATGTATGCTAATAAACACTTACCAATTTAAGTGTACTTTTTATTTAAAGTAATAAAATGACTCTTAAGAAAACTATAGCATATAAAATGCTTTAGTGCAAAAATAATCATTTTTAGAACTATATGACAAAGATCTATTGCAGAGAAACAATGGCAGACACTGCAATGTCATTCTGAGAAAGAAAGTTTAGGACTGCTCATCTCCTCAAGTTAGTAGTTAGAAGATCAAGAGTAAGGCCCACACCTCTCAACAAAACAGGTTTTTAAGATATGCTATTTACAACTGGATAAAATGAAGCCAGTGAGTGAGACATATCAAAAGTCACCTGCAAAATTCATGAGGGACTCCTGGTTCCAATGTTCAGTCACTCTTATTCTCTGAATAAAATCAGCATTTCCTTTGGTCCAAAACCTGGAGAATATATATCCAGGGGCACCTCTCTCCAGGAAAGCAATACAGAACATCCTACTCTTAAATGTGCTTAGGCCCAGGTTACTCTCAGGCTACTGTATTCTTTAACTCGAAAATATCCTTGACAACAACGGTATTACAATAAATCTAATGTTTAAGTACCAGTAAGACTAAAGATGCTAATTATTAAGAATGACTAAATACTAAGATACTTCCTGACTTCAGAGGTGTTAAAAATTGGGAGAGGGTGTTTTATAATTTTTTTTAAATATATATATTATCTATACACAACCACCATCAAAGAACTGCTCATACTGCTCCTATTAGATCCCTTTCTTTCAAAACTTTCTTCCTATTACCACCACACTCACCAATTAGATCTTATTATCTCAAGCTCAGTATTCTGGAAAAGGCTCATTACTGAATGTCTTCCACAAATCTCTTCCCAGTCTTCAATGAACATCACCTCATACACAGTCTGAAGATTGGCTCATGACTTGTCCACATTAGAAAATGTCCACATAAACATCTACAAATTCTTCATTCTGGTATTCAGATCTTCTACCACTTTATTTCAACCAAACCTTTACAAACCAACATTTCCCATTAAGTATCTGAAAGAAACTGTTTCATAGCGTTTTTATTTATTTTATTTTTAAAAAGTTTCACAATTAAATAAGCTAATATAAACAGCACTAAATACATTTTTTTTCTAGGAAACTTCTCAGAATCTAAATGCCTTGTGTTTGAAATCCTCCAGTTTCCAAAACTAATTTCACCATAGAAACCTTCTGTGCATGTTATCTCTTGGGACTAGCATTCTCAGAGAAATAAACTATGACTTAGTGCTTCCCATAATTACTCCTCTGATTCCTGCCATGGGTCCTTATACATTCCAATATTTTTGTTGAGATGCATTTCCCCCTCATGACCTCCAATGTGTATCAGAATTTATCAATTCTACTTTTGTTCAAGGCCAAGTTCAAATATCAGTTCATTTTAAAAGCTCCTTCTGAGGTCCCAAGCTAGGAGTAACATTTTCCAGAGAACACTAATCTCACCTTTTTTTTTGTTGTTGTTTAAGTGTCTACCACTTTCTACTTACTATTGAAACTATTTTTCTGGGTTTTGTTTTTATCCAATCTGTATAATCCTCTTGAAAACTGCAACTGGAATTTGTTCATCTTTTTATTCTTCTCAGCATCCAAGAGAGGGGCTTTAGTTATTTCTTCAGTGAAAAATTCAAATGTATCCTGATCCTTATAACATCTTGTAACTCCCTGTAACCCCTATCACACACCAAGCTTCTTCAAATGCTTTTTGCTTTGAAAAAAAAAAAGGAATAAAAAGTGCCAGCACTCCCAACATTCACCATGTCTCTGAAATCATATGGGAACAAAATCTAACACTTTCAGAAGAAAAGGTTGTAGTTTTAAAGCTTTACTGAACATTCTGTCATTTTTGTCTTGTCATTTCATAACCTATGGTTTGGGGAGAAGAGGTGAAAACAAAAGAAAAACGTTCTTGCACAAAATAACCTATTGAGTCATTATTTTCTTAATTTACCTAAAAGTAAATATACAATGTTCTTACCATAAGAAGTGTCAAGAAAATATTTTGTCTTTTTTAATATGCTGATACACACATGAGATTTCAGAGCCATGACTTTTCTTGGTATTAATTTCCACCTTTCCATAAAGGAATCTTTTACCTAAACAAGACTACACCTGGTGAGGTACACACTGTCCTTTGAAAACAGAAAACACCAGAAAGGTGAAAGTCTATGGTCTTTATATATTATTATATTTATTATTACATTATTAATTATTGTATTAATAATTAATAATAATAGGAATAGGGGCTGGAGTGTGTAGCTCTCTGGCAGAGTTATGTGTGAGGCCCTGGGTTCAATCCTCAACATCACCAGAATAAATAAAATAACAATCATAACAATAACACCGAACATTTGCTACCACTTACTATGTGCCTGAGAGTGTTTATGTACTTCAAGTGCTTGATCTCAGTTCATGCTCACAACAATGCTAGAAAGACAGCACTATTAAGAAAAGTACTTTTCTCACCTCCACAAGTAAGAAAACCTAAAGGGTATTACATAATTTATCAGAGTTTGCCCAGCTGGTAATGAATGATAGGATCTTCACCCCAGCAGTCTGACTGCAGAAACCATACTCTAAGCCCCTGTGCATTTCTGCATGTCTTCTATGAAAGGCATCTAAAAAATATTACACAGTTAAGTTCAAGGTGAGAATGATGCCTATCAACAAGCACATTTCTTGCTATTACTGACAATCTGAAGATGTGTCAAGATACTGGAAAGCAATGATGTCTGTGCTCCTCCCTAAATGAGTTAAGTATGTCCTATAGAAAGTAGACAGTATAAAATTTGAACATGTTTCACACTTCCATGATTTGATTTAGACATTTATAGATTCATTAAGTAGATTTAATAAGTCTAGTTATAACCTTTGTGCTCCACAAAGTAAAGTGGAACTTTGTCAATTCCTGGATGACTACCCCATCAGAATCAGTCCCTTCTCCTAAACTTTTCCCTCCATCCAACATCCCCACACCCTGTACTAATCATAGCCATCAGCTAGTAAGACCATGTGACACAAAACTCTTGGCATTGTTATTTCCATATGCAGTAAAATAAAAAAACAAGAATCTGTGGACACTGGAATGATGAATCCTCTACCTAAGGATACAACAGATTCATTTGCTCATAGCTAAGACCGAGTCTGTTCTTCAATTGAAGTATTAGATGCTCAAAATTTTAGGGCAGGACTACCCAATATTGATCATTGTACCCCTAGACTCAGAGAAAAAAAAATTATACCCACCTAAACATGTTCATCAATACGAAAACTAGGATTGTAACAGGACAAAGAAATGTTCATGGAAGTTTACACTTCACAAGCAATAGCAGACGGACCTGAGAATGGAACAGGGAGGGCTAGAAAGGATACCTTCCTGAGAAGCTAGAATAACAGAAAAAAGGATGCTAGTGAAAAAATTGGTGGTTATGAGGCATTGCAGGCAAGCAAACATTGAGTATGAACTTTGAAATGCAGGAATAACATTTAAGTAAATAAAACAGGGGATTTGAGATTGACTTTTCACTTCATAATGAACAT
Organism: Marmota marmota marmota; assembly: GCF_001458135.2. Lineage (NCBI taxonomy): Eukaryota > Metazoa > Chordata > Mammalia > Rodentia > Sciuridae > Marmota > Marmota marmota. The sequence goes on from NW_025999842.1 coordinate 45,638,193, forward strand.
TTGTTACCAAAACTTGGCAATATGATTTGACTTCAAGATCAATAGCAAGTTAACTAATTAACCAACAAACAAGTAGGACATCCAGAATGAATTTCAGTTATCTAATTAGATCATTTCAATTGTCTGATTACAGTGCATTCCTGAAGATAATTTAAGGTCTTCAGTTCAGCTTGTACTACTAGGAAGGTGTGATTGAAGGCAAGAGGCATTTCCACATATATATTAAAAAAAATAAAAAATAAAAAATAAAAAAAGAGGCAGAAAAGGTTGTTCTAAGTACCTTCTAACTGAAAATGTTTACAGTGATATGGTCATAAGGTCTGTATTTGAGTTGCTTTCTCAAAGTGAATAATTAATTTGTCCTGTCCCTCATTTATAGCCTTGTTACCCCCTCCCTGGTGACAGAGTAAATAGGAGGTATATCAAACATGTACCAAGAGAGACTAAAATTGTGGTCATCTAAGGGATAAACCTATGATCCGAAGTTGACCATTACATTATTCCAAGCAAATGAACTAACCACCAATACCAAAAACATCTTGGCTTCTTGATAACAATCAAGATCCATACTTACCAATTTTGTCCTATTAATTAAAAAAATAGCAACAATCTGGAAATAAGACACACAACTCTATTTTTAACAGCATGGCCAGACTGCAATGAAACAAAGGTAATAAAGCCACTGTCAAAGTGACAGCAACATAAATTTTGACAGCTGAAAACATCCCCATCATGTCATCTACAAAATGCATATCCCTTTAAAATTTACTCCAGTGCTTTCTAGTGCTAAGACACAGTAGCAGGAACATCTCTGTTTAAAAAGAAAAAAAAAATCAGAGAGGTTCTTCTAGAAGTTTGCCTTACTGATTCAGATTGTAAACTTGCTCTGCTTAATGAGGTCTGCATTATTAATTAGACAACTTCTGCCTTGAGAGACTTACAATAATAAAGATCAAATATACTCAAAATATCCACTGTGATATGTTTGTATAATCACCAATGCTATGAAGTTTCTTTTAAATCATAGGTGTTTTTTGTTTTAATTTTCTTAGGTATGAAATTGTATTTCTTAAAAGATCAGATAAACTTTGATAGTTTATACAATATTTTACCATGATTGTGACAACAGAAAATATTACATGTAGAAATAATACAGGACACCTGGATGGATGTGGTTAAAATTGAGGTTTTTACATCATATGAGCAATTCATGGGAAGAAACTTAGATTTAAAAATGGTAGACTTTACCAAAAAGCTTAGTCACAATTGAAAAAAAAAAAACTGTAAAATAATGGAAATTCAGTCTCAGGAAACAATTTAATACTGTTATGACAAGACAGCCAGTGACTATCCCACTCCCCTCCCCCCACACACACACATAAATACTTAAATGAACCTTTATTGATCTTGTGCTTTTTTAAATAGGAAGACTTTATATTATATAGAGAAAGACTAGTTTTGCCCTTTTTAAGTTTTAGTTTCCTCATCTGTAAAATAGAGTTCATACCTTCTCTCATCCAAGATTATTTGAAAGATTATATGAGCACTGAATTAAAATGTTAAGAGACCAACACATGTTAGTTCTCTCTCCAAATTGCTCTGTTTGACCTAATTTGATTCTTGAAGTATTTACTGGGTGTCCATTAAATTCAGAGAGTATAGAAAGATGACTAAAAGGTGTTCAATATCTATAATAGCAGAAAAGTTAGGACAAAGAACTAATGCAACACGTTATTCGGTGCCATGAGAATATATAAAACACACATGCAAAAGAGATTAAGTGTTCTGGGAAAAAACAACAACAACAAAGAAGGAAAATCGAAAAGAGGAGACTTTTAGATATGATTTTGGGATATAAGCAGGAATTTGCCATGACAAAAAGACAATGGAGGCCATGTCAGGGAAAAAAAAAAAGGAGACACTAATTTGGCAAATGCCTCTGAAGTCTAGCTTGTGTGACACCAGGAATACCTGGGTCAGCTGAGGCCAGGACCCAAGCACACCCACCGCCTTCCAGAAAGAACAAATACAAACTGAGCATTTCGTCCCCAGTGACTACCCCACTCTCCCCCACACACACATAAATACTTAAATGAACCTTTATTGATCTTGTGCTTTTTTAAATACTCATGAGGCAAATAGGAAGACTTCATATTATGCTGAGAATGTTTTCCAGTTTTCTATGAATTTTAAATAAATATGTAGACTTTAAACCACAAGCACCTATGTTATCCAAAACATTTTAAGAAGAATACAAAGAATCTTTGTGAGAAGTTAGAAAAACTGACTTATTTAATAAATACGACATTCCAAGCTATCCTGCCTGACTAGTGGTCCTGTGGAGGGGTTAGAATGAAATCACTTTTTCAAAATATGCTTTAGCACTTAGCAGATGCCACAAATAATGTAAAGAGCATATCAACTGAAATGGAATGCTGTTTCTGCTAGGGCAAACTTCCTGTGAACTGGAAAGGATGAAGAAATGTTCCTGTTAAAGCACCAAATATTCAAGCATTCCACAGGATTTAATTGCTTATTTCTTTCTTTCTTCCTCTTTTTTTTTTTTCCTTTTTTAATGAAGCAACAGTTTCTGATAAAACTTCATTAAGTAAATAGAATACATTAAAAGATTAACATGAGATATCCTTCTAATCACAGAAACCTAACATAAAACCTACCACATGTAAAGCCAGGACAGAGAGATGATTAAGACTTGGCTTCAGGTCAAGGCAGACCTACCATGCCAAACTTACATTTCATGGAAAATGTACTGTGCTCTACCCCTCCCTCCAACCTTTTAGAAAAAAATCAAAAGATGTAGTATTATATATATTTTTTTCTCCAGTGGAAAAAGAAAGAAAGGATAAAAGGAAGGAAAGGAATTTTTGAAAACAACTTCTGATGGATTTCTAGGACAATTTGTTAAAATTTTTAAAAACTACCACAGATTACCACCTTTATAGCTACTGTTTCTGAAAGTACTTTTGTTTTGATAGGCTCAAAATAGAAATTTTGAAATCTTTCTGATAAACACTGCTACTAACTTACTAAAAAGATAGATGGTGATAACTTATTAGATGAATCTAGAAATACAATTTAAATATAATTCAGTTTTTTAATTTAAAAAAGCTGATATAAATTAAACTTCTTAGAAATTACTATTATGATATATAAATCAAAGTACACCTTTGGTGTATTTGCAAATGCAATAATGTAATTGAGAACAATTCTTAAGAAATAAAGGGCTAAACACATGCAAGTTATTATCATAAAACTCTTCCACTTACAGTTATGTAGTAATGGGCTTTCACAATCTTGCTTTATATGAAATTCTAGACCCATTTAGAACCATTACAAACCATTAAAATTATCAGCCCCGCTGTGAACCTTATAAAACTATATGCCTCATGTCTCTTTGTGGATCTCAAGATGAATCTATCTTACGTGAGACATTAATTCAAGATTTTGAAAGTGTTAATATTCTTGCGAAGGGCTCAGTTGAGCATTTTGAGCGCAGGTATGAAGCACAAGAAAAGCATGTTACCTCTACTACATAGGTATGTTGTGTTCACAAATACATACGGATATATATATATATATATATATATATATATATATATACGCATATCCAACTCAATGTACTTTATATTTTTACTTTTACTTTTATATTTTTATTATGAACTTTTATTATTACCTTAGTTTAAATTCTTTCCTTAATCCAGGTATATCATTTTAATTATCTTCTGATTTTGTAATGACATTGTGTAAAGCACATAGAAAAGACAGGAGACATCTTTAGTTTGAATGGTTTTTTGTTAAGCCACCCCCATCACAACTCAGAGATGTCTTAGGCTGACACTTGATCATTAGCATATAGCAGCTGACAAACTCACTCATTTAGACAAGGGTAAAATTACCCCCCACAGGAAGATGACAGATTGGCTTCCAAAACAGCCCAGGTGAATTGAAGCAAAAACATGATTTCCTCTCTGGGACAGTTCACAATCTCTTGGAGGAGGCAGATGAATGTACTAAAAACCAAAGTCTCTGAGCACAATTACATGATTGTGGCTTTTTCTCCTGAGTAAACCAGCCACAGATAGTCAAATGGCACATGGAACTTTCCTAAAAAAAAAGGATTTTGCTCCATTTGAAAAGGACTCATGATACAGCATAAGCAGATACTTCTGAATCTTCCTTTCAGCTTTTTTGGAAAGTTGTACACAAACAAGGAAAGAAAACATAATGTGAGCAACAGAAGAGCAAATCCCACCACTTGGTAGCTGTATGACCTTGAACAAACTTACCCTCCTGAGATCTAAATTCATTGATTTACCATGAGTCAGTCCTAGAACTTGCCCCATATATTCTTGGGAGCATGTCAGGCACTTAAGGAACTCAATAAATGTAAGTAGTTTAAAAATACACCCAATAACTCAAAAGTAAACTACTGGACTCTCTGATGCTGGCCCATTCCAAAATAAATGGGACTATTTTCACTCCAAGAAAGGAACTTAAAAATAGGCCTTATAAGGAAGCCTCCACTATCTGTTAACTTTATGATAAAAAATCAAGAAAATACCTATGCTTGAGATTGTCTCAATACTTTCTACCGTCATTTAGAACAATTTCACAAACTCAAAATTTCCAAAAGCTTAGTTTGCAATGGACATCCTAACAGGGTCTCATATTAAGAGTCACACAAATGTGCAATTAAACTAATTGGTCTTTTGAGGATGAAACTGTTCGATTTGAAGTGTTTCGTGGTATATCATGGTAATATTACTATTGGTAATAGTAGGGATTTGTTACTAAAAGTTATTATCTTGATGTGAAATTGATCTCAATATAGCCAGTAGCTTAGATCTGAATTTACTACAGCTCCCAGGAAAAGACTGGGCAAAGACCAAGAGTCTTAAAAAACAGTCTGGGTCATTGATGAAAGTGGAAGAAAATGATGGTTTTCTATCTTGTTGGTAGGTGATTTTAAAGCAGTTTTGTGTCTGTTACTTCAAAGAGAAATACTGACCACCATTAGAGACTGATCTTAAGGGACAAGTCACAAAGTGCAGATGAATAAGGGCAGAGAATAGGCAGGGCTGTTTGTGAAGGGGTAAAAACCTCCTATATCACTGTGACTCAGTCACTGTGTGAAGCCAAACAGAAATTTTTTGAAAAACCAGTATTCAGAAATTATAATGAAAGCCAGTTGCATGCTTTCTAGTTGTCAAAAGCATTCTAATAAAAACTGAGATATCAAAACATACCAGTGATAAACATCTTGGCATCATGAATGGCTGCACTTTAAGAAGAGACACTCCAGTCAACTGGCCAAAATGGAAAAAATTAATGTACAAAGAATGGCAGGAATTATACTTCAGAAGTTTTAAAGACTCACAAATTATACTTTAGAAGTTTTGAGCAAAGGATATGGGAATAATAATAATAAATAAAACCCAACTCCCTTTTTTATTCAAAAAAGATGATTTGCAAGTTGTTCTTGGGGTCTCAATCAACATTTTTCCAAATCATCATTTTGAACAATGTTACATTTCCTAGGTTAACTCCCCAAAGACTGTCAGGCTTTAAATTCAGTTTTAAAGCACAGTTTAATAGGAAAAGTGACAAAATAATAAAATACCAATACTCACAATTAAAACAGCAAAATGATCCAACTAAAGAAATCTCTTACAAATATATTTCATTTCATAACCCACTTGAATCAAAGTGTGAAATATGATATATCAAGAACTATGTAATGTTTTGAACAACCAACAATAAAAAATTTAAAAAAATTTTTAAAAACCAAATATATTTCATGTGCTAGAACTTAGAGAAAAAGATGATTTCAAATTTTTGAGGAGGAGGAATATTTTGAAGCACATGAAGTTTCTAAAGACAATTTTCAACATATTTCACTTACTTTAGAAATTGATGTAAAGCTACTTTCTTTAAAACAACTTTTCTTTTCCATGCTTGGAGCATATACTGACACTAATTTCATCAATTGAGATTATTTATGGCACCTAAATGAACAGGCACACTGTCAGCTAAATAATAAAAGCTAATAATCACTGAGTGATTTTTCCACATAAAATGATATGCTGAGAATTTTACATGCAGTATTTTATTTTGCCTGTCATTTTGTAGGGAGCAAAGTCATATAGTACAAGGTCACTGGCCCAGATCACCAGGAAGGAAGAGGATTAAACCCAGGCAGTGTTTACCTTTCCTTAGTAACTGAGTAACCAGCCTGACTCCTCTTACAGGCTATATAAAACCATCAAACTCAGGGGGGAAAAAAAAAACCAAAAAACAGAAAATAGAATGGTGGTTGCGAGGCTCTGGAAACAGGAGAAATAGTAGTAATTGTTCAATGGTGGTATGGTTTAGATGTGCAGTATCTTCCCAAAGCTCATGGATGAGACAATGCAAGAAGATTTAAAGGTGAAATGATTGGGTTATGAGAGCCTTAATCCAATCAGTGATTTAATCCCCTGATAGGGATTAACTGAGTGGTAACTGAAGACAGGTAAGATGTGGCTGGAGGTGGATCACTGGGAATGTGCCTTTGAGATAAATATTTTGTCTTTGCTCAGTGGAACTCTCTCTGCTTCCCGGTCATCATGGTCTGAGCTGCTTTTCTCCATTATACTCTTCTGCCATGATGTTCTGCTTCACCTTGGGCCCTGAGTAATGGAGCCAGGCATCTATGGAATGAGACCTCCAAAATCATGAACCCCCAAATAAACTTTTCCTCCACTAAAATTGTTCTTGTCACACCTTTGGATGACTGCAATGAAAAAACAAACTAAAACAAATGGGCATGAAGTTTCAGTTATGCAAAATGAATAAATTCTAGAGATGGGCTTTCCAACACTGTGCTGCCTGTGGTTAACAATAGTGTACTGGGCACTCAAAAAATTGTTAATTTGCTGAGACAAGTGTTCTTACAACAGAAAATACACATAAATAAAATTATTTTAAATCACGGGCAGACTCCAGAGGAGCCATCATTTTGGCTACAGTTTTGGTGACAATTAAGCTAAGGACAGGAAGAGAGAACAGAATGAAGATAAAGATGTCCTTGTTAGAACAGAATGAGATAATATTAAATGTGCAGCAAGCAGAGAAATAATAAAAGCACCACCAAAAGTAACAGTCAGGCAGAGGTGATCCCTGAGAGGATGGAGAGACTCTGAACAGGACAACAGTATATACCAAATGAACACAGACAGCAAATAAGTAGAACATAAGCAGCTCCCACCTTTGCCCAGAAAGTGTGGCTATTCCTAGGCAACCAGGGTTCAAAAAAGGAATATGTTAGGGATGATTCTCTGGATTAAAGCTCCTAACATCCCAGGAGGTTCTGAAAGAGTGGCTGTGTGTGGCTGACCCCCACTGACTCGTCCACCTCTGCTCACAGTGAGGAGATAAGTGCAGATTTGGCACGCTGCTTCTGAATGGATGCCAATCCCCGGCTGCTCGCACCACCTACTGCACTCCTATACACAGATTAACAGTAGAACCATAATAATTCTTCAACTATATGTTTCTTCTTTGAAATGCAATTGCCAGCAGGGATTTCTCTAAGAAGAATGTGCTTTATCACTGCCAGGGCACACAGAAGCTTGAATTAAGGAAACAGCTGGCTGCTTGCCACAGGCAGGGAAGGGAGAGGAGAGAGCACGCCCACATTCATCTCTTTACTTCTGTCCAACTAACTACTTCTAGCTCTCTTCATCTGCCTTCATCTTACCTCCTTTGATTTAGGGATCAAATCAAAGGGCCATTACCCACCTCAAATGCAATGCAGTATCAACTTACAAAGTCATATGAAGAGTCAACTAGGGCTGCCCCAGGTGCCAAGTGAGGCTGCAAAAAGCCCAAAGACAAAGGAGTTTACTCCAAGATGGAAACTTGAACACGCTGCCAAATACAAGTACACCACTAAAGTCCTCCTCAATAGTTGCTTCTAAATTCATCACCTAATAATGGTTAGCATTTACCAAGCTCCTAGTGTGCCAGGCACACAATAGATACCTCTAATCCCTGCACTGACTTGGAGGTAGCATCTGCTTTCCCCTTGAAACTGAAGTTCAAAGAAAAACATAACCTAAATATTACAATGTAACTATTTAATGATGGGTCTGTATTCCAACCCAAACTCCAAATTTATTTTGCTTCCATTATACAATGCTGCATTTCTGATCCCAAGGGCACACTGCAACGTGCTTACAAACAACTTTCCAATAACCAAGAAATTGCTGTTAAAAAAAAAAAAATAGGAAAATTTCTTAGATCAAGATTCCACAAAATGGTCAAAGATCTTTACAAAATAAGAAGTGGATGTTTAGAAGGGAGAAACAGTAAGAGAACAATCATGCATTTTCCACTTTCCCTCCTATTTCATAGTATTTTACAATGCAGTTAATGTGGGATGGGGTAATAAATGGACAACATAATACCTGTATCTAAAAGACTAAACTATTATGGAAACAGAAACTTGGATTCACCCACCACTAAATCCCCAGAGCCAAGCACAAAGTCTGACCAACATCAGTTGTCCATTTATTTTTTAAGAAAAATGTACATATATTCATACTGATGTAATTTGAAACAATCTCCTTCACACATAAGGCTAATTGAACCATGAAAGAATTATGGCAGGTTTTTTATAATAACAGAACACTTTATTCATAATTTCCACTTTGATTTTAGAATTCTAAAATCTGTGCTATAGTGTAAAGAGAAAGTATCAAGAAAACAGGCCAAATGACAAAGGTAAAGCTCATGATTATCATGAATGACAGGGTCGATAACCCTGTGAAAGATTACATGCTGTTCCTAATTAGTCTTCCAAAAGTTTGAGAATTATTTCACTGAAAATGAAAATGCAGTTAGTTGCAAGTAGTTACAGACATCTAAATATGAGTAATGTTCTCATAGAAGATAATTAAATATATTTGGCCTATAATACACCTCAATCATCTGTGAGTTCAACGCCTGACTTTACATTCTCATTTTGATTATGATTTAACTTCTGACTCACACAAAACACAAGAGAATGAATTAAGAATATCCCATCCTGCCATTAGCTTTGCTTAGAATCAGTGGTTGCAGGTAAAATTTCAAAGTAGGTTAAAGTAGCCTTTGGCATCCCTTTATCTGTTTTCTTGCAAAACTCCTAATACCTAATTTCCTACCTCTCAAGGTGTCCACCCTGTCCCCATGTTGGCTCTCTGTTGGATCCTGCCTCACCTACGTGTTCTGCAGTTGCTCATTTCCTTCTATCCTCCCAATCATAAATCCCCCCCCCCTTTATTTCAAATGAGTATTAAGAAGGTAAAAGTGTAACAAAGTCAACTTCACACTGAGATGGGATATAAGAAATAGAAAAGAGTCATAAAGTAAGGACAAGGAAATAAGATTTTCTAGAAGTTTCCCAGGCCTGTCACTCTAAACCAGTCTATTTCCCAGGCCAGTTACTCCCAAATTCCTGGAAAATCTATAAATCTACCTGTACACTATTAATTAACCCCCCAAAAAATCACTTAAGATGAGACATGATATTTTGAGAAACCTATAATGTAGGTGTCTTTCCAGCACTATCTACTGATCAGATAATACAGACCACATGGTATGAGGATCCTAAGATAGACCAACCACCAGAAACCATCTTGAGATCTTGGGACAGATATCACTCTTAGTGTCCATATTTTTAAATGAAATATTTTTTAAATGTACAACTATTCACATCTATGTAATCTGAATACCTTCCATATTCACCCTCACCAAGTTTCCTTTAAAAGTTTTTGAGAACCCCTGAAATGCATCATTCATTCTCAAGCTGGACCAGATTCTCTCATTAATGGGTATTCCTTGCTTTACCCCAAAAGACATCTCTCTCGAGACTGTGCCCATGCTCCCCTGAATATGGACATACTTTCCTAAATAAACCTCTGTCCCTATCTTCTTCCTTTGTATAAATATGTATATCAACAAAGAAGTGGGAATATACCTTCTTATCCACTCTCCTATTTTATAGGAGGTAGCACACGATACATCCTGTCAGATACCTTTCATAAAAACCTTTAATAAAATGTCTTGACCTTTCTAGATAAGTACATAAGAAACTACCTCATTATTCTAAATTTTTTAACAGCTGTAAAGTTCTCTACTGGATGAATGGACAATAATTGATTTAAGTAATTCAATCTTTTGCTATTAAAAATAACAGTGCAATGAACATTTCGTATGTAGATATTTTGAATAAATTCCCAGGGGAGGTGTTATTGAATACACCCATCAATATTTGATGGACATTGCTAAATTGTCCTCTATAGTGTATGCACCAACTTACACTCCAAGCACCAGCATGTGAGACTGCCCGTTTCCAAAACCTCTGCTAGCAAAGAACATTATCAAATTTCCTAATATTTACCAAACTGATAGGTAGGAGAAAATGACACTTCTCTATAATTTCAATTTGCACCTCTTTTTATAAAGATAATTGAGTATTTTTCTCATCTGTTTAAATGTTTATATTCCCTTTCTGTGAATAGTTTCTTCATATATTAACCGTAGTATGAATTTGGGGCAGCCACTTAAACCTGCAAAAACCATTTGATGATTTTTTAAAGAATCTTAATCACCTAAATTAGCCCTTAAGTGGTTCTAGTTCAGATAACAAGAAAATGCGAAATGAAAACTTTAGGCAGTGGGGAGAACACATTATTGGGCAAAAGTAATCAACAAAGGGCTAGGTCAGCCTGGCCTACGTGTTTCTTATAAATAGGAAAATGAAACATTAGAAAATTAAGCCAACTGAGAGGCAGCATTTCTGTGTCAGGGAGGCCCAGAGCTCACACTGAAAGTTCCTCTGAGAGGTCAGTCCTCCATCCCTTATATCACGGCCCTGTGTTCTTGTTTCTTCTCCAGATGGCCCAGAAAAAAAAGGCTAATCTACATAATCTCTATCTTTGATGAAAATAACAAAGGTATAATGCAGTCAGTTCCCAAAAAAGGATTAGAAAGATGGATTCACTAAAATTGGTCCCCTAAAAAGCAAGCACAAAATAAGTAATTGAAGTGAATAGAGAGAGTAGTTACATGTGAAAACTAGAAAGCTGATTTTATTCACCATTATAGTAATAAGAAAAAATTAGGAAAGTACAAATAGCCCATACGATCACCCTAAAATAGTACATCATAAAAGAAAGTCTAGAAAGGTAGAAGAAACCATAGCTAACACCAACACTCAGCAGCTCCAATAAGTACCACATCTAAAGAACAAGCATAATAAAAATTTCAGAGACCTCACTGCCAAAGCCAGACCACCCACATTGTCAGCAAAATCAGATTTCAGGTACTTTCTGAATATTGACTAAAACCAAGTAAAAATGGATACTAGTGGACATGTTCTCAAAGCATTTCATATATTCCTTCCAATTCTGAACAGAGATGTGTATTTGTCAATGTTTAAGCATGCAAAAGCTCCAGAATAGGGGCTGGGGTTATAGCTCAGTTGGTAGAGTACTTGCCTCACATGCACAAGACCCTGGGTTCAATCCTCAGCACCACCAAAAAAAAAAAAACGACAAGAAAGCTCCAGAATAATAAACAGAGCAGGTGAACTTGACTTGCAGAAATTCTTTGGTTGAATCTTTCTTTCTTTTTTTTTATTAGTTGTTCAAGACAATACAATAATCTTGACATATCATACATTTGATTCAAATAGGGTATGAATTCTCATTTTTCCATGTGTACAGATTGCAGGATCACATTGGTTATACATCCATGTGTATACATACAGCAATCCTAGTGGCAGTTGTATTCTGCTGCCCTTCCTAACCCCCACTCCCCTCCCCTCCCCTCCCATCCCTATTGTCTACCCATTCTACAGTGACACTTATCTCTCTCTTTTTTTTCCCCCTTCCCTTCCCCCTCACACCATCGTATATGTATTTTGTAAACCTATGAGGGTTCTAACCCTACTAGCAGTCACCTCATTTTTCTGTGCATGGCTTGTCTCCTTCTATTCTATATTCTGTTTATCGCTCCCTACCCCACCATTATTTGCTGTGTACATTCTCTTCCCTTTCTTTAATGTGGGTAGGATCAGAGTTGGCCAATGATAGATGGTTCAATAAACCCCCCCCATCTCCTCTCAAAATCACATTAAGTAAACTACATTCCAAACAAACATACATTTCTGTGCTATCAAAAAAAGGTCCATAACAAGTCCCTTGGCCTCCCACCTACAACCCCAACTAATGTGAGCCCCTCCTATATAAGCCCTCCTTTGTAGACAACTAGTCACCAATGGCCACAAATCTTACCTCCTCATTCCTAACCCTGGGTCCTTCAACCTATCTATCTCAAATATCTCTCACAATGGTGGTGCGGTTTCAAAGAATGAGAATACATCCTCATATATGGTAAAAATAAAAAAAAAAATCTTCAAACTAAAATTGTGTCCCCCCCCCTCAAAAAAAAAAAAAAAAAGGTAAGTCCATCTCCCATGTATGCTTATAACCAAACAGAGTCAGGGGACATAAAGGGTTCATTGAAAAGGTCTAACCAATTCACTGATTGACTCTTGCATCTGCATGGTTCTAATTAGTATAGCCAACACATTAATACATTAATACAATATGAGTTAAGAGACAATTGGAAACTCTGAGGAATAATTTAAAAGAAAAATTAAGATTTTTTTTTGTAAAATTTAGGAATTAAAATTTTTCTTCATCACTTCTCTTCATCACTCTACCTCCCTCATTTACTTATCTCTTCCGTCTCCAGGTACCTGGCAGATGGTGTGATAAAGAATCATTTCAGCAAACTTTGGTGTTTATTTATGATTTAGACTAAGCATATTTAAAGACGGTGTGCTGATGACTATCAATGTTTTCTCTACCACTCTCTTAGTTCACTGTCTATTCACTGTCTTCGTGCTCTAATAAGAAAATACCAGAGGCTGGGTACCTTTATAAAGAAAAGAGGTTTTTTTTTGGCTCCTAATCTGGTAGTTGGGAACATCAAACAGTATGATGCCATATGGTGAAGACACTCTCTATACTGAAACTTTTGCTGGTCACTGTAAGCCTTCTTCTCAATTTCCCCTGAGTTTGGCAGACCAGAATATCCCAATTGTAATAAAAATACTCCTGATCAGTTTAACATGAATGCCCCACACTAACTCTGATAAAATTCTTCATCTCTCACTACGCCCCCCCTGTGAATTCAGATGGCCCTGGTCTGCCATTGGCAAAAATCCTACTATGTCTATTTAACAAAAAAGTCCCCCCTCAACCTTGATATTTTCTCTTAGTAATTGCCATCTACTGATTCCACCATCACCTGCCTCCTTGTCTAAAAATTCATGCTGTACTTGGAATTTAGTTCAGTCCTACATTGAGGTCTCTTTTCCTCTATTGCAATAGTCCCTGAATGAAGTCTGTTTTTATTGCTTCAGCAATTGTCTAGCTCTGGTTTTCTCAAGAGGCTTAGAAGAGAGGCCACAACTGGAGTTATAAACTTAGATTAATGAATGAGTTTATAGATGGTACTAGTAGCTATAGACTAAACATCATGGGAAGAGTATGGAATAAAGAGAACAGGGCCATTAGGAAGTACCAAGGACATCAAAGTAAAACTTGAAGTTCAAGTAAAAGATAATGATCTTCCAGTTTGAGCAAAGTTGGAGTATCTAAAAGGGTAAGAGGAAAAACCAGAAAATGAGATCAAGAAAAACAAGAGAAGTAGCTTTTTAAGAGCTTACCACCTAAAGAATATTTATTGTCCATTCAAAGAACAATAATATTTCCTCAAAATCCACAGCCTACACTTTCAAGGGCAAGTGCAATTCACATACTACCACTTAACACAGGCAAGAGAAGAACTTGAGCCCTAACACTTGTGTAAAAAATACCTCATTGGACTGCTAGGATAAATAATGTATATATACTATACATTTATACAATATTAAAATACATATTATATAATTATATATAATATTTATAAAACATGCTTGTGTGCATACAATGAGTACATAATTTATGGCACCTACTGCTGCTCAAAAAATAAGAATTCCTTTCTTGAAATTGAAAGACTGAGAATTTAAAAAAATGCATTAAGTACATTTTCATCTAATTACAACATACATTCTTCTTCCTAACATCTTACCAACTTTTACTATAGAGCAGTGCCAATGGGTACAGAACAATTATAAACCTTGATTTTTTTTTTTTTTGAAATGCTTTGAATTTTTTTGGTTTTGTTTTAGGTGTACATACTGGAATTTATATTATCATTAAAAGTGTATGAACCAAGTACAATAATCCATAATAACAATAAGATTGTTAATTGGAATTTGAGGAAGTCTCCCAAATAGTGATTGTTGGATGGGTAATACACTGTTCAAAATGCTGAATTATTTGCCTCTCTTCTATGTTATGGAGACTGAGCAATAATTGACACAGTTTCCAGGCACTCTCATGTATGACAGAACCAACAGGTTCCATCTTGTTCAGGTGAAGTGTGGGCCAGTTTTCTTCCCTAAGAATCCAATAGTGGCCTATCGCCAACAGACATGCTAATTGAGGGATGAAGACAGAAGAGAAAGACAGGAAGGATGGAAAGGGAAGAGGCGGGAGAGGAGGGAACATAAGGGGGAAAAAAATCTGTTGAGATTTCTCCCAGTAATGGTGATAACTCATCTAGGACTCTGCAACCTGAAACTTCTCACTAAACTTCTGAGATGTCTGGCTGGATAAGTGATTTCCAGATAAACAAGAGAAAGGGTAAAACCTCTTTCAGAAAACTCCCTCAATTAGCAATCACCTTCATTTAGCAGCAGCACCTCTACCATGCCAGCTGCAGGGGAAATTAATTAAATTTAATAGAAGCCACGGGGGAAGTAATTAAATTTAATAGAAGTCATGGATCCCAAATAAAGATAAACTGTATTTGTAATCAGACCTACTGTGTCACATATTCACTCCAGGTTTGTAAAAGCATGAGCCAAGTACAAAGCCCCTCCATAGGAACTGAGTTACCTGGGAATCAATCTCTCACTTTCACTTCAGAATGTGAAATGATTGATACAGTACTTTAACAGAAAGCATCCTTAATTTTTCCTGAATTCTTTTTTTCCAAAATAGAAAATCAGTAACACTGCTACATGTCAATTATGTGTAAAGGAGCCCATCTGAATACCATAGAAGCTGTAGCATAGACAAGAAGTAATGAAAGGTTGGCATGTTTGCTTTGGGAAGGAAAACTAGCAGCCCATTCATCTAAATGCAGTTATGTTTCAATTTAACTAAATTACAAGGTTTGAAATTAGCTATGCTTCAAGCGCCCTGGGCTACCGCTCCCACCAGAACACTTCATCTTTAATACCTGCTCCAGCTTGCAAATAAAACTAAGGAAAACAGTAGGGCAAAATGCTCAAAACAGCTTTTTAACAAAGGCTTTTTCTAACAACTGCAATCTTATGGGTTTTTTTTTACCCCTCTGAATATCTAAAGCTTAAATGAGACAAAGCTAATACTTGTCCTTCAAAAAAAAAAAAAAAACTACGAATTCTATACAGTTGCTTAAATATTTACTTTATTAATCATGATACAGTATAAGCTTCTTATGGACAAAAATAATTTTAGTTTTAAGTTTCTTATCTATAGAATACTCTGTGCAGTGCTTTGCCCAGGGTGACTGGTTAAAAAATGTTTATTATCCCACTTTATTGGAAAAGGGATAACATCACTCTGAAAATCATTACCAACAGGAAAGTCAGCCCCTGGTTTGAGCAAGTAAGAGTTGGTAGTGCAGAGTCATGCAAGAAAGCTAGGATTTCTCGCTGACCTGTGATATAAGAAAAAAAAAATACCATTTTGGAATTATTTTGAGAGCTAAAAGCTATGGAATTTAGTAAATAGCTTTGAGAGAAAATAATAATAGCTAATATACAACAAGCATCTACCAGATGCTAGGCACCATGCTAAGCACTTTACATAGATTATCTCATTAAATGCTCACCAAAAAAAAAAAAAAACCCTAGGAGTTGGCTACTATTTTTATCTCTAATTTACAGTGGAAGAAAGTCAGGTTTAGAGATGTTACATAACTGATCTAAGAATCCAAGAGCTAATTAGTGGTGGGATTTGAACAAGGATTAACCTATTAGGAGTGCTTAAGGTAGTGGGAAAACCTTGGCTGTTTTCCAGGATGCTCTTTAAAGAAATGTCTACAGCACAAAAACAAAGGCCTGTTTTTATTTAGATATATTGTTTCCAAGTGAACATTAAGAAAATACCCCATGATTCATGAACATCCTCTGACATTGTGGCAAACACAAGTGTCTGGTCCACAAAGCCAGCCACCAGCCCTGGGAGATGAGCCTTTGAACATTTCACCTGCATATACAGAGTGCTTGGTGTAAAAGTATATGACAGTCCCACTGGACTGTCTTCCACATTCAGGCCAGCCTCTCCAGAGCCTGCCATATGACCGATGCAACAGATACTTCATAAATGTCTCTGGACTACCTGAAAAACTATTAATTTTTTATAACCTTGGTTCTAGAGTTCTAGGGAGACAATAAATGGTTGTTATTTATCATTATTAAGTCATCTGAGTACCTACAATTCTAACCAGTCACCTGTTCTGCAAAGACTTTTTCTGGCTTTCTCTCTCTCTCTCTCTCTCTCTCTCTCTCCTCCCCCCCCCCATCCTTTTCCTCTACAGACATCTTCTGGTAGGGCTTTTGGGTCTTCTAAGTATAGGATCCTATTATCATCAAACAGAGACAGTTTGACTTCTTTTCTTATTCATATCCCTTAATCTCCTTCTTTTGCCTGGTTATTCTCACTAGAGTTTCAAGAACTATGTTGAATAAGAGTGGTGAGAGTTGATATCCTTGTCTTGTTCCCAATTTTAGAGGAAATGCTTTCAATTTTTCTTTGTTCAGTATGATGTTGGCTTTGGGCTTGTTGTAGATAGCCTTTATGAT